>NC_092051.1:149609980-150209980 GCF_003086295.3 Arachis hypogaea | reverse complement strand
GCTTAAATGTCTTTGATTTATTAGTAAAAAATATTTTTTTATATTAAAAAAAAAGGAAAAAGATTTTTAGAGAGAAAAGAGAGTAATGAGCTAGGCTAGGCTGGCTTGGAGGATGAGAGTGAGAGAGAGAGAGAGGGGGGAAAGTCAAGAATATATATGGAATTGAAGAGTAGGTGGAGTTCACATATATAATATATAATAATAATATATAATTATTTGGTCATAGAAATGTATCATTTGATGGCATTGTTTTTGTGACATTTTCTTTTCAGGTATGGGATGGGGACCCTTACCTTCTTTCTAAGGTTCTGAACTATTTAATTATCCTTCATGTGTATGTCATTTAAATATATCTATCTATGTATTGTATGGAATATGAATGGGCTATATATAATTATATATGAACTCTTAAATTAAATATATTACATTGGATTAAAATTATGGATGGGGAGAGAGTAAATACTAAATACTTAAATAGGGTCATCTCATCCACTTTATAAAATACAGGGTATGTAGTATGTACCTTTGTAATATAATGTACCATGAAATAGGGAATGTATCTGAATTTATATTTATGACACAAAGATCCCACCCTTGGTTGTATCTTCATTTTGATTTCATTCCTATTTCTTTGAGTCTTTCTTATAATGGAAATAATATCAAAAAAAATTTTGAGCTTATCTAATTTTGAACTAGGTTTAGAACACAAAAAGATATAGTTATATTTTAAAATAATAAAATATATTTTTACCATCTAAAAAGTAATAACTTAAATTAAAGTAGTTTTTCTATAATAAATTGTTTAATTATGTTAAGTGTCCACAAAAAATCAGTTACCAATTAACTGTTATATATAAAAAATATATATTTAGTATTTTATAATAAAATTTTATTATACTATATATTGTAAAAATATTTTAATTATTTATTTATTATAAATTTAATTATATTATGATAAATTTAATTATAGTTATAGTTAATTATTTAATTTAAAAATATATAAATAGATAATGACTGGTTAAGTGATTCAATTTTAGTGTATATGGAGAATCTTTAATAATTTATTCATGTGTATAATATTATCATACAAAAGAAGACTAATAATAAATTTAATGTTTTTTTATTGGATAGGAACAAATTTGTTTATAAGAAGTTGACAAATGATAAATATATCCAATAAAAGATGAGTTATTATATATCATCTTTAAATTTCGGAGGAGTAAAATCAAATGTGAAATTTTAATTATGCTCTTAGGTAAGTTTGTTTTGAGGTAAGAGATTGAGAGATTGAAGTTTCAGTATTATATATGTTGATTTAGATATTGATACTAAAATTTCTGTCTCTTTCCTCAAAATTTCAGTATTTCAGTACTTCCAAAAAATGAGGACACAAGATACTAAAATTTTTAGAGATGGGACTGAAACTTTAATAACATTTTATATCTAAAATACTTTTATTTCAATTAATTAATTCCAATTTTATCTTTTGTACAAATTAAATTAAAATTTTATTCTTGTTTTAATTTCTGTCTCTCACTTTACACCAAATAGAATACTGATAAAATTTATTTCAATCTTTATCTCTTAATTTTTGTCTCTCAATTTTCGTCTTTCTATTTCTATCTCTCCACCAAACACTACATTAATTATCACATGTTCAATATGAAGTTAGACATAAAATAATTCTCTTCTTTCTTATAATGATTTTATTCATATTAATTAAGAAAGAGCACTTTCAATTCCCTTCATCTTGGATTAGAAATTTAGAATGGTAGAAACTACTACTTTATGCACAAGTAACAGTGACACAAGACTAGTAAAAAAATATTAAAAGAAAAAAAACCCTAAATTTTAAGCAAGCATGTTCAATTAAAGCGTTGTTGTTAAGGCTATATTCACATTCGTCTAAGGCACATTATTGAATGTTTTTCATGCTTCATGACTTATTCTATTTTATTTAATAATTTTAAACTATCATGCTCTAATCCGAAAACTATGTCCCAGCAACCGAATCTTCCATAAGGGAGCATTTCCAAGGAAGAAAATTATTTCCATTAAAATAAATCCACCAAAGTATAATTATATTTAGATTTTGATTAGCTGATTATACCAACTTAATTAAATTATTAAAATATTACTAATATGTAAAAGATATAGAAGACATTTGGAAATTTATTACAATATCAAAGTCAACATATATGTGTGCCGATGTGAAATATACATCATCACATGTAAGAAATTTATATTATTTAGTCAATATTAAATTTTAATTATTACTTCTTCACTAATTATATATAAGTGAAATAATGAAAAAGAAAACCTAATGGTAAGAATAGTATTTTTAAAAAAAAAAAAAAAACTAAAGTTAATCAACCTAAACTAGTATTATATATATATAATATGCTTACTAACTCTGCGGCCAATGTCAACAGTGATACTAACTATAATAATATCTCTCCTTTCAAAAATTTAAATTAATAAAAAAAACACATAAATAAATAATTATATCTCTACCAATAACTTAAACTATGTATAAAAAGATGTTTTGAGTAATCTAGTTTAGTTACATGAGAGACCAATACAATGGTCTATTAATATTATTTATTTATTTATTTATTTATTTATTATTATTGGAATGAGAATCAATATGACCAATTAAAACCTTGTAACACTAAACTCATCACCCACTAAACCATCACAAGACATAAGATCCATATAATATTGCTCTAATAATGGATCGTAATCTTTCTTAGGGACACCATAAAAATTATATATATATATATATATATATATATATATATATATATATATATATATATATATATATATATATAAGCAAAAAGTGAAGCCAAACACGTTGTTTGCAAGCAATTATATTTGATATTTTGAACTTTGGGTAAAAGAAAGGCATCTCACCTTTCTTGATCACATTTGACATGTTGCAACTTATTTGTTATTTACACGTACATAATTTTATAAAATTATTGTGGATCTTATTAATCATTAGTGTTCACAATTTCATTGATTAGATATGAAATCAAATTAAGTTATTTCGATGTTGATTCTGTTCTTCCATTCCTATGTCAATGCAAAATAATATATGAAGTTTTTTTTTATATATAAAAAGTTACTCCGCAAATTTAAAAATAATGTAAAAATATTTAATCTTCATAATGTTAATTAACTAACAGAAAATTAGACATTATTTAACAAGCCACAAGCCATAATATGCAGTTATGAACGATAATACTTTAATTACCTAAATTCCTATTAATCGATAATTTAAGCAAACTTTTCCCTTATTATGAAAGCATAAAAATAAAAATTTATATCTAAATTAAATGATATACATGAATTTGACTATTTTAAGATGACAATATATATTTATAAAATAAAATTATTTGATAAGATCTACACATAATAAAAAAATATATATTTATAGTGATGATTAGTAGTTCATTTTTTTTATTCTATAAATCACCTAATTTTAGAGAAGTCAAATCTATATACGGATAGATATATTCCTTTCCTTTATTCATGCAAAAACTAAACAATATAAATGAAAACCGAGCGAAGAAAAAGAGAAAAAAAAAAAAAAGAGGGGACAAAATTTCAAATTTTGGGGTCCCCTCACCACTCCTCTGCTCTCGAAAAATATGATTACTTTTGGCATTATATATTTGTTTGTTCTCAAAAGATATATTAAAAATAATTCAAATTATAATAACTTAAAGGGTTTAGTTTAGTTTTTCTTTCTTTCTTTTTTTTTTTGGAAAAAACGCGCTTAGCTAGATTCATAGCTTGACCTCACAAACACCTCAAAAGTCATATAATTGTTTTAAGAGAATTTTGTTTATTATAGCAGTTTACAGTTGGCAACACCTTTAATATATACTCTCTCTAATCTAATTTTAATTTGGAGTGTCCACTCTATTATTGATGATTAATCTATTTGAGTTCCAATTAATAGTATTAACATAAGTTCCAAACTTAATTACCAATAAGTATATACACACTTATATAGTTGTCGGTGATATATGATCAGTCAATTTTATCAACATTATCCACACACACATATATATAATTGAACAAATAAGATATTATTTTATATATAAGATTAGTGTAATATACTAATATATATATATAGATGGATTATTCCATGTGGACAATGTTGAAGAAAGCCACCATTCCTAGTAGTACGGTCACACACGTTTTACATAGTGGATTTTATGGGCAAACAGATCTGATTTTGGACAAGTTTTTGCAGGTAATACTTTCATGAAAATAATTAATAATAAGGATTCTAAAAAATATTTATAATAGTTAAAATTGTAAAATTTTAGATAAAAAAAAGAAAAAATAGTAATTTTATATATATAGTTAGAGAATAAAAATTATTAGATAAAAACATAAAATTATAATATATAATATTTTTGTCTTAAAATTATTCATTTCAAAAATTTAAATTAATTAAAAAAAACATAAATAATTATTTCTTTAACATTTTCTCTCAAGTAAAAATCTGTTTTAGTTTGCTTGATTTACAGATAAATGTTTTTTGTCCGTTTAAAGATTATTAATTAATATATATTTTAATAATTTTCATCTAAACCACTCATATATAATTATACTACTTAATAAACTTACATATTTCATTCTCATATAAAGCAATTTATCTCTTTAAATAAATCACAAATAAATAACAATTATATTATATGTATATTAAAAATCAACTATCAATAAATTATTGTATAAAAATATATATTTAATGTTCATAAAAAAATAAATTTTTATTATAAAAAGGTTTCATTATTTTACTATGATATTATTTTATTATTCTAATAGTTGATTATTTAGTTAAAAACATGAATTAAAATATATATTTAATCACAAATATATAATAGCTGATATATATATATATATATATATATATATATATATATATATTATCAAATAAATAGTATTATCTTGATATTAAGATAAACAATTATTTTAAAATGTTATAAATATTATGTTTTTTTTCGGTTAAGGCGAATATTTTAAAACAGAGCACTAATGCGGCTCATTTTTTTTGTTATAGAAGTAGAAGTGGTGATATACTTTAATATTGTAATTTTTGGTGTTTTTTAAATATGTGGAAGTACACAAATTGGAGGGTCTGATTTCTGTGCCTCAAATTTTTTAATTTTTTTAAACACAAATCGGACGGTCCGATTTATGTACTTCTACAAATCGGATGGTCCGATTTGTGTACTCCAAATTTTTTAATTTTTTCAACGTAAATTAGACGGTCCAATTTGTGTACCTAAAAATCGGACGATTCGATTTTTGTACCTTTTAAAAATCGGACGTTCCAATTTGTATTCCGTATATTAAATCATCCCACATTTTAGAAAAATACCACGGTTGATCACCATTTAAAAAAATACCATTGTTAATTCAATATTAAAAATAAAAAGTGCAATAATGCATTAAAAAAAAAGAAAAAGAGAGGCGCGTTAAAAGGTAAAGTACTGAATGGGGTAACATGATTTGTACGACATTTTGATTCACACACAACCGTACATTTGGGTTTTAGTTTCTTTGTTTTGTTTCAAAGTCCCATTTCTTCGGTGCTTCCTCACTTTCACAACAAATCTTAATCTCACCAACTTCTTTGTACATCAATGACATGGGATGGAAAGAAAATTTGAAATCCAACACAATTAAAAAAAATTATACAGATTTTGGCAATTATCAAAGGGTGTTAAAAACTGTTTAACAACATTTTTTAATTTGAGAATTTATATATATGATGTTGACAATAATAACAAATTAAGTTAATTATTTTCATTGGCAGCTCTTTCACGTGCTATATGGCCTAATAATCCTATATATGCGTAGCTAATATCTTCTTAATTATCACAATCACTCAAATCTTTGTCTTCTCATTAAAAATGACATACTTTAATTTATTGCATTCATTCCCTGCCGAATCTTTGAAATATTGAAATTTCTATGTCATTTTGTTGTGTGGTCTATTTAATTTGATATATATTCCATAAAAAAAGAGGGAAATTAAAGGAAAAAAAATGTATATATATATATATATATATATATATAATATATATATATATATATATATATATATATATATATAAAAGACTTTTCCATAATGGATCGGATAGTTTATATGCAATGATATAGAATATGATCATATATATCACTAAAGTTTAATTAAATAAAACGATGTTAATGAGACACAATGATGGTTTGATAATCAAACTAAACTGACTTGTTGGATCAAATTAACTGAAAATTGATTATTAAATTGGTTCAAACATTAATTATAAATAAATCTGTTAAAAATTGAAAAAAATCAATAAATTAATCGAATCACATATGTTTTTTTTTATTTGCAATTAATTTGTTTAAAATAATAAAAAAATATATCATAAGTTAATATATTATTTTATTATGTTCAGTTATTTCAGTTGAATTTTTGATTAAACTTTTAAATATTTAATTTTATTAATTTAATAATGAGCGATTCAATTTTTAAATATTGAATATAATCTCATTGGTTAATTGTTTACCTACATATTCTATTTTGTGATTGCTCTCGTACATATTTCATATGTGCAATTGTGCAGAGAAATTAATATGGGTTCTTTTATTTTTCTTATATATATGTATATTTTCATGGGAAATATTTTTTTTTTACAATAAGTACATTCTATATTCTAAAATTATATATATATATATATATATATATATATATATATATATATATATATATATATATATATATAGCATTTGTTTTGAAATATTGGGACAGAGTCGGAAAGACTGAGATTTAATATCATGTTTATTAGTTTAGAGTCATCAAAATATCAGTATTTCAATACTTACAAAAAGTAGAGACACAGAGACTGAAATTTTAATAATATTTTATACCTAAAATACTATCATTTCAATTAATTAATTCTAATTTTATTTTTTATGCAAATTAAATTAGAGTTTCATTATTGTTTAATTTTCTGTCTCTCACTTTACACCAAACAAAATAATATCAAAATTTATTTCAATCTCAATTTCTTAATCTCAATTTTTTAATATCAGTCTTTCAATCTCTGTCTCTACATCAAACACTACCTAAATTACTATTACATAATCAAACTGTTTTACCGGTGCTAGCATGCATGTGTATGTATCCCATCTCTAATAACAAGAGCCTTGATCAACTCGTTTTGAATTAATAAAGATAATTAATGATGTCCTTTTTAATTCCAAACTTCCATGAGCTTTCCTCAAACACTATAAACACATTCGATTTGAATATTCTATACGCAACATCGTTTCATGATAATTACAAAATTTAATTACTGTATTCCACCAAAGAACAACTAATTTTGGTTTAAAGTGACACTCACAGAGTATTTTTTATAAGAAAAAATAAAAACAAAAAAAATGTTGCTATCATAGTTAATTATCATATTTTAATTTAAGCCGCGTTTGTTTATAAAGACAGGATATTGAGTTAGGAATATAAAGAATTAGAGATATAAAATTGTGTTTAACAAATGAGATATGAATAGAGATATTGTATCTAGAGACACTGATTTAGTATATTTTATGTCCATTCTAATAATAAAGATACAAAGATATTAACAAGGGACACGACTTATATAAACTTGTAAACAACAGGTAGAAGTTTTTTAAATTAAATTAAACTAGCTTAGATACTTTCTATTAAAAAAAAATGAAAAAGTTACATATTATTATTTATACCCAATCTAAATTTTGGGACATATATAAATTATTTCTAAATGATGGAAGCTACATATTTATTTATTTATTTATTTCTTGGATCTATTTGCTAAATATTCAGCCATTTTTTTTACCAAAAATCTTAGACTGGACTTTTTCAAAAGTCTTTCATCACATCAAGGGAAAAAATTATTTTATCATTGTTGTTGTTTTTTTTTTTTTTGTCTAATTTAGCAGTTAGAAAGACCACCCTCTTCTGTCCAAAAAAAAAACTTCTAACGAAAAAATTATAAAATAAAAAAAAGAAGAAAAAACAATCGATTGTAAATAATCCAAAATATACTTTAGATATTAGATATCTTCCAATATATATACTTGAAGGTGAGATTTTTTTTCCCCCTCCAAGTGTCTTGGAGATATTTTAGCTGAATTTTTTTGTACTTTGCAGTAGGTTCCTTGATTTTCATGAATTAAAAAAAATTATTAAGAACTTCTTAGGGTTTATCTCCTTTTACTCTCTTAAATTATTTGCATTGGACTTTGATATATATTCTATGGGCTCTTCCCATTGTAATTTGTCTAATTTTAATGTGCACTTAGATTTAAAGAATAATAATATATATTTCAAAACCAACCTTTAGTATATGTAACTAAGAAATTCTCCCTCCACTACAATTTCTTTTTAATAAAAACATAAATAGAAATGAAAACAAATAAATCATAATAAGTGCATATGCTTTAACCAAAGTTCTAAACTGTGTAATAAACTAATAATACATCTTCAAAATCAGCTAAAAGGCCAGAATTTAATTGCCAATTGTTTCCTCAATAAAAGTGGGATTATATTACGTGTATGGTGTATATTAAAATCAGCTATTAAAAAAGTTATTAGTATAAAATATATATTAGAATATAAATATATATTAAAAAATAAATTAAATTTCACATATATTTATACATAAATATATTAGTGAATAATTTTAGTGTATAAAAAATATTTTTGATAAAAGTTTATAGTACCCTGAAGCCTGAGCTATGAAATAGTCGACAAATTACAACATTGTAAACTTCGTCTTTGTCTCTTTGATATTTTTGTTTAAAATAAATTAAATTCCCTCACATTGTATCACTTATTATTCATTAAATTATTCTACTATAAAAGTGCAAGTGAGGCATCAAATATCTTCAATTTTCATACACTTAAATGTTCTCATTTTTCATCAATGAAATATCTTGTGTATCTAATCATTTTCTTCTCACTCAGACTATGCTCGGTAAGTGATTCTTTTTAAGGCAATTACCTCTTTTTTTTTTTTCTTTTAGGGGGTAATTAACTAATTACTATATTTATTTTATTTATATGTTGATATTTAATTATGTGTTACAATGTGAACAAATATATTTTTTATATCGTTTTTTTTAAGAAAAATAATTTATAAATATATAACTCTTATTACATCAATAATATAAGAAACTTTTCTTTTTTTGAAATTCACTTATTGTCCCCCTTTGTCCTATTTTAGCTATCACTAACTAATTACAATTACTTCTTGATATAATTATATGAATATAATGAATATAACAATAATAATAACAAAGTCTTATCCCAGTGGGTAAGATCGGCTGATTACAACCAGCATTGAACTTTTTAAATTCTTTCTTTCTTTCTCAACAAGTTTTGAACTACTAATCTTAATTAACAAACTAATTAAGCTTTCTTTGTTTCTTGAAATGGCAATTAGGCACAACAAAACTACTCAGGAAACTCAATACTAAGATGCAACAATGATGACAAAAAGGGACCTTCACCATCATTCCTCTACACATGCAATAACAATGGCATCAAGGAATCATCAACATGCATGGCATTCTTAATCTTCAAATCTCAACCTCCTTACAACACCATCACCACAATCTCCAACCTCATTTCTTCAAACCCAATAGACCTTGCAAGAATCAATGATGTCACTACTTCACACACAATGTTCCAAATTGGTAAAGAGGTTATTGTCCCTTTGAAATGCTCTTGTTCTTCAATGAAGGACACCAAGTATTACTATTACCAATCCAAAACCAAACATGTCTTGGGTGCAATCTTGCCAGAAACTTTCCAAGGCTTAACCACTTGTGATTCCCTAAAGAGGTTCAATCCTTATCCGGAGCGCGATTTGCGCCCCGGCATGGAGTTGAATGTTCCATTAAGGTGTGCTTGTCCAACATGGAATCAAGAAAGAAATGGCACCAAGTATTTGATGACTTATTCTGTGAATTGGGGTGACACCATTTCTAGCATTGCATCAAGATTCAATGCAACAATACAGAATCTTCTTGAAGCCAATGGTAATTCTAAACACTTTTTAATAGATTCTAATCATAATAATTGATTTATAAATCTATCAATCTATTCTTAATTTTATAATCTCCAAATACTACATCAAAGATATTGGTTCATTTCATTCACTACTGTCTTTTAGCTTACTTGTGATGATAGTTTCTTTTAAATATTTTATATTTCAATGGAATTGTCATATTCACATATCATATCTTAGGATATTTAATATTTGTGTTCATATTGTTGCAACATATATAGGTATTTCCATGGAAACTACAATTTTTCCATTCACAACTCTTCTGATTCCTTTGCCAAGTGAACCACTGAGTTCATCAACAATCACAGTTGCCAATGATCCACCATATGATTCTACTTCACTGCATGCCAAAACCGGTTCCAAAGGGATCGAGTTAAAGAAACTAGTAATATTCAATATAATTCTTGCTGCTATATTGATTCTGAGCATCATGTCATCTCTAGTGTTTTTTATAGGAAATATATCAGAAAGATTCATCAAGGCAGGCGAAATCCGTAACAAAAATCATGCGATTTCAGAAGATATCCCCGTCGAAATAGCGAGCATTGATGTGAACTATTCTAAATTGTATAAATTCGAGGAAATCAAGGATGCCACCGAAAATTTCAGTTCAAGGAACAGAATCAAAGGTTCTGTATTTCACGGCGAATTCGGTAACAAAAGGGAAAGTTTTGCTGTCAAAAGAAGAATAAGTAAAGGGTATGCTTCAAAAGAAATAAATTTACTTAGAAGAATCAACCATTTCAACTTGATCAAGCTTCAAGGATATTGTGAAAATGAAGATTTGTTCTATCTTGTGTTTAAATTCATGGAAAATGGTTCCTTAAGAGAATGGCTTAGTAGTGAAGAAAACTCTTTTTTGCATAAAAGTTGGTCAAAGAGGATTCAAATTGCTTTGGATATTGCAAATGGACTTCAATATCTTCACAACTTCACATATCCTTGTTATGTTCACAATGATATTAACAGTGGAAACATTCTTCTAAACAAAGATCTAAGGGCAAAGATAGCAAATTTTTCTCTAGCAGAAGAATTATTAGAAAGGAGAATGATAACAAGTTCAAGTTCTTGTCACACTTCAGATGATGTTTATGCCTTTGGAGTGGTACTTTTGGAATTGATCACTAGCAAAGAATGTGTTACACTGCATGGTTTATCAAGAGAAGGAATAACAATGGTTTCTAGGATCATGATGAATAATCTCATTAGTAAGGAGCATGAAGAAGAGAAGTTGAGTTTGTTCTTTGATCCAAGGCTCATTGGAAACATTGAGAGAAAAAGTGCTTTGATGCTAGTTAAGCCAAGTTTAGCTTGCTTGAATCAAGAATCAGAAAGTAGACCAAACATGTCAGAGGTGGTCTCTACCTTGTGGAAAACACTTTCTGAGTCCCATAATAATTGTTGGAGTGAGAAAATTGTCATGTTGAAATGTTAATAAATGTGTGCAGAATTTATGTCTACATATAATAAGGTTGAATGTACAATTTGTTTTTTTCTCTTTGTAGTTATTATAGGATATTTCAAATTTCACAATCATTGTATCAAATTTTATATATTATCACAGAATTAATTAATAAAAATGGACCTCTCTAGTACCCTAAGACTACACCTTTGCTATGAAAGTGTTCTCCCCATTGTTTTTCACTTTTTCTTCTTTTGCTACAAAAGTACTATTATGTTGCAAAAAATCATATGAATGTAATCAATGCATCCAAAATGGTATCCATTTTAATTACAAGTACAAAAAAATCATGAGTTTGCCAAATCTAATGCCCTAAGGAACCTTTTTATCTCCAGAAAAGAATGAGGGAAAAAACAATGTGTAAAAACAAAAAGTGGGAGGGTTTTTTCTCAATGCTTTTCAAAATGGAAAAGTACCAGTCATCCATATATGGTTTAGGGTCTTCTGAAGACCATACTTCTGCACTGCTTGGTGACCTGCCCTAAACCCGTCTCCGTAAACTGGCGAGATGTCGGATTCAATCTGGTGCTTGAAGAACTCGCCGAGCTTCATCTCAAAAGGGGGTCTTTTCCCTTTTCTAGATGTTGAAGATGAGGATGAGGCTGACGCCGAAGTGAGTTCAGAATGCAACCACATGTATGCCATAACCTGACATATACCTTCTTCGACGTTTTGACTTAGGGTTCGGTAGCCTTCACAAATAGAGCAGATAGCTTAGAACGAAGTACATCGATTTGATGACAGATATTGAAATGTATGATTAAATTCCTTAAATCTTAAAGCCTAAACTCCAAAATGGATAACAAAGTTCACATGATACTCCACATTCAAAGAATTTCTAGGTGAAATAGTACCTTTAAGCCGCAGCCATGCATGCATCATCTCGTGAGCTAGGATCGATCCAGTAAGCAATCTGAAAAGATAAAAACGAATTGTATTCATAAATAGAATCATGATTCATCCAACCACAAGATGAGGAAACAGGAATATGCAAACATATAAATCCAATAACAAGAATATGAAGAAAAATACCATGAGCAAACTAGCAGACACAAAGGCAGAAGAAAAAAACACTGAAGAATTTTTCCCTTGCAGAGCTAGATTTGTTAACTTTGAAAGATTTATGTACTCATAAGCATTGAGCTTTGTGACTCTGGAATTTGTAAAAGCATTGAATTATTACCTTGGAAGTCCGAATAAAATGAGAATTGCCGTCACATCGCAACGTCTGGTCAATTTGTATGATTGTGTTCTCATGTCGACCGCTCTATTTCCTGCCCCAAGTCTCGGTCGTCTCGAGATCTGATTAAAGTTCAAACGCAATGTATCATTTAATAGCACGGACAAGAGAGAAGGAAACGTCACTAAAGCCGAAAACATAAAAAGAAATCTTACGCTGCTGATCGTCTGCTCTTCCGAAAGGCAGAGTCCTCGAGTTTCTGGCATGTGATAGTGACCCTGGCCAAGATAACGAATAAGCAGGATGAAAACTAAAACATTAAGATCAAATTTATCAGATATTATAATATAATTACTATGAATAGGTGAAAATGCATTTTTACTTACATGCTTCTCCCCCTCTCTTGCTTCATTCAGGGCTTGTCTTTCAACCAAGAGAAGTGGAATTTGCTGCTCCAATTTCATGTCTAAGCTTTCATAAAATCTTTGTATATCAACATAAAGCGGTTGGCATTCGCTTGTATCCATGATTGCAGAGTCAAGGCACTCTAAGCAAAGCTTCCGGCCATCATTAAGACCGATATATCCAGTCTCTCGTGGCTGTGTATGAAGATAGAAAATTTTAATTACACTGTTCACAATAAAAGTTCATTCGTGATAAAATTTTTCATTCATACTAACCTCCATTCGCTCACAGCTGCAACATCTTGGAGTGTTATCGTGTTCATGAGAAGGGCAATATTTTTGGACCCAGAATGGATGTGCCCTATATTCAATAAGACCAGCAGGGTTTGTTGGAATCTGTCAAAAGATATATATTACCGAAATTAACAGCTACCGCAATGAGGTATAAGGTGTAAATTACTAAATTCGGGTGAAAATTGAGTAACATATACTTAATTAATGCCAACACTTGAGAAGCTATAAAAACATCATGATCTCACAAACGACATCGGCTTTAGTCCTATACCATCAAGAACACGATGCACAAACTTTGATAACAAAACATCTTTCCACTCTTCTCATCCATTTTTTACATATTACATGGTAAATGGAAAAGAAACTTTATACTTTTTGGCCTTTTGGGTGTCAATTACAATGAAGGGGAGCTTTGGAGCAACGGTCAAGCTGTCTCCGTGTGACCTCAAGGTCATGGGTTCAAGCCGTGGGGTGAAGACAGAATCTTGTGGAAACATTTGAAGGAGGGAAATCTTGACATAGTGAGTACCTACAAGCTCTTATCTAATGAAAATTTAAATGAAGACCAAACTTTGAACATCATTTGGAAATGGAAGGGTCCTCAAGGAATCAAAGTGCTTCATGTGGATTATGGTGCATAAAAGGCTTATGACTGCGTGTAGAAGAGCTAGATTTTTTGGAGCTAGCTCGGACTGCCACCGCTGTCTTGGACAGCAGGAAACGCTGCTACATGTGATGAGAGACTGCCAGGTAGCAGCCAGGATTTGGTCAAGCCTTATCCTCCCTCAACATCTAAACAATTTCTTTAGAGCTCCCTTTGATCTTTGGGTAAGATTGAACCTCATATCACACATTGGTAGAAACAAAGAGGATTGAATTTCTTGTTCTCCCCACCTTATAAAAGAGCTGTGGATACAAAGGATTTCATAATCCCCTACGTTCAAAATATCAAAGAGGCCTTCAAGAAGGAATCTCTCATTAGACACCCCCCAGATAGAATTGAGGCTCACATAAAATGGAAGCCTCCTTCCCTGGGGTGGGTTAAAGACGACTCGGATGGAGCTTCGGCGGGCAATCTTGGGTGCGGCGGGTTGCAGAGGGATGCTTAGAGATGAGCATGGAAGATGGATTGCTGGGTATGCGATGAATGTAGGAGTCACAACCGCTTATCAAGCGGAATTATGGGGCATTTTGAAAGGTCTTGAGGTGACTTGGGACTTGGGCTTTAGAAAGGCAATTATAGAAACAGATTTTAGAGCAGCCCTAGCGATGTTACAGAAGCCAGAGAAATCCTCACAACACCCTGATCCTATTATTAGATTACACCGGATGAGGAGTAGGGATTGGAGAATGAAATTTACTCTCCTTCAGGGAAGGAAACAGAGGAGCAGACCTCCTAGCAAGAAAGAGCTTAAGCTTGAGGTTTGGATTCAGTTTTTTGGATCAACCATGTGTTGAATTGAGGAATGTTCTGTCTGATGATGTTAGAAGGGTTCAGTTACCCGCTTTATCTCTGTAGTGTAGTCTTTGGGCAAAAGCCCCGTTCATTCACCAAAAAAAATATATATATCAGATTAAGCTGAGTGCATTACATCCTTTGGATGCAGCCCTTTCCCGGACCCTGCATTAATGTGGATGCTTGTACACCGGGCTGTCCTTTTTTGGGTATCAATTACAAATTTACAATAAACAAGAACATAAAATTTGTACTCACGAAATGCTTGCAGACGTCACATTTTGGATGGTAGCTTTCCTTATAGCATGATTTATGGTAAGGGTAATTTCCCGACGTGGAGAACTACAAAAGCAAGAATGCATGTGTAAAAACAACAAATCCGTAGCCATGCAAGAAAAACCCATTAATGGAAAAATGAAATAAAGAACAGCATTTTGGCAGGTAAATGGAAATTCGGGCACCTCATAATCAGAGATCGGTAGGTTGCAAGCATGACAGCGGAAGCATTCAGGATGCCAGAAAGCATTCAAACAATTTAGATATCGTCCATAACCAATCTCAGTATGGCAGCCAGCACAAATCCTATTATGCAAAAAACTAAAAAACATTCAAATATTTCTGCATGATGCGAAGTTTTCAAACCAACAAATTATGATATATTTTGCAGGCGAAAAATTAAAGTTATTGGGATCTGTGTTATTTGTTTGCTAATTGAACTAGACGTGCAGTTATCAATCAATTACGGTAACTTTATGGTATATATGGTACAATATATTTGAAGAGGATACTAAAGATGAAGATCACTATGCATATGTATATAGATTATTTGATAAATGAGAATACCAATGTATTATGCTACATACTAGTTCAGTTACATCCTCCTGTTCCTCCCAAAAATATCCATAATGAGGCATATGAGTGCAAGTCAATAAGTAGTCTAATAAGGACCAGCAAGAATAGACGGGGAAAAATATGTTAATGAATACAAAGGAGTAAAACAAACATCAAAATAGAGAATTCGAAATCATCAAGCATGACAGAATGGTAAATGGTGAACAGATAAATTTAGATGATAAATTGATAATCTTAGCATGCTCATTTAAGTAGTCAAACAAAAAGTGTTGAAATGGTGATACCAAATTCGTACAATATGGTGACCTGTCCTCTAACTCGTACCTTGATCCCATTGGGAAATACACTGGTACTGGAATTGGAACCGCCGGATGGGGTTGATACATGTTCTCGTTTCCATATTTCGGAGGAGACTCTAGATTTAGGCTTTCTTCTATAGCTCTGGCAAGTTGTTCATCTTCTTCTAATTGAGATCTGTAGTCTACATAATAGACAGAAAAACTCATTGACGTATATTCCATTGTAGTTGGTTTTTCAAAACACAATTTACAAGGTTAAGGTAACATATATCATCTATAAAGGACAGAGCGCCGGATCCAAAAATATGTAGAAGTAACAGTTAATGTTCAACACAAGCAGAAATTTTCCAATGTAAACAAACTGCAAAAGCAAAACAATAGTAAATAGCTACGACTAAATAAGTTCTATTCAATTCTATAGCAACTGAATTTACCATTGTAATTGACAAAGACTGCATTCAATAGACTATCACAGACTTGATATCAAATTTTTCCTAATTAAAACTAAAAGAACGCAATGGTGTAAATGCCTTATTTTTCTTTTAAAATATACAACAACAGTTTGGAGTTATATCACTCACCATTTACATGGTTTCCTCTATGATTTTGCTCTGCCAGAGATAATGCAATGGCACGATCTATATCTTCGTTCTCATTCTCAGGCCAAACATCCTGCATCCAAATTCCCATCAACATATGTTTGAAAAGTTGGACAAACAGGAAATAGAAACAATGGCATATTTCAACACTTTGCAAAATAATGCATTCAAAAGCAATTGTTAAGGAGTTCTCACGTTTGTTACACCAGACGTCGATGGCAAGTAAGAATCCGCATCCCCGTTATAATACGAATGGTAATGCCCTTCCGAAATCTTTTGGTCGGAGCCTTTGAAAAATTTGCTAAGCCAACCCATAATTCAAGTTGCTATATGTTCATAATAGGTACAAATTCCTTCCTGAAAATCAAACAGCCAACAATAGTTCAATTAACTCGAAAACTCCAATACTATTGGAATTTGGGAACACCACTACTATTGGAGACATGGGTTAAGTGAAATTCAAAGAAACTATTTCCATCTTCATAATATGTATGCATTTCAATTTGCATACTCCAAACAATAGTTTAAAGGGCACAAACTGACAAACTCGATTTCGATTCATTTCGACATCTTCAGCAAAAACAAATTGACTTTTTAGCCTCAAACAATGACTTGGGCAGAAATTGCAATGGATCAAAATCATAGTTTGCAAAACTATAAACAAACCAAACACACCTTTAACAACTGAAGCTGCAGCTAAAGAGAAAAAAGGTACATCTAGAAAAAAACAGTTCAAAAGGAATCACTACCAAATATATATGAGAACTGAGACTCAAATTGCCACTCTAAGTAAATAACTCCAAAATTAAAGAACCCAGAAGAACAAAAAGTTTTTTTTTCCCCAAGCTCCATAGGTCAATTAAATTGATTACATAAAAATAAAAATCCAAATCCTGGGGCAATAATTCAATAATAAAAAGAAAAAAACAATAAATAAACTCACCTCTTTCTTCAGAAAAAGCAGAGAGAACAAGATCAAAGTAAGATTCTAGAGCATGTAAATTTGCTTCTCCTTTTCTCTCTCCAGCAACTGCAAACTTGATGATGATGATCTAAGAAACTTCAACTCAAGTTTTTGTATGTGTCAAGGGAAAGCAAATAGAAGGAACAAGGAAGGAGAAGAAACAAAGCAAAAAATGTTTTATTTTTTTTTCCTTTAATTTCAGAAACGAGAAACACGAACACGTATACTCCACAATATCATTGACAAAGAGGAAAAAAAAATCAAAATTTTAAATTAAAAAAAATAATCTTTTTACAATTGGAAACAGGGGAAAGTATAATAAATGCACGGGATTTTTCAGAAAGGTCAAAAATTGATGAGATTGATGATAACACCAAAGGGGGGAAGGAAGAAGGTTTGACAAAAAAAGGGTTTTGGAAATTGATTAATTAATTTATTTATTAATAATAATAATAATTTATGGTGTTGTGTTGTATGGGAAACAGTGGTTGTGACAAATTCAACTATTTGGGACAAAAGACTGTGAAGAAATTCAACAAGAAACAAGGTTTGTGTTGTTTAAGTGTGTTGTGTTGTGTGGGGTCCTCTTGGTTCTTTGTTCTTTCTCTTTCTTCAAAGGAATGAGATTGAAGAGAAAGAGAAGAATGAGAAGAGAAGACCCAAAAAACACAAAAGCAGAAAGAGAAAATAAATCCCAAACCCAAACGCGGTAATCCCAGAAAGTTTCTTTTATGAAAACATTAGTTTAGACTAGATTAGAGTTAAAGTATTATTGTACGATATATTGATATAATATAATTGTTAAAATGCTTTTCAAATTTTATTATATTTATTATTATTTTGCATAGAATGTGTCATTAAAACAATGTGAAAAAAATGCATCTCATCAATTAAAATAATGGTATTGGGCTCTCTTAATTAATACTGCTGGCCAGGAATTTCTAACTTTTTGTTTAAAAAATTGAAACGCGTAAAAAAAAATCAAAATTTTGCTAATGAATATTGTAAAATATCTGCTATAGTTTTTTTTTTATCATGAAATATATTATAATTTTTTTGAAAAAAAATAATGTTAAACCTTTAGTCCTTTAGTATACTTGTCAATCATCGTACCAAAAGAATTGTTAACTTGATTAAGCATTTAGCTAGATATTTGAAAAATACAGTAATAATGGCAATATTCTAATCTTTTTATATATATATACTCATTGCATTAAAAATTATTAAAAACTCAACTTTCCAATAATTTTAATAAAATATTTTATTTCATTAATACTCTTAAAATATATTTTCAAAAATAATATCATCGTTACTTTTTTAAATTAATGTCTTAATAAGATATATATACGAGAAAGAGTGAATTAATGAATCATCAATTGGTATTTGAAAAATCCAAAAGAAATGACAAAAACAAATAAATTCAAATAGTCGGCAAATAATTAAGTCAACTTCAACAATGGTGGCTTAAGTTGGAACAAATCCAAAGGGAAATAACCAACCAATCATAAAATCCCCAAAGACAAAAAACAAAGTCAATAGTTAATAAACCGACCAAATTAAATGACTTTATTAGCTTCCATCGTACTTGCCTAGGAATCTACTATACTACCAATAATAACTAACAAAAATTCACGTTTCACATTTTTTGTCTTTTAATTTTAAAAAAATTAGGTGACTATCTAATATATTTTTTATTCATTTTACATTTGAGTAAATAATAATTAACTCTTGATTTGGACTAAAAAATTTAGATATAAAAATAAAATATGTAATATATTTTAACATTGTAATTTTGGATAATTTTTAAAATTGTGGGATGTACGTTTAAAAATTTTTAAAAATTTGGAGTTTGATTTGTATACCAAAAAATCGAACGGTCTAATTTCTATACTTCTCACAGATCAAACGGTCTAATTTTAGCTTCTAACATCACAACTGCGTAAAACACTCATACACTTCATAACTGCGTCCTACACCATTCTCCCTTCCATATCTAAATTAAAAAAAATGCTTGATTTGTTCATTAACTGGTTTTCTATTATTTTTCTTTGTTAATTGCTCTCTTCTCTTCCCGGTGTATATTCATAAAATTTTAATCCCTTAATTTTACCAATTACTACTTTATTTGTTAGTTAATTTTTACTCTTAACATTTAAGGGATTAAATTATTATTATTATTATTATTATTGTTGTTGTTGTTGTTGTTGTAATAAAATAAATATTGATGAACAAAAATATCAACTGATTACTGATGAAAAATTTAATTTTCAAATGTTTCTATCTCTAGTACATTAATTAATTAATACAAAATTATTGACAAATGAGAGATTATATAAAAGAATCTGAAATAGTAATGAAGAAAGGAAAAATTACGACATTACATTATTAGAATACGACGTTTCAAGCGAAGCACTTGCTAACTAGAAAGTTGATTAATATTATTATTATTATTATTATTATTATTACTATTGATAATAGAATTAGAGTTTTCAATTATTGGTGGAAGACGACGTTGACGAATTAATCTTAAGCAGAGATGTGCCTTTACAGGTTTATGATCAGAACCATTAATTTCATCCATGGATTCATAAGAATGTAAAGTTGCTTCAATGTCACTTTCATCTTCTATTTTGAATAATATGCGATCGGTCCATGCTGGCACTCGAACCTGCTTTAATCACATTAATTATCTCATAAATTAATTACGATGAATGTCAATAATAATAAGCTAAAACCACACACTAACACAAAGCTTTAATTAAGTAATTAAATACACACGTTGTTTGACTATAATGTAATAAATAAACCGGTTGTTCGTTCTTAATAACCAATAATAAGAATAAATGATAAATAAGTTCTTAACTTATTTATCTTAAAAAAATTTTTTTTGATTAATTAATATAAAAATATTCATTATTTTTTAAAATGTGAAATTAACATTTAAATTTTTTAGAGAGATCTTATTTTTATATATTTTAGACGAAAGAATTTAAATATCTTTTATTTTAAAATAACATAACGCTTTTATATTTTTAATAAAGAATAAATTATTATTTGTACCCATAAAAGATACAGAAGCTGACAAATGTACCCATATAAGAATAAAACGATAATTGTAACTATAGAAAATGGCTTATATGTGTCAAAAGTACCTAACAGACTAATTGTGTAACCAATGTCCGGTACTTTTGGCACACGAAAGTCATCTTCCGTGGTTACAATTGTCGTTTTATTTGTCGGCGTCTATATCTTTTATAAATACAAATGGTAATTTATTCTTTCAATAAATTAAAAATTTATATATTTTTAAATTAAAAAATTAAAGGTTTATTTATATTGTTTTAATAAGAATAATAAACATATGATCATAAAAAAATCTAGCTAGCTAATTAACTCTATTAGTAGATGTCATAATAATGTTGTGATGGAATTTAATTATACTAGAATAAGATTAATAATGAGATGACCTTGTAACTTGTATCATAGTTGCTACTTCCTTTGTTGTATTTATAAGTAGGCTTAAATGTCAATGTTCCCTCACAGAAGCCATTGAATATTTGTCCACGCCCAGCTTCTTGTAAAAGCTGATCTTTTCCATGCAGCCTCTGAAATGAAAAATAATTAAAAGGGACTAATTATTTTATTTTATTTTAATTCATGGTAGCAATTTTGTTGTGTACTATATGGTGCATATCTATGTATGCATTATTTAGTTATGCAAAAAAATGTATTAATTACAAGTTCTATATTTTTAAGGATATAGTTTATATTTAAAAAAAAATTAAATGAGGATTATATATAATTCAATACCTGATGAAGGTCATTGTTGATAAGATTTCTGGCTGGATAAGTATCAATGCCTTGAAGCCTGTAGTTTAAATCTCCCAACCAAATAGTAATATGTGATGGTCTTGAATATGGATTCCAATTCTTAGAGAATAGAGAGTGTGATATGTGCCTACATTCACAATTTCTTTCCTCTACCTTGCTTGCATGAGCTTATGCAAATTTTAAATAATTAACACATTAGTATGTAATAATCCAATATATCTTTGAAGATATTTTTAAGAAAAGTTTATAATTAGAAATTAATATATGATGTTGTCTAAAATCACAACTTGAAAGCTTAATTATATCATTATTTAAGTTTTGTATACTCATTCTTTTTATATTATAGTACCAAATTCATACATTATCTTTTTTATAGTATTTTTTTTTGGTAATTATCTTTTTTATAGTATAAATTTTATTTTCTAATATTTTTGTCATGATATTATTTCTTCTAAAAATTTAAGTTGATAAAAAAAAACACACGAATAAATAATATTTTTAACATATTTTTTTGAATAAAAGTTTCTTTTGAGTTTGTTTGTATTTTTTTATAAATTTTTTTCTCTTTTAATAATTTGTCTTATGCTAAATTTTCTTTTTTTAGAGATCAATAAAGATTGCACTCTAGACTTTCGGATCATAAAAATTCTAATATCATATAGTAAAATTACTTTTTCAAAAAACTTAAATTGAAGAAAAAAGATATATAAATAATTATATCTCTAACAATTTAAAATAATTTTAATTATGAATTATATATCCCTTAAATATATATTTACCAGAGAGATGGCAAGAGATGAAAACAATTCTAATGCCTTTGTAGTTAATTCGGATTGCAACAGCTCCTTTCTTTCTTCCAATTATTCCTCCAAATCCCCCAATTGACTGTTTGTCCATCTTCAATTCTGCATATAGTAAAAACTATTACATTTATTAGTAGTATGATTTTGAAAAAAAATAACACTAATAAAAAATGCTAAAAAAATAAATTTTTATCATTCTAGTAATTAATTTCTTAAAAAAAAGTTACCCTTTAGTATATTTATTTTCTTTCCATTGATCAATATATATATCATCATTCTCTTTCAAACATATAATCATTATTGCATAAGGGTCAGAATATTGTACCTGTAATGGAAGATCTTTTTGCATTTGATGGCCCAAATAGGTAGAGCTGCAAAGATCCCATTATTACTTTGCCTATCATGCTTCATTTAATTTAAGGAAAAAAATTATGGAAAAGAGAAGAACATTAATTATTAGTTAGTATACAAACAAAAGAAAATCAAAGATGGTCCTAATTTTGATGATGACAGAATAATACTGTAAATAACAATTGTTGTGCTTGTAAATTCATGTAACGAGGTGCAAGATATTATTAATAATACAAGATTTTATATACTTTTCTTTTTAAGTGAAGTTCCAGCAGTTGCATTTTGTGACATGACACTTATTAAGAGATAGATATAGAGAGTTAATCTTCATTTTGGTTTTTGAAATTGATAAGTTGCACTAATTTAGTTTTTGACTTCTCAATTATTATAATTTGATTTTTCGAATTTAAAAAAGTACATCAATATAGTTCCTCATATATCTTTCGTTGCCAGAATTTAACACCGTTAATAGTATAGTTTAAGCCTTGTCACACTAGACATATATTAAAACGACGTGGTATGCATTTTAGGGTTAAAGAAGGCAGTAAATGATATTATTTAAGGGTTTAAACAATACTAAAACATTATACCCTTTCCTTTTAATATTGTTCAAATCCTTTTATTATTGAGCTCTTTTAGCATTAAAACGTGTAAAATATCGTTTTAATATGTTCAACATGATAAGACTTGAGTTATCTCACTAACAATATTTTTAGTAATTATATTAGTGCATTTTTTTAATCTAAAGAACCAAATTATAATAATTAAAAAGTCAAGAACTAAATCAGTATAATTCGTAAATCTCAAAACTCAAAGTGCACTTAACTCTAGATATAGATATAGATATAAATTCTTCTATACTATATATAAAACATGGTGCATGGCATAAGGTATGAACATAGGTAAGGTGCATCATCACTCATCAGAAGTTGACAACACATTACAATTGGATAAACTTTCACAACTTATTGCGCCACACTTCTAAGTTCTATCTCCCTCAATCTTAAAGCCGAACCAAAAGTTAAGGCTTTTGTACTTTAAACAAAAAAATCTACCAAATAATAATAATAGGTGGTCAATAATTTTTAGTTAAACACAATTTTCTTAACTAGGCCTACATAATTTTTTTTGGGGGGGGGGTCATTTACTACCTTAGCTTCTTGACTTCTTGTTTTCAGTTGGTGAAACTTAATATCATAATTTCTTTGACTTTGTCATTAGGATAATTAATTGGTTTCATTGTTATATTAATAACTCAATCTTGGCTAAGAAAATGTTGATGATGTAACATAATAAGTCTAAAAATAATAAGATAACTATTGACATTAAGATGTCTTATATAAAAAATTATATATAATTGACAACTATTAAATCATTTAATTTATTTTGACTAAGTTGTTATATATAGTATGTGCCAATATTTTAATTATCATTTTAGGTATCTTGAGTTATCATCTCACAATAATGATTTACGTGTCCAATCAGTTATAACTCAAATAATATAGTCTCTCATTTTTTTATTTAGAGGTCTCGAATTCAAATCTCACTTATAACTTAAAAAAAAAAAAAAACTTACGTGTGAGTTTCATGTAGAGCTTCTTTGAGGAGTGTTGCAACTTTTCTTTCTTTTGGAGCTTCTTGCAATCCAACTGCTAAAAGTTCAAATTCCCGGTTGCTACCAACCATATCTGCCAGCTCTTCAAACGAAACCTAATAATATTCACAATTTAATTAAATTAAAACATACATGAAAAATCAACAAACGAAGTTCATAACATATATATTTGGTTTCTCGTTTGAAAATTTTCTAAAACCGATCATATAGTAATATATGACCCTTATTATATTCAATTCAAATTAAACTACTAGCAATCAACAATATAATTAAAGTTTTTTTTTTCAAACGAAAAACCTTACTTGTTTAAATTAGAATTGTTATCTGCACCTGGCCATTCATATTCCAAGTTGCTATGGAGATACATAGATCCGAATGAGTTGAAAAGTTGCAAACATTTTCAGCTTCCACCGTTCTTATTCCTATGTGAGTTGGAGAAGCTTGGTTATGAATGAAACTCATTATTGGCCTCCTCTTCCACCTTGAATAATTCTTCCTGAAAAATATTCAATAATAATTCAATGTCACAAAATATTAAGAAAATATATGTATGTGTGGTAATAATAATAATAAAAAAAATGTTGATCATCATAATTATTCCATAATTTCACTTACCCTTTGCAAAAGAGGTTCCCCATTGTGGTGTTAATTTCCCAAAAAGAAGAAGATTATTTTGAGTGAAAAGTCACTATTTTTATGAAGGATAATATAATAAAAAGAGAGATGAAATGAAGGGTTTTTAAATTCATTGACTTGGACCATACTTATATAGAGATCATGCACATGACAATTATTTATGTGATGCTTCTCTACCATTCTAGAGATCTTGAATATAATTGAATCAATTTAAAATTGAAACATTTGAATATGATATATTGTTTGTTTTTTTCTAACGAGTTAGGTTGAGTCTAGTTGACAATGAAGAGAAGTTAAAAACAAAG
Source organism: Arachis hypogaea (assembly GCF_003086295.3). NCBI lineage: Eukaryota > Viridiplantae > Streptophyta > Magnoliopsida > Fabales > Fabaceae > Arachis > Arachis hypogaea. The sequence goes on along the minus strand of NC_092051.1, from coordinate 150,184,811 downwards.
TTGAAAAGGACCATTGAGTTAAGATTATACCACACACCATGCAATTTACGTCAAGCAAACATACACTATCTTAAATCTAAATTATAAAAGTCTAATAAATGATACGTCTAAGATTATTGTCAATGGAAGGAGTAATTAGAGGCTGCTACAGCTATATATTTGGATCTATATAGCTCCAAATCTTTACTTTTTTCAGAGTCTATCTGAAAAGTTTCATTAATAATAATAACGAGTAATAAAAGAACTAAATTATTATAATAGCTTGTTTAATGCCAACATGAGTTTTTTTTTTCCTTTAAAATTATTATTAGGTATATAAAATCCATTTGCAATTTGAGATTTATCTTTTTTTTTTGTAGATTTAATTGATATTATGGTGTATATATTATGTATAAAATTTACATATGTGCACGTATTATTTGGTACAAAATTTACTTAAAAATCGTTTATAACTCATCATTCATGTGTTCTATATTAAAAATATAGAAATGATCGTAAGAACGATAGTTTTAGGGTCTTTATGTTTATCCTGCATAGCATAGTAGTATTTGAACTCTATTTTTACCTATTAATTCTTTTTAACTAACAATTCTTTCATGAAAGTTTGAATAAGAAAAATATGACTACCAAACGATTTAAATTATTTTCCCCATGTAATTAAGAGTCTTGTGAAATTTGTAAATATGTTATTACTAACTATATTTAAGGGTTAGTACATTTATAAAATGAAATACTACTACAAATGTATCGAAGAAAGATGACAAATCCCACTATAGAGTGAGTAATAAAGCATTGATTCATGACCATCTAGCATGCATAAATATTTAAACAAAAACTTAGTATTTTTTCCTTACATTAAAACAAATATTAATTAACTTTATTCTTTTTCACTAAAAATATTATCTCTTAAAATTTTCCTAATTATATAATACATACTGAGATTTATTAATTGGCGGCTACATTAATCCGAATTGGGAAAGGATAATTCAACCCAACACGTGGATATTAGTGTGCTATTGCTGAAGTAGTTTGGCTACCTATAAAACATTTCCACATGTTCATACGAATAGACTCAATAGAAAAATGCTAAAAGTATACGAAATCCTTTTGGCGCTGACCATATTAAAAACCGCTATTATTATCTCTATTATGCAAGCTATTGAGTTGAAAAGCTAATATTCTAAAAAAGTGTAAACTAAGAATAAAAAATACAAATTAAGATACTAAAAAAAAAATTTACTCGCTAAACCTACTTCAAATAGATAGTTTGTTGGTAATTTTGCTAAATATTTTGAATAATTTTATTAGACTAATTCAATATTTAATAGATATTGAACTATTTTACATCTTTCATAATTAAAATAAACAAAATATTGTTAGAAAATAAAAATGATAATTTAATCTTCAGATATAACTATAATTGATTGTTACTAGGAAAAAAAAAAAGAAAAATACTAATATTTCTTCTCAAAAATACCCTTGCTAAAACAAAAAAGTATCTTCATAAACAAAATTAAATTTGACTACCTGAAATTAAGTAGAAAGCATGACTCTAATAAATTGCAAGGGTAAATGGATGATCCAACTCTTCAACCATTAAGACCATCATCATCATCCCCATCTTCATTTTCATCTTCACCGCAATTACAGTGATCTTCATCTTCATCTATTACCAAAATAGAAAATAAATAAAAACAAATTGATATATGATAACAGAATATCAGAAGGAAATTACCTTTACAGTAAAAACCACGCAACCAAGTTCGACCACACATGAAAGCTTCATCATCCTCTGAGTACCTTCTAAGAACTCGACCACCAATACTAAATTCAGACTTAGACGCCACATTCGTAATGGGAATACTCAGCAAGTCACAAGCCATCTTTGATAATTCTGGAAAGCGTTTCTGAGTATACTTCCACCATTCCAATACATCCAAATCCTCATAATAATCAAAGTTCAAATTTGGTTCATCCAGATAGACATCAAGTTGATTCTTTCCAACTCTTAGTGCAAGTTCATGATGTTTCAACGCCTTCAATACATAACAGTCACCAAGTAAACATGAGTCAATTTATAAGAGAAAAAAGAAGGTTAAATCATATATAAAATTGAATAAATTTACTTACACCAAACATTCTCTGCTTCATTTCATTTAATCCAGCTGAACTTGATGGTGCAGTACGGGAGCGAGTTGGAGTAGCACTCTGCACATTGGAAGTAATAGAAGGAATGTTGTAGTTGCTTGTATATCCATCAAAAAGCTTATACAACTTTCTTTTCACATGCTCTGTCTTCTCATGACTTGTAGAAGGATCAATTTTTGAAAAGAGAAACTCCAAAGAAGAAAGCTTAATCCGGGGATCAAGAACTGCTGCAAGTCCAAGCACAACACTATACTCCTCCCAATATGTCTTAAATTCTATTAGCATTTTTTCTCCCACACTCCTTATCACCTCATCTTCACTATTTAAACTTTCTTGCAGGGTCAGTTGAATTTGGTGAATTTGTAAAAAGTATAAGTTGGAAGTGGGATACGATGTGTCGGAAAACAATTTGGTAATGTCAAAGACGGGAAGTAAGAATTTATACATCCTTTCGGCTCTTTTCCATTCTTCAACAGAAGGACAGCACTTAAAATCATGATCTTTCGCTTGAAAGTTAACAAATGCACTGTGTTTTTTGAGAGCACATTCAAGCATCAAATAAGTTAAACTCGATCTAGCAGGATTATCTAGACGTAATTCAAGCTTGGTGCCTTTACCACCAAGCGTTGCAATGCAATTTTTAAACTCTGTCCTCCTACTATCTGATTCCGTCACATATGCAACACTTTTCCTAATCTTGTCCAATATATCATGACATGCTTCCAATCCTTCTTGCACGATAAGATCCAAAATATGGGCACAACATCTCACATTAAAAAACTCTCCATCACATAACAACCAATTCTCCATACACAAATCAGTTTTCAGATATTCTTGCATGCCATCATTGTATGGATTATTGTCATAAGTGAGAGAAAAAATCCTTTTCTCTATTCCCCACTCCCTCAAACATTCTTGAATTTCTGAAGATATTTGAAATCTACTACTGTAAGGAAAAGGTATGTAGCGAAGACCAAGAATTTTACTATTCAACTTCCAGTTTGAATCAACAAAATGTGCACTCACAAATATATAATCCTCAAAAGTAACTGTTGACCATAAATAGGAAGTTAGACAAATCCTACTAGGAATACTTGCTAGTGTTTGTTTGAGCTTCTCCTTCTCTTTCGTATGAATCTTCGACACAGCGTCTCTAATAGCGTCACTAGAGATGGGTACTATCGTATGAATCTTCACAGCATCTCTAATAGTGTCACTAGAGATGGGCACTGTAATTGGATTCATAGTATCCAACAAATCTACAAAGTCCTCTTCATCGAACACATTTATTGGCATATCATGCAGAAGTACAGCGGCAACAGCCTTCTTAAGTAACACCAATAGGTATATCGCAGGATACTTTGATTGCCCTTGCATATCCTTAACCAGTTGACGAGCATCTTCAATCTCAATTTCATCACATTGTTCAATATGGTGGATTAATAATGATGTCCCATCTAAACAATCCTCAACTTTTAATTCCTTTCCACAAGCATTACACCTAGCCCTTTCTTTTCCATCCTCTCCATCAATTTTGGTAAAAAAATTCCAACAATCAGAGATTGTTGACTTACACTTTTTACAGGTAGGTTCTTCAAATTCAGGTTCATGTGTGAAATCTTCCAAGTCTGTGAAATCTTCCATTTCCAGACTTGGCTGACTCACAGATTGGTCAGGTTGTTCCATTTTAATTGTCAAACAACAAAAATGGACTATTCAAGTTACTGCAGAAAACAACATAGCACAACATAACAATTATTTGAGTTCTGGCTTCTAAAGTTAATTAACTCACACTAACATAAAACGAAAAACATGTATCAGTATTTTTTTTTTCATGAATGAGTTTAATCAAATTGAATTTTAAAAAAGAAATACTGATCAAGTAAGTAAGTCGCAACTTAAAATAAGCACAACTGAATCTTACACAGTTAAAAGACAAAGGAGAGAAAAAAGAAAGGTGATATTGCATAACACAGGAAGCAGAGGACAAGGGTTCTTCCTGAATATTACTACACTACGAAAATCCGAAAATAATAAATATCCTAAACAATGTATAAAAGTTAACCATGATTAGAAAAAAAAAGCATATGAGTGACACGTATTTCTTTCATCTATACGTACCACAAGAAGGCAAGATGCGATCGCCGGAGACGAAGAGCGGAAGAAGAAGCAGCTCGCCGCCGGGAGAGAGAGTAACCTTCGCCGGTGATGGAAGAGAAGAAACGGAGAAAACAAGCAGAAGAGTGATCGAGTGAGAAATGGAAAGTTTCAGAAACCTAAAGTCATGATTGAGTGAGTAGTAACTGAGTGAGACTGAGAGTGGAATGTGGATAGTTTCTGATTTTCTGTGTATTCGCGCGCCAAATGTGTGTGTGTGTGTGTGTGTGAGAGAGAGAGAGAGAGAGAGAGAGAGAGAGAGAGAGAGAGAGAGAGAGCTCTACGTGTATTGGGCTAAATGGGCCTACATTATTTTGTCCATGGCCCAATTCTTTAGATGTTAGAGTCACGGTACATTAACATATTCACAGGCTTATACCCAAAAAAAAAAAATACACAGACCTTATACTAGCCCGACCCATAGTTTGTGCTTTCTATTCATATCTTCTTTTTTTCTATTTATGATATTTCTAAAACTATTTTTAAGATATTTATTAACAAGACTTTAAAAGTTAATAAATTATATATATTATAAAATCGACATCCATTGATAACAAAAAAATGATAAGATATAATTAAAAAAAAAGTTACTATAATGAATATAAAGTATGAATTTTATACTTGATAGATAATGTTAAAATTAGTAAAAATGTTCGCAAATTATTAGATTTTATTAATTATTAATTTTTTATTATTAAATTTATTTTTATTTTAATAGTACTTTCTTATTTTATCAAACTAAAAATTGTGAATCTGAATTTTATTTAAAATTTGTTAATTAATAAATTATTATATATATAAAATAAAATTTAATACTTCCGATATTAATTAAAATATAGGTGAGTTGACTATTAAAGTAAGTGTTTGATTAGATTAATTTTTTTGATGAAAAAAATATTATTTTAAAAAAATATTTTTATTAAATTTTAATTATATTTAAATATATCTTTTAAAAAAATTTATTAAAAAATAAATTATTTATTTTTTGTAAAATCTAATAATACCTTACTTTTAAAAAGAAAAAACAAAAGTTTTTAATTATTTTTTGTTTACCAAAAACATCATTTACCACATACCTATAAAACCTTTCCACTTGTTCACACATAGTGACAACTAAAAGTATACGAAATCCTTTTGGTGCTGACCACGTTAAAGACTGCTATTATGCAAACTATAAAGTTAAAAAATAATATTCTAAAATAGTGATTTAAACATGAATAATTAACATATAAATTAATTTGATATTCTTCAAAACATTGAAAAATAGATAAGTCGTCAACTAGTTTTACTTTTACCAAATGTTTTGAGTAATTTTGTCGAATAAACCCAATCTTTAATGAAGATCAAGTTATTTTACATCTTGTAAGAAATTAAGAATTATCAAAGCTCAATTAAAAATGATAATTTAATATCCAAGATATATAACTGATAACTGTTTGTCAACTAAAAAAGAAAAAAAAACTAATAGCTCTTCTGAAAGATACTTCTGCTAAAATGAAAAGTAACTTCATAATCAAAATTAAAATAGACTACCTGAACCTAAAACCAAACAACCTCTTCACTTGTTCATACGGTACTCCTGAACAAAATTAGTTGAGTTTCTGAGAAATCATAACCAAAAACCAAAAACCAAAAATTAGGGACAAAATAACTAACTAGAAAGCATGATTGTAATAAATTGCAAGTGTAAACGGATGATCCAATTCTTCAACCATTTAGAGCACCATCATCATCATCATCATCTTCATCTTCATCATCATCTTCATCTTCATCACAACCCCATTCACATTGATCTTCATCACAATCACATAAATCTTCATCTGGGTAGTAGTAGAGGGAATGTTGTTGTTGCTTGTATATCCCTCAAAAAGCTTATACAACTTTCTTTTCACGTGCTCTGTCTTCTCATGACTTGTAGAAGGATCAATTTTTGAAAAGAGAAACTCCAAAGAAGAAAGCTTAATCCGGGGATCAAGAACTGCTGAAAGTCCAAGCACAACACTATACTCCTCCCAACACTATACAACTTTCTTTTCCCCCTACTGCTTACGAAATTGTCAATAGGGGGACAATAATTCTCATGGATACTCCAAAAGAGATCGACACCAAAAAACTGATTTCACTATCATTTCCTTTCCATTTTCGTATGGCATTTGGGGCATATGTATCTGCTAGAGGTTTGTTTTGTCCACCTTGAATTATATAAATCAAATCTTTATGAAAGAATACTTTAACGTACCTAACGCCCACTCTACTAATCTTGATATGTGCCATCAGATCAAACTTAATGAAACCAAAACAATTGGAGCTGAGAAAGCTGAATGCTATGTAGTTCAGACGTTAGCTACTTCAGTACTTTCCAATAAAACAACTCTTTCAGCAATTCAGCTCCTCATGCAACTAATCAACAATTTTAGGGACATATCCTTCCCTTTTGAGCTCCTCATATTATGCCATATATATCCGTAGCACGTACGTGCAGACCATCACCAGCATGAAACTCGTGCAATTGATTCTCAATTTCAATCCAGCTACAACCAGGATTTTTACTGACACCCTTTTGTCTCATCAACAATCTCATCCTTGCTGAATCTTCCAACATTTTCGAATTTGCATATATTTTTGATGAGATGATATAGTTCCCAGAATTTGAAGGATCCAACCCGTTCACCTATATCTACATTTTTCAGCCTTTGACACGCACCATGTAAAGCTCCTAATGTGACCTTATCTGGCTTTTCAGGCATTTTCTCAATGAGATCCCAAGCTTCATACAGATGACCAGCGCGCGCCAAAAGATCAACCATGCAAGAGTAGTGCTCAATTTTCGGCACTAATCCGAACAATGTGCTCATCATATCAAACAATCTATAGCCTTCATCAACCAGGCCTGCATGCACACAAGCAGAGAGCAATGCTACAAATGTTATATCATTGGGACAAGCACCACAACCCTCATCCAACATGCACTGAAATAGTGACAGTGCTTCCTTTGCTTTGCCATGAGAAGCAAGCCCAACGATCATTGCATTCCAAGAAACTTCATTTTTCCCGTGGCATGTCATTGAAAACTCTCTGTGCACCGTCTAAACTCCCACTTTTAGCATACATGTCAACCAATGCAGTAGCCACAAAGATATCATGTTGAAATCCTCTTTGTGATACATACTCTTCGTACTCTTTGTGATGCATACCTATCTTCCCAAACTATCTCTCTCTTCTCTCTCTCTATATATATACATACACAACACAAATTTAGTGTGAATGAATTTATTAGCATGTTAATTGTGATTTATACATAAAGTGGGGTTGGGACCCTTATAGAAGTTCTTGGCGGGCTAAAAAATTTTGATATGGTAGTAGAATGAGTGTTATACTTTAACGTGGTGATTTTTGGTATTTTTCAAAATTACGGGGTACACAAAATTTTAAAAATTTGGAGTACACAATCGGACCTACCGTTTTGTGTTGAAAAAATTAAAAAAATTTGGAGTACACAAATCGGATGTACTCCAAAATTTTTTTATTTTTTCAACACAAATCGGACGATCTAGTACAGAAATCAGATGGTCCGATTTGTGTACCTAAAAATTGGACGGTCCGATTTCTGTACTTCTTAAAAATCGGACGGTCCGATTTGTACTCCGTACATTAAATCATCTCACATTTTAAAAAAATACCACAGTAGATCACAATTTAAAAAAATACCATTATTAATCCAATATTAAAAATAAAAAAATAGTTCTTGGCGAAACCACATCCTCATCAATATGATTCATGGTGGTGAGGGCAAGTTGAGGACCCGCATCTTCTTGTATATCTTGGTCAGCAGCGGTCTGATTCCCATTTTCTCTGATATTCAGGAGCTCTTGTTTCAATTCTTGGATTTCTCATTGGAGATCTCGCAGTTTGTTTTGCATGTTGTATGAATGAAGAGCACCTGTCACTGTATGTTTATTCCATTGTAAGGCATTCCATTTGAGAGCGTTAACTGTATTTAAGTAATCTTCATGATCTAAGTCCCTTTCCAGAAAATTTAGTGTGAATGAATTTATTAGCATGTTAATTGTGATTTATACATAAACTCAAACTTGACTCACAAAAAGGTAAACCATAAATCCAAAGCATACTCTTTGTGATGCATACTCAAAAAGAATCCTACAAGATCAATAAGGGAAAGCTAGAATCTTCCCAAACTATATCTCTCTCTCTCACTCTCTATATATATGTATACACAGTTTCAAGAAATAACAATCAAAGATTAATGTATTGAAGTTTTTAGTTTGTAATATGATCGATCACCTTGCTCCTCCTTCCCCTTCGTTCTCTTGGAAGAGGCGGCGGCGGCGGCGGCAGGATTGGGGCCCTTGTAGAAGTTTCTGGCGGGCTAAAAAATTTTGATATGGTAGTAAAATGAATGTTATACTTTAACGTGGTGATTTTTGGTATTTTTCAAAATTACGGGAGTACACAAATCGGATCCACTTTAAAAAATTTTAAAAATTTGGAGTACACAAATTGGACCTACCGATTTGTGTTAAAAAAATTAAAAAAATTTAGAGTACACAAATCGGATGTACTCCAAAAATTTTTTATTTTTTCAACACAAATCGGACGGTTCGAGTACAGAAATCGAACGATCTGATTTGTGTACCTAAAAATCGGAGGGTCCGATTTCTGTACCACTTAAAAATCGGACGTACTCCAAAAATTTTCTATTTTTTCTACGATGTGCGCACTTGGCATTCTGAGAAAGAATCGAAACCGGTCAGAGAAACAAGAAAAATGGGAGAAAACAATGGACGGTGGCTCTAAGTCTAAGAGTAAAACAAGAAAGAAGCAAGCTCACAAAACCGGCTTGACTAAGAAGTTAGTTATTTATACTCGAAGAGTTAGTTGGCATTTTGCATTTTTGTTACTTTGCTCCTATAGAACCAAAAAAATAATAATTAATTTAAATTTTTGTTGATAAAATCTTAAATGCCGATAATATCATATTTTCATTTACTTAAAAAATATTTAATTCGGATATAGTTATAACTTAAATTAATTTGTAGATAGTTGGTATATACTAATCAAGTAATTATGCATTACCCAAATAATAAACAAATTAAAAGTGTATAATTCAAAATAATTCTAATATTTCATTCTTATTATCTAAGTTCTATATATATTATTTATCATTGAATTACCAATTATACTGTTAATCAATAAATTCATATCAACAAACAATATTTAATAAAATTTTCCGTTTAAATTTTATAAAATGTTTACTTAACAAATAAGATAAAAATAAAAATAAAAAAATCTAATAAAGTTTTTAACATAAAAATAAATATAATTTAGTTGAAAAGTACATTTACTTAAATAAAATACACTAATAAATTAGTTCAACCTCAAAATTATGTCAATATCTTATTTTGATTTTCGTTACAAGTATATTCTAAATGATTCTATGCAAATTGAATTAATTGGATCCGATTTAGCATGTATATGTTGTAACAGTAATAAATCTAATTGATTCGATTTATATATTAAAATAGGATATTGACGTAATTGAGACTAAAATGATTTATTAGTGTATTTTACTCTTAAATATACTCTTAAACACAGGTAAATATTAATTTTGTTATTTATTTACAAGATACTTCATTCGTACATAGTTGTAACTTAAATAAATTAGAAGATAAATAGTACTTATAATGTATTACACAAATAATAAAAATATTAAAATAGTTTATAATTCAAAATAATTCTAAAATAAATATCATTGTAAAATAAATGAAACTATTTTTTATTTTATAATATGTAAAATTTATAATTATATAACATATAATATTAATAATATAAATATTTTGTTTTATAATAATAATATTTGAGTAAAATACTCTACATAGATTAAGACACTAATTTGTAGTCAGTGACATAAAATTAACATAAAATAATGTCTATTTTGTTGTAATATAAATAATTAAGGAAGATATAATAAATATAAAATAAGAATATGTAAATAAGAAATTATAGTATTACTATTTACTACAATTACTATCACAATATATTAATATTATAGTATAAGAGAGAGAAGAGATTGTTGTTATTGATTTTGTGTGTAGTGTATAATCAACGGAGGCTTAACCTCCTATTTATACATGAATAGGGTCCACATTTTTAACCTTCATTAAATGGAAGTTCTCTTAGTAATATGAGTATTCTACTATGGAAATATTGAGCCATCCATGTTATTAATGGTCATCCACATCATTCATACTTATCACAACACTTCCCTTTGGATAACCATTTAGGATTATTGACTCATTAAAACCTTACTAAAGAAAACCCAATGAAAAAAACTTTAGTGAAGGAAAAAGAGTACAATATCCTTTGTGATGGGGACAGCCTCATTAAAAACTTTGTCAAGAAAAACTCAATGGAAAAAAACTTGACCAAGGAAAAAAGAGTACAGTCTCCCCCTCTTGTCGACATCATTTAATGTTTCGAAATCGGTGCATCCCAATCTGATGTACCAATCTTTCAAAAGAAAGTTTTGGGAGTGACTTTGTAAATAAATCTGTCAGATTGTCACTTGAGCGGATTTGTTGGACATCAATTGTCCATTGATTTTGAAGATCATGAGTGAAGAAGAATTTGGGAGAAATATGCTTTGTTCTATCACCTTTGATGTATCCACCCTTAAGTTGAACAATGCATGCTGTATTATCTTCAAACAAGACAGTTGGAGCTATCTTATGATCAATCAGTTCACATGTCAGGACAGTTGGAGCTATCTTATGATCAATCAGTTCACATGATGACAGAATATATTGGATCAAACTCCTCATCCAAAAACACTTGCGACTAGCTTCATGTATCACTAGTATTTCGGTATGATTAAAGGATGTTGCAGCAATCGTCTGTTTCGTGGACCTCCATGATATAGTTGTACCACCATATGTGAACAAGTATCCTGTTTGAGATCTCCCTTTGTGTGGATCAAACAAGTATCCAGCATCTGCATAGCCAACTAGTTGTGACTTGGATCCATAGGGATAAAACAATCCCATATCAACCGTTTCATGAAGATATCAAAAAGATTTGCGTGATTCCACTCCAATGTCTTCTGGTTGGAGAGGAACTATACCTTACTAGTAAATTCAATGCTAATGATATGTCAGGTCGCGTATTATTAGCAAGATACATTAGCGCTCCAATGACACTAAGATATGGTACTTCAGGACCAAGGATATCTTCATTCTCTTCTTTAGGACAGAATTGATCATTCTCCACATCCAAAGATCTTACGATCATTGGGGTACTCAAGGGATGTGACTTATCCATATAAAATCTTTTCAAGATATTTTCTGTGTATGTCGCTTGATGAATAAAAATCCTATTTTTTGTATGCTCTATCTGCAGGCCGAGACAAAATTTAGTCTTTTCAAGATCTTTCATCTCAAACTCTTCTTTTAGAGTTTTTATAATTGTTCGAATCTCTTCAGGAGTTCCAATGATATTTAAATCATCAACGTACACAGCAACTATAATGAATCCAGATGCAGTTTTCTTTATGAAAACACATGGACAGATATCATCATTCTTGAATCCATTTTTGGCCAAATACTCAGTAAGACGATTATACCACATTCGTCCAGATTGCTTTAGACCGTATAAAGATATTTGCAATTTGATTGAGTATAACCCTTGCGAATATTCATTGGATGGTTTAGATATCTTTAGTCCTTCAGGGACTTTCATATAGATATTCCGGTCTAATGAGCCATATAAATACGCTGTTACCACATCCATTAAATACATATGCAATTTATGATATGCAGATAAACTGACCAAATAACGCAATGTTATTGCACACTGATTGATTTATTAGAGGAAAATTATTCAATAGTTTCATGTTTTAGTTGATACCGGAGTTTTAGATGGGTGATGAATTAATAAATGTTGAGAGGGTTTATGATAGGACACAACTTCATCTGAAAGATATATTCAGCTCTACATCTCAAGAAATGGCTTCATTTATTTGTATGTGAATCTTTTTATCCAACTACTGTGTATAAAATATCAGTCACACTTTTTTGTTAGAAAGTTTCCTCCTTTGTTGCTTCTAAAAGTGTTGGGGATATTTATCTTGAGAATGGAAAATTAAGCTCCCTTCTTATATGAGTAATAAGTCATTCTTTTTTCTGACACAAATTTTTATTTGGTTATGTAAATGCTAAATTGGTAGTATTTGGATGATATTTTATTGCAAAATTATCTTTAACATAAACTCATCCAATACAGAAGCAATAGAAAACTGGCGCAAGGAAAGGTTGAATGAGATTAAGTTGGCCCTTGTTAGAGGGACTTCAAGCTCAAACATCAATTTTAAAGAGGTAGGTATGGCCGTATGGGCAATTGATTTTCTGTGACATTTCCTACATTTATGAGACACGTTCTTGTCTTCTGCACATTGGTAATGAATGCTCACACAAATCTTTGACACTTTAGTACTTTACAAAATATCTATTTGAACTTCGTGGGCATACTAGCAAGAGCTTTGGATTCTGGTTAGGATACGTTTTCTGAAGAAATTGGCCTTTGGATACCTGTTCAAGTCGCAAATGAGGAACATGATGACAAACCAAATGGTGCTGAGGAGTTTGGTAATATCATGTTCTTTAGACTATTTTTCTGAGTCAACCTCCAATATATTCTCTAACAAAACAATGAATAAAGTTGTTCCTTTGTTTTCTTAATAATGAACCTGTTTGGTAATGGAATGATGAGGGACAAATTTGCCATTTGTGGTTTACTCGATGTCATTTAAGTTGTCATTTGATTTCTCTGGGATCAATTAACAAATTAACATGCAAGGCGTCACAGAATCTTGAAATATGCATGTATCTTTTCTTTCTGTGCTAAAACAAATTTTTGCATGTGACAATCCACAGATGAGGAAGTTCTTCCAGGTAGGCCCCTTCCACCTGTGTGCAATGCGGAACTTCACACAGATTATGGTGGCGATGCAGTTCGATGGGGTCTTACTCACCCCCAAGATAGTGTAGCCAATTGCTGTCAAGCTTGCTTGGATCAGGCTAAAAACGCCAAAGAAGGCGAAAAGAAATGCAACATTTGGGATTATTGTCCATCAGAGTTTGGGTGTCATTCTCCGGATATTTATCAGCACAAACATCAGGAGTGCTGGCTAAAATTTGTAAGTTAGCCTTTGATACTTACTTTTTCTGGATTTGACAAATTGCTCTTGAACATGGTAATCAAACTCAGAGTTTGCCTAAATTTGTGGAGCTTAAAGGAAACTAAAACTTGTAAACTTGTTAACTTTATCTAAGGACCTAAACTTGTACCCAGAAAAGTTTGCTAGTTAACTTGAGAATTTGATAACTGTGCTGTTGAACTTTGAACCAATGTCTGTTCTGGTCTTAGAAGTTCCCATCTATTGTTGTAGTTTTTCTTCTCTGCTGACTAATTTATACCTTCATGGTATTCTGAATCCAGGTTGAGAAACCGAAGCTGAACTTTAAAGATAGGTATCCGAAATGGTATCGAAATTTGCATCCGTCTGCACCTGTGATTGTTCCGTGGGCCTCTGGAGTTGTTAGCGCATGAGCCAAATAGCTGACGCCAAATGTGACAAAATCAACTGGGTCCGGCACTACGTTCTAGACTTACAGGCACATAAAATCTAGCTTAGGAAAGCCTTTGCCATGCTTTGAAGATCATAGTATGGTGTTGGTCAACATATTTTTGCCCCCTATTTTTACAGTTAGAAAGAAAATGAGAAGGGGAAGAGAGGGTTTTCCCCTAATGGTGATTTAGGACTAAGGTTTTGGTTAAAGTGAGTTCTAATCACCGAGACAATGTGAGTTAAATAGATGAGAAAGAAGTTGTTTTTGTTGTGATCAATGTATCTGGTATTATCATTCATTTATCTGTGGGATTTATATTCATCCCACTCAAATATAATTCCTGCATTGGTAATATTGATGGTCTAATTCATTTATCTGTGTCTTTGAGTTTTGATTTGAAAGGGCCAAGAAATGCCTGAAGTGTAAACTGTAAAGTGAAAGCTTTTTAATTCCTCACTCTTTTCCATTCATTTCATCTATTCCCCTACCAAACTCCAATTCATAAATGCACTTTGAAGTATTTTTTTTTAAAATTGATAATATTAATAAGGAATGAGTAACTAATTGTGGTGCTGCTTGTATTTTTCTAGTTAACATTGTCTGAAGAATGCAAAATAGACTATTGTGTCTAACAAAGTTAAAGTATCTCCTTGTGCCCCTCTCTTTCTCTCTCTCTTAATAATTGGTTTAGAGTGCAAAATAAATTGATAGTAAAAGACCGTTAGATTATTTAATGAATTTGAGTAAATTATCTAAGGATTATCAATGGTCAACTTTATATTAAGATAATTTCATCCAAGTTTTTACCAAAATTCTTTCTTTTTTTTTTTAAAGAAAGAGCTCAACACACAAAGTAGAGCAAGAGCGAAACAAGTAAGAAAACAAGAAAAATAAAAGCGTAAACATCCTTCTGTCATCTCTGGCATTACCATCAACAACAAAAGGGATAAGCACCTAACCACTCAGTGAAGCTTTGGAAGGATAAAGTTATAATCTCCTGAGCTCCTTTTTCTTTTTTCTGAAAAATCCTTCGGTTTCGTTCCAACCAAATGTTCCACATGATCGCCCAAAAGCACACCATCCATCTCTTGCGCTCCTCCTTTCTATTTGATATCTCATTCCAACTCTGAAAGTGCTCCTTCATGGTACCCGGACAAGTCCATTGCAATCCAACATAAGATAACCAAGCACACCACACCTGCCATGTAAAACTACAACCAAGAAACAAGTGGTAATCATTTTCATCACCTCTGTTACATAATACACAAAGAGTATCTTGTTGGCTAATAACCCCTAGTCGACACAGTCTCGCCTTTGTATTGACCCTGCCAATCAATCCAAACCAAACAAATAACTCCACTCTAGGAGGTACAAGCCCTTTCCAAATCGACTTAGTAAAGCTGTAACTTGATATATCTTCTGGAGCCATTTCCACATGCAACATCTACACAAATGAGTTAGTAGAAAAAATGCCTTGGTTATCATATTTCTACACCACTCTATCCTCTCTCCCATATGCAAGTTTGATCAATCTCAAAGTATTATGAAGTTGGTTCACTAGCTCCAACTCCCATTGGAAAAGTTCTCTCCTCCATTGAAAGTTTCACACCCAAACTAACCCATCCCAAAACCCACAATCCCCTATCATTGATACTCTTTGGTTTGAAACAGAGAAGAGTCTCGGAAAGCGATCTTTCAAAGAACCTCCACTAATCCAGACATCCTCTCAAAATCGAGTACGTCTCCTATCTCCCAGCTCCATAGCCAAACCAGTAATCATCCTCTGCCTAACTTCTTGATCCTTGAACTGAAGTTGACATATATCCTTCCACGGGCCTCCCTGAACAGGTAATTTCTGAGAGGATAGGAGCTCATTTGGATTCAAGTTGTTACAGGAGCATACCACCTTCTTCCACAACGGGCACTCTTCCTTAGAGAATCGCCACCACCACTTAAACAGAAGGGTTGTATTGCGTATCACAGCATCTCCCACTCCCAACCCGCCTAACCTTTTAGGAGTCTGCACCACTTCTCACTTCACCAAGGTCATACTAGGCCTTCCATCCTCCTTACTCCATAGAAAACTCCTTTGCAAAGAAATCAACTTTTATGCAACAGCCTTTGGCATCTTATAGAGGCTCAAATAATAAACCGGAAGGCTATTTAACACAGATTTGATAAGTACCAGCTTATCGGCTTTATTGAGCACCTTGGCTTTTCACAGACTGAGCTTCTCCTCAACTTTGTCTATTATCGGCTTCCACATCTTAACCAACCTTGGGTTCGCTCCTAAAGATATGCCCAGATATTTAACTGGAAGAGAGTCTTGTTTGCAACCTAACACACTGCACATACATTGTACCCACTGCTCATCACAGTTAATAGGAATTAAACTTGACTTCTCAAAATTAATATTTAAACCTGACATCAACTCAAAACACCGAAGTAACCTCTGGTGATTCTTGATGGTCTCATCATTAGGAGGACAGAACAAAATAGTATCGTCAGCAAACTAGAGATGCGACAACTGAATCTGATCTCTTCCAACCAACAATGGTGCTAAGCGCCCATTTCTAACTACTTCTTCAAGCATTCTATGTAAGACCTCAACAACGAGTACGAATAAGAATGGAGATAAAGGATCACCTTGTCTCAGACCCCTTTCCATCTTGAACGGCTTAGAATGCGAGCCATTTATCAATACTGACATAGAGCACGAACGTAGACACTCCATAACCCAAGCCTTCCATCTCTGTCTAAATCCCATCTTCTGCAGCACAAGGTCTACGAACTTCCACTTTACTCTATCATATGCTTTCTGGAAGTCTAACTTTATTATCGCAGCTTCCATCTTCCTCATTTTGATCCACTGAACTGTTTCGCATACGATAAGCGCCCCATCATGAATCTTCCGGCCGTTGACAAATGCACTCTGTGTCTCACCTACTAATCCTGGCATAACTGCTCTCATCCTCCTAAATAGCATCTTCGAGATAACCTTATACACACATCCCACTATGCTAATCGGCCGCAAATCTTTGATCTCCTTAGCACTAGTAAACTTAGGGGCCAGCGCCACCCAGGTTACATTAGCGTCTGTCGGCAATCTAGAGGTTTGGAAGAAATTCAGCACCGCTGTCGTGAATTCAGAGCCAATGTCGTTCCAACACTTCTTTATGAAATTCAAGTTGTAACCATCACTCCCTGGAGCCTTTGACGATTCACAATCCCACACTGCGTCTCTAACCTCCTCCGGTGTTGGTAACCTCTCTAGAGTCATAGCATCCTCCTCGTTGATCTTTTCCACCAGGCCATCCCTGAAACCCACCATCGGAGACTTCTCTTGACGATATAACTCCTTGTAGAACTCCCTTATGGCAATCTTAATCCTCGCTTGATTCCTTATCATTCTTCCATTAATGACCAGAGCATCAATTCTATTATTCCTCCTTCTCGCAGAAGTTAGATTATGGAAATACCTCGTGTTTTTATCCATGTGCCTCACATGCCTAGACCTCGACATCTACTTTCAATGTATTCCTTTCCTCACATACCACTTCTCACAGCAAGTAACTAAGGCCTTCCTCCTTGCTTCCACTGTTTCATCATACATCCCATTACCAACCATGTCATCAATTTTCTTAATCTCTTCTTCAAACTTCCTGATTTTCTTATCCATGTCACCAAAATTGTCTTTGTGCCATCTTTCCAAAGGACCCGTCAACGTCTTCAATTTATTGGTGAATTATAGCTCTCCCAATCCTCTCCATTCCTCCTTAACCACCCTTAGGAACCCTTCATGTGAAAACCACGTATCAAGGTTACGGAACGGTCTTGGTCCATCCCTTATCCTCTTGTCTTCTATTATAATAGGGCAATGGTCTGACAATCCCCGTGGACCACCCCTTAAACGAGTTTCTGGAAACACCTCAAGCCATTCCAGGCTAACCAGGACTCTATCAATACGGTGATGAGCGGATAATTTATACGCTTTTTGGCATTGTTTTTATATAGTTTTTAGTATAATTTAGTTAGTTTTTAGTATATTTTTATTAGTTTCTAAGCAAAATTCACATTTCTGGACTTTACTATGAGTTTGTGTTTTTCTGTGATTTCAGGTATTTTCTGGCTAAAATTGAGGGACTTGAGAAAAAATCTGATTCAGAGGCTGACAAAGGACTGTAGATGCTGTTGGATTCTGACCTCCCTGTACTCGAAGTGGATTTTTTGGACCTACAAGACTCCAAATGGCGCGCTCTCAATTGCGTTGGAAAAGTAGACATCCAGGGCTTTCCAGCAATATATAATAGTCTATACTTTGCGCGAGTTTTGAGGACGTAAAATGGCGTCAAAACGCCATCTCCTTGCCCTTTTCTGGCGTCAAAACGCCAGAACTGGCATAAAAGTTGGAGTTAAACGCCCAAACTGGCACCAAAACTGGTGTTTAACTCCAAGAGAAGCCTCTACACGTGTGAAGCTCAATGCTCAACCCAAGCACACACCAAGTGGGCCCGGAAGTGGATTTTCGCATCATTTACCTATTTTTGTAAACCCTAGTAGCTAGTTTCATTATAAATAGGATCTTTTACTATTGTATTTTCATCTTCGGATCATAGAGAATTCTGGATGATATATTTTAATATTTGGGGAGGCGGGCCATTCGGCCATGCCTAGACCTTATTCTTATGTATTTTCAACGGTGGAGTTTCTACACACCATAGATTAAGGTGTGGAGCTCTGCTGTTCTTCGAGTATTAATGCAATTACTACTGTTTTCTATTCAATTCATGCTTATTCTTATTCTAAGATATCCTCTTGCACTTCAACATGATGAATGTGATGATCCGTGACACTCATCACTATTCTCAACCTATGAACGCGTGCCTAACAACCACTTCCGTTCTACCTTAGATCGAGCGTATATCTCTTAGCCTCCATTCCGAAAGATCGGAGTCTTCGTGGTATAAGTTAGAATTATTGGCGGCTATTCCTGAGATCCGGAAAGTCTAAACCTTGATTGTGGTATTTCGAGTAGGATCTGGGAAGGGATAACTGTGACGAGCTTCAAACTCGCGAGTGTTGGGCGTAGCGACAGACGCAAAAGGATCTCTGGATTCTATGCCAACGTGATCGAGAACCGATAGATAATTAGCCGTACAGTGACAGCACACCATAGTTTCTGTTTTCTATTCATATCTTTTTTTTTTCTATTTATGATATCTCTAAAACTATTTTTAAGATATTTATTAACAAGACTTTAACAATTAGTAAATTATATATATTATAAAATTCACATCCATTGATAACAAACAAATGAGAAAATATAATTAAAAAATATAAGTTACTATAATGAATATAAAGTATGATAACAAACAAATGAGAAAATATAATTAAAAAATATAAGTTACTATAATGAATATAAAGTATGAATTTTATACTTGATAGATAATGTTAAAATATAGTAAAAATGTTCGCAAATTATTGGATTTTATTAATTATTAACTTTTTATTATTAAATTTATTTTTATTTAAATAGTATTTTTTAGTTTATCAAACTAAAAATTGTGGATATAAATTTCATTTAAAATTTATTAATCAATAAATTATTACATATACAAAATATAATTTAATACTCCCGACATTAGTTAAAATATAGGTGAGCTGACTACTAAAGTAAGTGTTTGATTAGATTAATTTTTTTGTTGAAAAAAATATTATTTTAAAAAAATAAAATATTTTTATTAAATTTTAAATATATTTAGATATATCTTTTAAAAATATTTTTATTAAAAAATAAATTATTTTTTTGTAAAATCTAATAATACCTTATTCTTAAAAAAAATAAAAGTTTTTAATAAAAGTATACGAAATCCTTTTGGTGCTGACCACGTTAAAGACTGCTATTATGCAAACTACAAAGTTAAAAAATCAATATTCAAAAATAGTGTAACTTACTATTTTTTATAGTGATTTAAACATTAATAATTAACATATAAATTAATTTGATATTCTTTAAAACATTGAAAAATAGATAAGTCGTCAACTAGTTTTACTTTTACCAAATGTTGAGTAATCTTGTCGAATAAACCCAATCTTTAATGAAGATCAAGTTATTTTACATCTTGTAAGAATTATCAAAGCTCAATTAAAAATGTTAATTTAATATCCAAGATATATAACTGATAACTGTTTGTCAACTAAAAAAGAAAAAACAACTAATATTTCTTCTGAAAGATACTTCTGCTAAAATGAAAAGTAACTCCATAATCAAAATTAAAATAGACTAGCTGAAACTAAAACCAAACAACCTCTTCACTTGTTCATACGGTACTCCTGAACAAAATTAGTTGAGTTTCTGAGAAATCATAACCAAAAACCAAAAACCAAAAGTTAGGGACAAAATAATTAACTAGAAAGCATGATTGTAATAAATTGCAAGTGTAAACGGATGATCCAACTCTTCAACCATTTAGAGCACCATCATCATCATCATCATCTTCATCTTCATCTTCCTCTTCATCTTCATCTTCATCACAATCCCATTCACATTGATCTTCATCACAATCACATAAATCTTCATCTTCATCTATTACAAAAATAGAAAATAAATAAAAACAAATTGATATATGATAACAGAATATCAGAAGGAAATTACCTTTACAGTAAAAACCACACAACCAAGTTCGACTACAAATGAAAGCTTGATGATTCTTTGACAGTGTTGAGCTTCTGTACTTTCTAAGAACTCGAGCACCAATACTAAAATCAAACTTAGACGCCACACTGGTAATGGGAATACTCAACAAGTCACAAGCCATCTTTGATAATTCTGGAAAGCGTTTCTGAGTATACTTCCACCATTCCAGTACATCCAAATCCTCATAATAATCAAAGTTTAAATTTGGTTCATCCAGATAGACATCAAGTTGACTCTTTCCAACTCTGAGTGTAAGTTCATGATGTTTCAATGCCTTCCATAGATGACAGTTAGCAAGTAAACAACATGAGTCAATTTATAAGAGAAAAAAGAAGGTTAAATCATATATAAAATTGAATAAATATACTTACACCAAACATTCTCTGCTTCATTTCATTTAATCCAGCTGAACTTGATGGTGCAGGATGGGAACGAGTTGGAGTAGCACTCTGCACATTGGAAGTAGTAGAGGGAATGTTGTTGTTGCTTGTATATCCCTCAAAAAGCTTATACAACTTTCTTTTCACATGCTCTGTCTTCTCATGACTTGTAGAAGGATCAATTTTTGAAAAGAGAAACTCCAAAGAAGAAAGCTTAATCCGGGGATCAAGAACTGCTGAAAGTCCAAGCACAACACTATACTCCTCCCAATATGTCTTAAATTCTATCAGCATTTTTTCTCCCACACTCCTTATCGCCTCGTCTTCACTATTTAAACTTTCTTGCAGGGTCAGTTGAATTTGGTGAATTTGTAAAAAGTATAAGTTGGAAGTGGGATATGATGTGTCGGAAAACAATTTGGTAATGTCATAGACGGGAAGTAAGAATTTATACATCTTTTCGGCTCTTTTCCACTCTTCCACAGAAGGACAGCACTTAAAATCATGATCGTTCACTTGAAAGTTGACAAATGCACTCTGTTTTTTGACAGCACATTCAAGCATCAAATAGGTTGAATTCAATCTAGTAGGATTATCTCGACGTAATTCAAGCCTGGTGGCTTTACCACCGAGCGTTCCAGCACATTTTTTAAACTCTATCCTCCTACTCTTTGATGCCGTCACATATGCAACACTTTCCCTAATCTTGTCCAATACATCATTGCATGCTTCCAATCCTTCTTGCACAATAAGATTAAAAATATGGGCACAACATCTCACATTAAAAAACTCTCCATCACATAACAACCAGTTTTCCACAGACAAATTAGTTTTCAGATTTTCTTGCATGCCATCATTGTCTGGATCATTGTCATAAGTGAGAGAAAAAAATCCTTTTCTCTATTCCCCACTCCCTCAAACATTCTTGAATTTCTGAAGATATTTCAAATCCACTGTAAGGACAAGATATGTAGCAAAAATCAAGAATTTTGCTATTCAACTTCCAGTTTGAATCAACAAAATGTGCACTCAAACATATATAAAGCTCAGTAGTACAAGTTGTCCATAGATAGGAAGTTAGACAAATCCTATTAGGAATACTTGCTAGTGTTTGTTTAAGCTTCTCCTTCTCTCTCATATGAATCTTCAACACATCAGCTCTAATAGTATCACTAGAGATGGGCATTACATTTGGATTCAAATATTGCACCCACCTTAGAAAGGGCCCTCGATAAAATGCCCCTATTGGAAAATCACTCTCAAGTACCATGCCAACAGCCATCTTACGTAATACCAATTGGAATATCTCAGGATACTTTGATTGCCCTTCTGTATCATTAACTAGTTGACGAGCATCTTCAACTTCAATTTCATCACATTGTTCGATATGGTGGATTAATAACGCGGTCCCATCTAAACGATCCTCAACTTTAAATTCCTTTCGACAAGCATTACACCTAGCCCTTTCACTTCCATCCTTTCCAACACCAATTTTGGTGAAAAAATTCCAACAATCAGAGATTGTTAGTTTACACCTTTTACAGGTAGGTTCTTCGGATTCAGCTACATGTGTGAAATCTTCAGATTCCCTTTTTGCACTTGGCTGACTAACAGATTGGTCACACAATTCCATTTTAATTGTCAAACAACAAAAATGGACTATTCTAGTTACTGCAGAAAACAACATAGCACAACATAACACAATTATTTGAGTTCTGGCTTCTAAACTTAATTAACACTCACAAACAGAAAATGAAAAATAATAGGCAACTCAACCAATACAGAACACAGCCACAGTATCAATATCTAGCAGTATGTTCTTTTCATGAATGAGTTTGATCAATAATAATAATAATAATAAAAAGCACTGATCAAATAAGTAGCCCGCAACTTAAAAATGAGCTTATAAAGTAAAAAAAAAATGAAACAAGGATAGGAAAAAGAAAAGTGACATTGCAGAACACAAGAAGCGGAGGACAAGGGTTCGTAAACAATGTTACTACACTCTAAAAATTCTGAAAATAAATATCGTGAAGACGTGAACAATGTTTAAAAATTAATGATGATTAGAAAAAACAAAACAAAAGCACATCCGTGACACGTACCGCAAAGAAGACGAGATGCGATCACCGGAGACGAAGAGCAGAAGAAGAAGCAGGTCGCCGCCGGGAGAAAGAGTAACCTCCGCCAGAGATTGGAAGAGAAGAAACGAAGAAAAAGAAGCAGAAGAATGATCCAGTAAGAAATCGGAAGTTTCGAGAAACTACGTCATGATTCAGTGACTGACTGAGTGAGAGTGTATAGTCAGCTTAACTTCTGTATTCGCGCGCCAAATGAGAGAGAGGGAGAGAGAGCGCCCGCGCGCAGCGCTGTGCGTATTGGGCTAACTTAGCTAACAAAAAAATATATACAGACCTATCTAATTTAGCCCGATAAAAAAACATATACTCTAAATATAAAAGAGTTTAATTACTTTTTTCTTTGTTTTTCTTTCCTAAAAATTAAATACAATATATAAAAAATAACATAACATATTAAATACATAAAATTCGATGATATAAAATAAAAGTATGAAACATGTATTATTTGAATTTAAGGCACAAATTATATGTAAAATACACAATATTATTTAGTCTATTATACTTCAATTTATTTTTTTCTTTGTATGAATCTAATAAAAAAGATGAGGACTGGAGAGCGAAAGAAAACAAGTTGAACAATGGTAGAAGCATGACAAAACAAAAACAGCGATAAAATTAGGGCAAAACAAAGGTGAAATAACATAACCAACAAATAACCAAGACCAAAGAAAAAAAAAGTTAAATATAATCAATTTGTGATTTAGTAGACAATCATTAATCCACTTAAATAAGTATGGAAGTTTCACATTTCACTTTGTGCTTAGTCATTGGATTGCCAAGTAATCAGCTTAGGTTGATTTAGTAGTTAGTTCACTAGTCTATTTAAGTAAGTATTAAAATTTGAATTCCGACTTATATATGCAACAATTTTTTAACTAATGACAAATTTTTAAATAAACAACTGATCTACCGATGAATTAGTCCTTTAAAAAATATTGTAAACAAAAACAAATTAAAGAGTTTGATATATACATCAAATTAATTAATTTTTAAATATATCACTTAAAATTAATCTAAATATATGAATTTAATTAGATATTATATAAAAAATTATTGTGAGTATATTAAAATTAAATTTTTTATTTATAATATTCTTAAAAAAATTTATTAAACTACTTATTTGTGAAAATTTTTAAAATTATTTTTGATAAATTATTATATACGCAAAATAATATTAAATTCTAATATTTATTTAAACAAATTAATGCATTAATTACTAAATTATTTAAAAAAATTATATACATTATACAATCCGCGTCAATTGATAACCACAACAAATTAAATAAGAGTGAGAAAATATAATAAAAAATACGAATATATTACATGTATACTAAAATTAATCATTAATATAAAATATATATTGAAATATAAATATATATTAGTGGCTGATTTTAGTATACGAATAATATTTTTGTAAAAAATAACTATAATAAAATGTGAATACAAAAAATAACTATAATAAAATGTGAAGTAAAAATTTTTATTCAGGAAAAATATCCACATGTAAGCAACTATTGTATTTTCTTAATTAGTAATTATTAATAAGCAAATTCATTAGGGGTTCTTAGTTTCGAAACTCCACTTATTTTGTCATTTATACCCTTGTTCTCCAGCATATACAACACGAAACAAGCTCTATGCTCTTCCACATATCAGTTTATAACCACTACACTGCCACTACTCTCTGCTGTGTTTCTGATCTAAAACCCCTCTTTGATCCGATTCCTCTGGTATTCAGACAAGCTTGCTTCTTGGATTCTTCAATTTCGGTCCTTTCTCCATTACTCTCGTCATTCTCTTCATAATTGTTATATATTTTGTTAGTCTGATTGTTCAATACGTGTTTTCATTTTGGGGCTTTTTCTCTGTTGTAGGTACCTTTGAAGATTACGTGCGGTGCCTGGAAAATTTACTTGCTAGCTTAACATGGTAATTTCCCACGATTCTTCTGCATAATTAAATAATTAATAGTTATAATATGAAATTTGATGGATTTATTCATTAATTTTATTTATATATTTTGTTTGGGGAAGTTTAGGGTTAAAAAATGATGAATTTAATCTTTCTATGGCACGTTGGTAAACCTCCTAACATGTATTTTGAGTTTATGATTGAAGAAAGTTTGGTTCTAGCTTTTGTTCTTGTGGATAAGCCAAATTGCTACAAGCAACAGCTTTGATGTGTTACTTTGTGGTTTTTGGTAAGGAAAAAAAAAAAACAAAATTTGCTAGCTGGAAATTTAGACACCACTAAAATAATTTTTTAATTATGCCAAATTGTCAAACTATTTTGCTGTCCGAATTTCGGCATATATTTTTCGATTTTCTAAAGACCAAAGGCCACCATGTATCTAGTAACATAGTGTTTTTTTAACTGATTCTTTCATCCTTTGTTTGATATGTGAAGCGACGAGAACAAGTCCAGCCCGCTTGCCATTCAGATTTTGAGCCAGATAGATTGAGTTGCTTACCTGGTCATGTTATAGACCAAATTCTTTCGCATTTGCCCCTTCGGGAAGCAGTGAGAACAAGTGTGTTATCAAGCAAATGGAGGTACAAATGGGCAACGCTACCAAATCTTGTGTTTGATAACCAATGTCACTCGGTAGCTTCCCAAGATCATTCAGATATCAAGAACAAGCTTTTGAGAATCATCGATCACGTACTTTTACTTCATGCTGGGGCAATCAACAAGTTCAAGCTCTCCCATCGCGATCTCATTGGTGTGACTGATATTGATCGTTGGTCACTTCATCTAACCAGAAGGTCTGTCAAGGAGTTTGTGCTGGAAATCTGGAAAGGGCAGCGCTATAAGATACCATCGTGCTTATTTACTTGTCAAAGTTTAGTTCATTTAGAATTGTTTAATTGTTGGCTTAAGCCTCCATCGACATTTCAAGGCTTTAAGAACTTGAAGAGTCTTGATCTGCAGCATGTTACCTTGGCTCAAGATGTGTTTGAAAACTTAATATCTAGCTGCCCCATGCTGGAACGATTAACGTTGATGAACTTTGATGGTTTCGCTAATCTCAACATTGATGCACCTAATCTTCAATTTTTCGACATTGGAGGCAAATTTGAAGATATCAGCTTCGAGAACACTTTCCAGTTATCTGTAGTATCCATTGGTTTGTATTTAAACTTTGAAACCAATCAAAATAGATTGCGTGGCAGTTCAAGCAATTTGCTCAAGTTTTTTGTTCATCTCCCTCATGTTCGAAGGCTAGAGGTTCAAAGCTATTTCTTAAAGGTATTTTTTCATATCATAATTTAATTTCTTGATCATTTGAATATTGAATTAAGGTATTACCCTATTAGAACATTTGAATGGTGCAATGCTAGTTTTTGCTGACAAAATATAGTGTATTGATGCCTTGGTAACTTGGTTTTGGACCTTAAGATCAACCTTGAGCTGTAATATTCTGATTTAGAGCTAATATGTTTCTTCTTTCTGCCCCAGTATTTGGCAATAGGGGCTGTGCCGCTAAAGCTTCCAAGACCATGCATTGATCTTAGTTACCTCTCCATTCGTATGAACTTCGATGATTCAAAGGAAATTTCAACTGCTTTATGCCTGCTAAGAAGCTCTCCTAATCTGCAAGAACTAGAAGTATTGGTGAGTACTCACTTTAACTCGAGTGTTACTTGATTTTGGATAATAATTTTCGGTTGCACATTCATATTTAGTCATTTATTTTAAGTTATTATTCTCTAATTTAGGAACTTTGGCATTATTTGATCCATGTTATTGACTCCATCTAGTGGGACAAGGCTTAGTAGTAGTTGTTGAATGCTCTCCAATTTTAAGATTAGTTTAGCTTTGCGCATTTGTCCTGTCCCTGGAAATTCCCTATATTTTAACACGTGCAAGTGATGATTGCGTGTAGGCTCGCCCTGACGAGCAGAATGTCCTGATACACCCTTATTGCGGGGAAGATGAATATTGTAGTTGTCCTATCATGCAATTGCGACATGTGAGGATAGATGGTGTCTCTGGTACCAAACCCGAATTAGATTTTATCAGTTTTCTGCTTCTGTATTCGCCGGTGCTAGAAAGGATGACTGTGAAGCCGGTTTCAAGTGGAGTGACTGAGTTGATGAAAGAGTTATTAAGGTTCAGGAGAGCTTCAGGGCGAGCTGAAATCATTTACCAAGAATCTCCTTGATGCTATCATTATATTCTTAAATGTAATTATCAATTTTTTATTTTACTTTGTGTTTCTTTTTGGTGTTGAATGTATGGCTTTTCATGTTTCTACACTTAGCAACTTGTAACTAAGAAGCCATGGTGTGAACCTACCTATGCTTAAAATCCAAGACATCTATGCATTCTATGACTGGAAGAAGTTGCAATCATTACAATTGAAAATTTAAGTCATTTTATTATTTAAGAATTAAGATCTTAGTAACGAGTGTCTCAGTGATAATAATCTATATATTAGATTTATATACTTCAAACTTTAAATCAAATTTTGGGTTGGTTTATCTAGTCAGCTTTTTGACTCATGATTTCAGTTTAATTTTTGGATTTTTCTTATTAGTGGATTATTGATAAATACTTCAGTTTTTAGTAAGTTTTTGTTATGCTTGAAAGAATCAAAGATAAATTGAGCAAGTCCTCATCTTTTTTGTTTTATAATGTGAATTGTTGTTTGACAGAAGTTTAATGCAGAAATTATGGATCATACTATATGTTTATGTGGTGACAATAACATAGAGAAATATGCAGGGGGAAATGAGCACGTGCTTTAATGCTTAGAAGCATTTGGGGCAATCAATTTTGGCCAATATTTTTTGGTGGGGCTAATTAACTTCAAACTTTATAGCTATCCTTCAAGTCAAAATATTCAGGTTGAAAGTTTGGGTAGCTGAAACACCCACTTGTATATAATTATTTTCTTATTTTCTTTTTTTCCTTTTGAAATGTGGAAATGAATTGAAAACTTTAGAGGGAAGCATCAATTTGACATAAGAAAAAATAAAAATACCAATAAATTATTCCGTAAAACCAATAGCAAGTAGCTACCATTCAAATACATAGCTACCTAAGATTTTCTCATCTCCAATATAAGTTATTGCAGTTACTCTCCAATATTCAATGACCCTTTGCAATAAATTTTTTGAAATTACCTAACTTAGTAACCATGCCTATGAACACCACCCCATTACTTGATAACAATAATGGAAACCATGGTATCATTAATGCTGAGAATGATGATGAAAGGCCATTTAATTTGGTTAAGAAATTTGGTTTTGAATCAAAGAAGTTATGGAAGTTAGCGGGGCCAGCAATAATCACAGCCTTGGCTCAGTTTTCACTTGGTGCACTCACTCAAACATTTGCTGGTTTGACCAGTGAGCTTGATCTTGCTGCTGTTTCTGTTGAAAACTCTGTTATTGCTGGCTTGGCTTTTGGAGTCATGGTAATGAGTAATAACTTTACTTTTTTAATTTAATTTCTTTTCTTGCTACTTGACTTCTTTTACATAATTTGATTCTCTGCACATTTATTTATGAGTTAGGAGACATAGACACATCAATAAGTATAATTAATTTTTCATTCAATCTTAGGCCTTTTCATTCAATGAAGTCAATATAGTATAAAAACTCAGGTGCAGTCGACTTCACATGAAGTGAATAACTGAGAGCCGTTAGATGGTTTGACTGATTTGACTAAATTTTCATCCAACAACTCTTAATTATCAACTTCACATAAAGTCGACTGCACCTGAGTTTTCACATATTTTATATAGATTCCGCTTTGCTGCTATTCACAAGTAGTACAAAATTTGCACCCTAATCCTATCTTGCGAATACTTGTTCTGCCCCTATTTGCTTTTATAACTTTTTAAATTAAATTTCTATTGTAACTTATATGTATAAATATACACATTAGATTGAAAGTTTGGGTAGCTGAAACACCCACTTATATGTATATATTGCCATCCCTACTTAATTACATAGAGGTATATACTATTTAGTCTTTTGTTAACAAGTTCCTTACGTTTGCAGTTTTGGTGTTGCCATTTTCTATTTTTGTGAGCATTAAGGATTTGTATTTATTTTATCATTAACCAAAGTATGAAGTTTAATTTGCATGTGCTAGATTTACACCCAATTTGGCAATGTTAGTGATGAATGGGCAAATCTAAAAATAGTTTTTTTTTTGTGTGTCAATGTCATATTGCATTTTTGTTTTTGTATATTTGTGTCTTTGTACATGTCTCCAAATACAATAATGTTATTTCACAAAAAAAAAATGAATACAAATTAACAGTTGGGAATGGGGAGTGCATTGGAGACACTATGTGGGCAAGCATATGGTGCTGGTCAGATTAGAATGTTAGGAGTTTACATGCAAAGATCATGGATCATCTTGTTGACCACTGCCCTTATTTTGGTACCTATTTATGTTTGGTCTTCTCCCATCTTAAAGCTCATTGGAGAGACTGATGAAATCTCAGATGCTGCTGGTTAGTTCTCATTCAACTCTTCCAGCTTCATTGTAAAAATTATGTTATTGCATAATAATAATAATGCCTTACATCATTAAAAATAAAAAAAAATTAATTATAACGACAGCTATTTGCAATTTAAGTGTCCTTAAATAATAATGTAATTCAATAGTAGTATAAAAATATTCTAGTTGATTATTAGGAAAAAATTGGCTTATATTATATATACACACTTTCTCAATATTTTATATAATTAAAAATAATTATGCTAAGAACTAACTAGGAGTAAAGTCAACTCTAGCCAATTAGTTGAAAAACAGGTTCGTTACAAAAAAATCATTACCATAATTTTTCAAATTTCAAAATAAAAAATAAAAAAAGGCGGACTTAGTTGGTTTATATTATAGTTGATCTCCTAAACTTTTTCAATTAAAAAATACTAAAAACACTTAAAAATATTAGTTTGTATTTTAATATTAATAAAATATTAAGATATTATTACAATTTATCTAAAAAATACTATATATATATATATATATATATATATATATATATATATCGTTTTCGTGTCTTACAAAAAATTAAAACTAAATGTTCGTATATTTGGTGTCATATCATGTCTAGTATTAGTACATGCTTCCTAGATTATTAGAAAGATATATATATACACACTAATTTTTTTTTCTTTAAATTTCTCACTTTTTTTTTAGTTACAAACTGTTTTAAATCAACTAAAATTATAATTTTGTTTTATAAATTACTAATTAAAATTGTCTATTATAGATAACTTTTAATTCCAATATATCATTTTCTGATGTTATATTACTTTTATTTTCTAATTGGGTAGGAAATTTTGCTTTGTGGATGTTACCTCAATTGTTTGCTTATGCATTGAACTTCCCAATCCAAAAGTTCTTACAATCACAGAGGAAAGTTGCAGTGATGTTATGGATATCAATAATAGTGTTGGTGCTACACATATTTTTCAGTTGGCTCCTAATGTTTAAGTTGGATTGGGGCTTAACTGGAGCAGCTATTACCCTTAATTCATCATGGTGGCTAATTGTCATTTTGGAATTAATATACATTTTCGTCACAAAATCTGATGGTGCTTGGAGTGGATTCACATGGCTAGCATTTGAGGATTTGTATGGTTTTGTCAAACTTTCTTTGGCTTCTGCTGTCATGTTATGGTATTTTTCTCCACTATTTTCTCTAAGAACGTTTTCATTTTTTATTTTTATTTTTACAACTATGTTACATGTACACTAAAATTAAGGTTAAATTACACGGTTAGTCCTTACACTTTAAAAGTTTGTAATTGGGTTCCTAAAGAAAATTAAAATTTGTAATTTAGTATCTGCCATTCAAAAAGTGTTTGATTTAACAGAATATTTTCAGCATATTCTCTATTTTAACAGAATATTCTCAACATATGTTATGCTGAGAATATTCTATTAAATCAACACTTTTTGAACGGTAATGACTAAATTATAAATTTTAATTCTCTTTAGGACCCAATTACAAATTTTTAAAGTGTAGAGACCAATTTGCAATTTCACAAGTGTAGGACCAACTATGTAATTTAACTTAAAATTATCGACAAAAATCAGCTACTAGTATAATACATGTTAAAAATGAGTTAAACAATATATATATTTATATACAAATACACAATAACTAATTTTGATAGTTGATTTTAGTGTATAAATAATATTTTTATTATTTTTGATATTGATATGTTTAAAATTTTATAAAAAAATAACTAAAATAATAAAATTCTATTTTTTATTTTCACCTCACGTTTTTTTATTATAAAATTTCTAAAATAAAAACTAAAACTACAAACTAAACTCACCCACACTTTGAGAATATAGGGGAAATTAGGATGACAACATTTTTTTTATTAATTATTATTTTGTGATTTTGCTCTATTAAGAGCTTTTACAAATAAATCACACAAACTTAAGAAAATTTACTTTTCTAATGGCAGCTTGGAGCTTTGGTACTTGATGATATTGATGGTGATAACAGGGCGTTTGAAAAATCCTCTAATACCTGTTGATGCCATATCTATCTGGTAAAATTTTCTTTACTCTCTCTATCCAACGTCTCATTATTTCCTTATAGAAAAAGTTAACAAAAGTTTCAATTTAATCACCATTATTGTGTTTATGTTCCTTGTAATCTCACTTATTATTATTCACATGTTTCAGTATGAACATAAATGGTTGGGATGCCATGATTGCAATTGGGTTCAATGCTGCAATAAGGTGACTTGGCTACATCATATAACAACATTTTAAGTTCTATATAATATAGGAAGAGTTTTAAGTGTACTAGAAACACTGGTGTTTTAGTTGTTTTAACTGTGGATTTGAATTATAAAAAATATATATAATATATATTAATTAAAATCAACGGTTAAAATAACTGGAACATTAGTGTTTTCAATACACTTAAATTTTTTTTTTATAATATAATATATATACATTTTGGCTTACTTAAAGAAAAAGGGTTTGTAGACATATTGAATGTAATTTAGAGAAATATTAGGGCTAGTAAATTTTATTAATATAACTTTAATTTAGATAACAATATATTTTTTGAATATTACGTATAAAAATGATTTATTAGTCAAATATTTGTCTAGAATAATAAATTTTATTAATTATATAGTATTATTATTTAATTAATTTTAATTTTCTATTTCATTATTAGATACAATAATTTTAAAGAACTTAAAAGTTTGAGTTTATTTTTCTGAACAGTGTGAGGGTATCAAATGAACTTGGAGGTGGTGATTTCAATGCAGCAAGATTTGCAGTGTGGGTGGTTTCCATAACATCAGTTTCCATAGGAGTTATAATTATGATTATAGTACTCACAACAAGGGACTATTTTCCATACTTGTTCACAACAAGTGTTGCTGTTGCAAAAGAAACAACTAAGCTTGCTTCCTTATTAGGTGTCACAGTGCTTCTAAACAGCCTTCAACCTGTCCTATCCGGTTAGTTATTTCCAACATATTATATTTATAAAAAAAATAATAATAAAAACTCGAGTATAATCTTTATATAAAGTTAATATTAGATCATAATTTAATTAAATATATTAAATCATCTAACGACTTTTAACTATCAACTTCATATGAAAATAGCTGCGTGAGTCTCCACCTATAAAATATTTGATTTGAACAAAATAGTTTTGTTTTGTACATGTGTCCTTGATTTTTTTTGTTATTTAACTAGCTCTATAGTTAATTTTTTTTTTTTTTTTGCGGTTAAGGCTTAAATAGTTAAATAATTTTTGAGTCCTTGTAAAATATGTGAATTTTGACTTGGATCTCTATTCCTAATTTATTCTTTATTAAATATCATTATCATCAATCATAAATACTTGTGCATATATAAATCAGTTCTTATATCAGTTTTTATATATTTGTACATAATTTTTTGTATTATTTTACACATTTTAATGTATATGTATTTTATTTTTGTATTTTAATATATATTTTATATAAATAGATAATTTAGTGACCGATTTCTATATATATATATAACATGATTGATTAAATATTGACGTAATAAGTTAAATAATGATGTATCTTATGTTATATCATTGTTTATTTAACTGAATAAGCTAATATTAGAGATTAAAACAGAAAGTTTTAAATTTTATAAAAACAAAATTATATGGAAAAAAGTGTGTATTTTATTGACACAACTTATTCAAAATTAAATGTCAAATACCTATTATGTATTAGGTGTTGCTGTTGGAGCTGGGTGGCAAGCTCTTGTAGCATACATCAACATTGGTTGTTACTATATTGTTGGTTTACCAGCTGGGATACTTTTGGGATTCACATTTGGTTTTGGAGCAGAGGTAATAATTAATTAGGATTTATATTATTTCTATTTACTATTCTATTTTATTTACCAATGTGATGCCATATAATTTTTTTTTAACTTCCATTCAGTAAAGACTTAATATAAGAATATGTAAAAATTCAAGTGCATTCAATAACTGAGAACCGTTAAATAAAAATTTAGTTAAATTTTTTAAATTATTTAACGAATCTCAATTATCAACTTCATGTGAAATTGACTGCACCTAAGTTTTCAACCATAAAAAAAATACGGTAGCAATGACTTAATATTATAACATGTGACATATATCATACTCCAGTTTATTCTCATTCTTTTCAAATACAGAGTTTAGAAAGGAAAATATAATAATTAAAAAAAGTTGATTGTGGACCCTTTATTAAACATTGTTTATAATATTATGAAAAGCATATAATTAGATTTTACTATTTTCAGGGTATTTGGTCAGGGATGATTGGAGGCATAGCTTTGCAAACCATAATCCTTATCATCGTCACATCAGTAACCAACTGGAGAAAAGAGGTTTTTTTTTTCTTTTTTTTCTCTTATTATCATAATACAGGTGTAGATTAAGATTTAAGCAAGACATTGAATCAGTTAATAATTTTTTTTTCCTAAAGAAAAAAAATTACTAAATAAGTTCTTCAAGAATTGCAATGTAGCACTTATAATGTCTGAACGATGACATGACACACTAAAAAAAAAAAGGATGAAAGAGTTTTCCAAGAACTTGTAAATTTAATATTGTAATTTTTTCAGGATATACTTAATTTTTTTTCTAAGAATTTATATGTTGATCACAAAAATTCCTTAAAATTTAAGTTGATACATATCTTATAAATTCATCACAAAATTCTTCAAGAAGACCCCTTTTTGTTCTTTTGTTAGTCAAGTAGTAATTTACTAAATTAATGTCTAAAAACATTTGGATTTTTGAACACTAAATGTCAATATTTACTCTTTAAGAATTAAGTAATAATATGCTATTTAATATGTTTCATATTTTGGCAATGGAAACTTGTTCACAGGCTGATGTAGCTGAAAGTCGCGTGAAGAAGTGGGGAGGATCAACTGCTTATGAACAATGATTTTTGTTTTGATTTTTACCTTTCATGATTATTTGATTAAATTAAAAGCATGATGAATTGTAAAACTATTAGTTCGCTCAATAATAAGTTAAGGTGGAAACTCAGGTGCAGTCGATTTCAGGTGAAGTTGATAGTTGAGAGCCGTTAAATGAAAATTTAGTCAAATCAGTCAAATCATCTAACAGCTTTCAGTTATCAACTTTACGTGAAGTCGACTGTACCTGAGTTTTTACCATAAGTTATAGTAGAGTTGGAAATTCAAAATCTAAGAAGTTTTTTTAGACAAAAATTGTATCATTATTTGCTATTTTATATTTGAGAGGATTAACACTTTTTTTTGTTCCACTTCAGTTCTATTATTATCTTTTGCTATTTTATAATAATAATAATAATAATAATAATAACAATAATAATTAGAAAGGCTCGAGATATTTTGAAAATCTATAAGTAAATTTTTAGAAATATGTATATATTTTGAATCAAATTATTCTCAAATATCATACACAGAATATATTTAAAGTTTAAACACTTAGTTAATCATATTTAAGACTTTAAATGACATCTTAATGAATAAGAAAAAAAAGTTTAACAGAATAATGGACAAAAAAATTAGTTTGACTCGTACAAAAATGTTCATGATTAAAAAAGAGTAATTTATTGTTTTTTATTTAGAAAAAATCTCTCGTAAATTACTCTGAGAAAAAAATACATTAATTCCTTAAAGATTATACTAAACAAAAACTTTGTACAAATGAAAATGATTCATAAATTTAATTTACTATCTTGTGAGAATATTTAAATATTATTCAAAAAGTGTATATAATAGAACTGTTACTTTTAAATTCTATTTTGTAAAAACTAAAAAGTAAATATCTTATTGGTAGATAATTTACTCAAAAAATAAATGTTTAATTATTCTCTTGATCCTTATAATTTTACCAAACTTTTTATTTATTGCTTGTATTTCCTTGAGTTATTGAATTCATTTTTAGCATTTGTCGTGATGATGATGATGATGATGTTGATGATGATGATGATGATGATGATGATGATGATGATGATGGATGATGATGATGATGGGATGAGGTTGAAAAGGGGCACACTGGCAGCTGAATAACCTTCCAAGTATAGGAAACAAGCCCATTTGCATTAATGAGGAATCCACACTGAAAGGAAAAGAAGAAAACTGATGATTCCATTGGAGCCGAAGAAATTAAATAAAAAAAATAAAAAATAAAAAATATAAATGTGTTTTCTGTAACAGTCCAAACCGCCTAAGAGTTTTGTCTTTGACGATAGGGATGATGGCCAAACCCCCCACACTCACTCGTCAAAACGCGTTATGTTAGGGATAGGTATCCACACCCTTATAAGGCATGCTTCGTTTCTCTCCCCAACCGATGTGGGACCTTACATTTTCATCGAATAAGACATAAAAAAAATTATTTTTATTTTTAACGTTTAAATTTAAATTTTAGATTTATAATTTTAGATGTGTTTCAAACATATTTTGTATATAAATCAATAATTTTAGATGTGTAATGATAAAAAAATAACCAATTTTTACAAGCATACATTTTAATAATTTTAAAAACGTTAATGTTCAAATAAGTAACGATAAAATCCAACAAACAATAAAAAAATAAAAAATATTAGATGAGTTTTTATCGAATAAGATATAAAAAAATTAATTTTATATTTAGCGTTTAAATTTAAATTTCTGATTTATGATTTTGAATGTGTTACAATTAAAAATAAAAACGAATTTTTACAAACATACATTTTAATAATTTTATAAGCATTAATATTCAAATAAGTAACGAAAACTCTAACTATTAAAAAAAATATTAGATGAATTTTTATCGAATAAGATATAAAAAATTAATTTTATTTTTAATGTTTAAATTTAAATTTTAGATTTTTTATTTTGGATGTGTTTTAAAAATATTTTCGGTATAACTTAATAATTTTAGATGTGTTACAATTAAAAAAATTAATTTTTACGAACATACATTTTAATAATTTTAAAAGTGTTAGTATCCAAATAAGTAATGAAAAATTCAACTAATAAAAAATTTTATTGAAAACTATAAACTTTTATTAAATTTTTATTTGTTATCTTTTTTTTTTTCCGAATATCTACAATTGCTCCTTTATTTATCTTTAATTTGGTCTAATTATTTTATGTTGGTGGTCTTCTCTAATCATTATGGAGACAAAGATTAAATAAATAAATAAAAAAGAAAGTAAAAAAAAAGAAAAGAATATTGATGCATAAACTCATAATTTATTTATTGTTTAATTCAAATGTTGATATAATCTTATTAAAATTTCATTCGACAGTGATGATAAATGAATTTTAAGTTAGCATGTAAGTTACTCGAAATAGAAATAAAATAGCACGACTTATTTAATAATGATAGTAAAAAAAATAAATATAAAATAGTAAATTTATTTGTAAAAAAGTAATAAAAATTTTAGTATTTGAAATTTTAATTAATTTTAATTACTAACATATTTAACTATAAATTAAAAATATATTTTAATTAAAATTTAATTAAATAATATTATTTGAATTAAAATATTGATTGAAAACTGAATTTCAAAAGACACAACATTTTTTCATTGTGGCATAACATTACAATGACTTATTGTAATTGTTGCCTCTGATTCACATTTTCAAGATATTACATTTTCCAATTTCATCCTCGTCGTTTCTATTTCATGGCTCGAAAACGTAATTCAAATAAAATAAAACAAGAAAAATTATTATTACTCTTAACATTTTCTCATCCATGTTCAAGATAAAAAAAGGTTTTTTTATATATAAGACCTTTTGCACACCTTTTTTTATCGTTATCGTTATCACCTCATGTTCAAAATTATTAATACCCCTTGCACACTTATGTAACACCGTTTCTTCTCATTTATTGTTTCTTTCTTGTAATCGGTCGTTTTCCATGTCTGCAGTTTTGAATCTTGTCTTGTGGTGGCCTCAACTTTCTCTCTTGGGAGGATTGTGATTTGTAATTCGAAACAAATGAATTCAAATTGTATAAATATATATACTAATAGTAAATCGAATCTACCTAATTCAATTTATCTTAGCCTCCTTTTTTTATAAATCGAATTAACCAATTTAATTGTCTCGATTTACTATGGACAGGTCAAAATCGAATTAACCAATTTAATTGTCTCGATTTACTATGGGCAGGTCAAAATCAAAGCATTTTCCTACTAAATCGAAGCTAGCTAGTTTGATTTACCACTATCCATGCTAATTCAAATCCATTTGATTATAGATATAAAAACAAGACAACCATGTAACCTATTTAGATTTAGGACATTGGTGTAATATTGGAATCCATAACATTTGTTTATGTGAATTACTCTAAAAAATACACATTTTTTGTAATTCAAAATATATTTTCTATCAGTAAATTTCTATAATACATCTTATATAATTTATTTGCATAAATCTTATTTTAAAATTATATTATTAGCCCCATAATAATATTCTGAATCCGTACATGTGTTTTTTTCATTCTACAGGGTAGAATTGGCCAAATGTTAATATAGCTCAATTCTTAAATAAGGGCATCAAAACTTATTAGTATTTTCCTTTGCTTCCTCATGATCCCAAACAAGGTGCATGAACAGAATAATATAGTTTACTTCTTTCTTGTCAAAATGGTGAAATGCAATTGAGATATAGTTTAGAGGGAGTAAATTGTACTTAACCACAACAAAATTCAGAAAAGGAATCAAAAGAGAAAGCAAGAATGATCAGAAATCAGAATTGAACAATAAAGTCAAAATCATAACATCCTCATCGGTTCAAGCATTAGTCAAAATAACAAAGATTCTTTCCAAACCAAAACTAGAAGAACGAAAAAAAACATCTTATCCTTAATGATTTTATAATACTAATGACCATATAACAAAAAAGTAAATTAATTCATCCTTCTAATAAGCTCATTTATGTAAGCTTCCCTGTTACCTGCGTCACCTCCTTCAACATAGTGATTTCTTTTCTTCTTCAAACCACCCAATGGAGCCTTCAATTTGAAGGGCCATAGATAGTTGTTTGCTTCTCTGAAGTGAGGACCAACTGTCATTATCTCGTGGATCAGATCTTCAACGCATATAATTCCGTGCTTCCCCAATGTCTAACATTGAATATTTTAATCATGTAAGGGCAATTGAACATATCATTACAACAACAATCACTTAATTTGTTTCCTTTTTCAGTCACCATCATGGTTTAACACCATTGGATCAATGTACGAGTATATGAAGAGATTGAAAGAAAAGTGACAATTACATATAAAAGAGATTGAAGGGAACATAAATCATACACCAAACTCACCTGTTCAATGATGGCGTTGTCTGTCAAAGCAATTCTCTGCTTATCAACTTTTCCATAGCCTCTCTTGTAAATTAATTCTCTAACACTCTTCAGATTGGGATACCTGAAATATCAATTTTGAATGCTTTAAGAAGGCATTATGCAGGTAAGCGACTCAAGATGATGTGGTCTCTGAATATGTGAAATTCGCATACCCGTATGTAACATACGGCTCTACCCTGTGCAGCATATTCATGGTTGCTTTGTTAACCTTGAGGAATACACCATTAAAGATCTGAAGCCAAAAGAACTTGAAATAAGGCTATACCCTAATACCACAAGGACATAGTGTATAAATATAAGATACACCACAATTAAGAGCATAATTTGGGGGAGAATAAGTTGTGAAAGAAAATTAACATAACTTTGAATTTTATGTTGTGACTAATATTGGTGGCCTTGAGACATTGCGCATATTACTGAATACACAAGACAAACAATTTGTGCACAATCAAAAGAATAATGTTTTCTAATCATTAAAGTGAGGTTTTTCTACCAAGTAGATCAGAATACATGAAATTTGCCAAAAACAAATGCTTCTCGAGAATGACAAAAAATGACCAGACAAAT
Organism: Arachis hypogaea; assembly: GCF_003086295.3. Taxonomy (NCBI): domain Eukaryota; kingdom Viridiplantae; phylum Streptophyta; class Magnoliopsida; order Fabales; family Fabaceae; genus Arachis; species Arachis hypogaea. Next base: position 150,145,240 of record NC_092051.1, on the reverse strand, counting down.
ATAACCTATTCCAATTTAAATACACATTAAACAGGGACTTGAATTCAAATTGAAGCACATCAATGATCATCACATTAAACATGGTTATAAAACAACAGTCATGAACTGTACCACTAGCACCAAGTAAACCATAATAACGCCCACATAAGAAATAACACAATAAAGCTCAACATTCAATGATTATAAGCAGTACCTGTCTCAACCTCAACAACTGCAAGATCTTTCTTGACTTGGGGTCCATGGCATTGATACTGAAAAAACACAGCTCAAACAAGTAAGAATACCCAGATTACAGAATTGGTTAAAACTTGGGAAACAGTATAAATAGCATAAATATGGAGTAACAAAGGAAACAAACACATACCCACGGATGCGGATGATAAACAGGAGTTTAGCCTCTGGATCAACATAGAATCCACCTTTCAGCTTTGCTTCCCGCTTCAATTGGATCAGCTCCTTTTCCTGTAATATAAAAGCGGGTCAATGTGGCGGAGAAAAATGCAAAGCGCAATAAAGGAAACAGAAACAAACGTTAAAACAGAGAAAAACGGAAATAGATTAAGGTGAAATGCAACCTGCTCCTGGTATTCCTTTGCATATTGCTTTGCCCTGCTGTAAATGAGCTTGCGGCTCTCAGCTCTCTTCTTCTTTCCAGCATTCAGCTCCTCCTTTTTCTTCAAGGCCCATTCCTCCTCCCTTTTCTGCTTCTTAAGCACAGACTCGGGAACAATTGCTTTCACCTCCTCACCCATCTCTGCCATTCATTCAAAATAAAAATCTCAGTTATGATTAACATCCAACAAAGAATTCATTAGTTTCAATTATTATACCGACACATTTCAGCTCCAACTCAAGCTAAATGTTCAGTGTTTCAAATAAAAAACCTACATGCTCTCTTAAACAATAAAAAATAGGACCTTCCAATGTTTTTTAACAATGAAAATCCATTTACATCAAATTCATACTAAGAACAGAGAACTTCCAATGTTTTTTTAACAATGATAATCCAATTTTCCACACAACATGCTGAATACAAGCTAATCAGATCACGAGATATAATAGGAATAATACGGACAAATCAAACGAGCGACAGAAAATAAATGAAGCCGAAGCAAGGAATGAAATCAACACAATTGAATGAGACAAATAATGAACAAGACATAATCATAAAAATAATACACAGAATTAAATTAAAAAAAATGGGAGTTTGATCAGGAAAGCATTGAAGGAATCTTATCAAACACTTGGTATGCACTTCATTCGCTAATACAAGAAATACCTAATACAACTTAATCAATCACTCCGTCCCCACCCCGACCTCTAAAAGGAGATTGTGCAATACCCGAGAAGGAGACGACCAATGAGGGGAGCAACGACAAGCCGACGCACGGACTAATAAAATTATTAAAATTTATTATACATGTAGATATTATAAAAACTAAAGCAGTAACTAGGTAAAAATATTTGTACATTTCAGCGTAAAAGAGTCATGCATATCATAATAAAATCAATTTTCTTTTTTATTCTCAAATTCTCTTTCACTCTATGACTTATTGGCTCTTGCACAACAATAAACTGGTGCTGGTGCTGCATAATTCTTCTATCCAATTTATCATCTCTGAGCAATTCCTTTACCTCTAATGACATTCTTGGCAACAATATACAGTTCTTGCTTTTGGAGGCTAGAACCAAGAAGATCAAATTCAGTACTCACAAAAAAATCCAAAATAACAAACTTACATAAAAATTCAAATCACTAACAACAAAGAATTCAGAATCAAAAAATTATAACAAAGACTTATAATCAAGTATTCAACAATAAAAACTCAGCATTCAAAAACAGAAAACTCGGCATCCAAAGTCAGAAAATCCAAAAACAGAAAAACTAAAAGAATCCATACTCAAAACAAAGAATTCATACTCAGCATCCAAAGTAAATTCAGAATCACATCACCAACAACCCCCAACTCAGAACACACAATTAACAAAATTAACAACCACAGTTAAAATCAATCATCAACTCCAACTCAGAATCTCATCCACAAAATTAACTCAGCAAGAAAAATTCAACAAAATCATTGAAATTAACCATCAACCATTATTTCAAAAAATTAGCAACATCATAAATTGAAGCAACAGCGCTTAACGACAACAAGGGATAAGTGTCGGTGAGAGAGGAAGGAAACTCAGATCGGACAGAGGGAGGAAACAGAGAGGGCTCGAAGGAGACTAGCTTGACGACATCACAAAAATAACATAAATCACAGAACAATTCGTAAAATACAAAAATTAACTCACAGACGTCTCAAAATCATATAAATTACATAAATCACAGATTCCACAAAGAATCACATAAATAATAGAAATCAGAATTAGAAACAGAAATATAAATTATAATTAACATGTCTCACAGAAATCATAACACTGCTACTGTAATTAACAAATGCTTCAAAATCAAAGTAAATGAAAATTTCAGAGTTCACAGAAGGTGACTTACCGGAGAGCAGAGCAGCTGTTGGCGAAAACGAAGAAGAGGCGCAGACGCGAAGACCGGCGAAGATGGCGAACACTGGAAGACGGCGACGACTCACTGCTGTAGTGAGCGGTGACGTCGAGAGTGAGAGGGGAGGATCTTAGCGTTGGCGGTGAGGGGCTGAGGGGGTAGGATGTGGCGGTCGGCGGTGGTGAATGATGAGACCGTGAGAGGAGAGGGTTTGAGAGTGACGGCTAGGGTTAGGAGGTTCTTACATGACATATATATAATAAGAAAAAGTGTGGAAACCAACTAAAGTATAGGACAAGCCATTGCTTTATTTTTAGGGTTGGATCCATTTCTAGTTGGTTTTCTAGCAAAACGATATAATAATTAATAAAAGGCATTTTATTTTAGTATCTTCACATCCTGCGAGTAAAAACAGTTTCTATATTTATTCTCCGACAGTAAATTCCTGCAGATACTCGTTCGACCGGGGGTTTTGTCATTCCTAAATGAATTTAGGATTAGAGCCTTAAAGGAAGAAGAGCAAGACTATTATTTTTTTTTTAATCTAAAGCTGCGTCGTTTCGATGGTTATCACTAAATCAAAAATTTAAAGAAACTTGTTCGATTTTATCGGTTCATCAATTAATAGTTGATTCAACCAATTTTTTACTGGACGTTTTAAACATTATCCAAAGTCCAAACCAACCACAAAAAAAATTGATGATTTTATTGGAGCATAATAAATTAAACAAAAAAAGCTACTCTATATGATTGAGTTTTGGAATATTTAATAAATTTGTGAAATTCTCACAGTGGTCTAAAAATATAATGTAACATCCCCATTATAAAAGGTTTTACCCTAAACAAACCTAAAAGAAGATGAACTATTAAATTTTATATTTCATATTTTTAAATTTATAGTGAATAAATAAACTTACAATTTTATTTCGTTTGCATTACAATTTTAGTTAGATAGAATAAAAATTATTTCATCTGCAGACGAAGATTAGGGATTGACACCAAACTCGAGGAAGGAGGTGCGATTGCTTAATGAAAAAGAAGGGCGGACGATTAGACGACGAAGGTGGTGCTTGAGCTTGATGGACGATGGCAGTCCTTTCGGCAGTGATAGAAAAGTTAGGGTTTCAGGTGGCAGCTCTCCGAAGAAGAAAAAAGGATAGCTGGGAGGGTTTTAAGGATTTTTTTTTTTCTCTATTAAACTTCAAATAGTGTTGTTTATGTAAAATCGGCTGGGTCTCGGTTCAATCCGACTAGCCGGTCCAACAGTTCACGAATGATTTTTAATTTGTGATTTTTTCTTCTAATCAAACCACAAAAAATGTCCAGTTCGTGGTTAGACCAATCTGACCAACCGGTCCGATCCAATTTTTTAGAACCATATTTTTGGGTTCTAGCAATAAGGATAGAGTTGTTGTCATCCTACAATTTGCTAGAGCGGAATTATTTAATGGTAATATTCATTCACAATTTTCTCAAAATATATTTTTTTATGAATTTTTACCCTTTGTGTAATAAATTAAAATGTTTAGAAAATAGTTTTACAAAATTCCATGTATGGCACAAAGATATTCAATTTAAAAAATGAAAATGTCATTCAATATAAAAATAGGTGTGTATGTTTCTTTTTTTTATTCTTTAGCTTTAAACTATTTGTGTGTCATCTAATGTAATTTTTTTCTTTATTTATTTAGTTTTGCAAGATTTAAATGACCTAGCCTAGAGACAATATCAGCAGAATTTCAAATGAGGCTATATTCATAAAGTTTATTAAGGCAAAAACTATTGAGTAGTTAAAGAATTAGATATATAATTTTTTTAACTGGAAAAAAAATTAATTCATTGCCATAGATTATTTTTATTTATTCATCTTAATTATTTAAGTTTAATTTTAAGATTTAAAAACTCACCGAATTAGGAGATTTGTTCAGTTTTTATATTCAAATCAAACTTAAATTTGTTTTTAAGTTCAAATTATATTTAAATTTTATTTTTACTGTCATATTATGTTTTTTCCTCTCACGTTAAACCAAAATTTTTTTTTTTAGAATGTTGTTTGTGTTGTCTTGGCTACCTACCATAAATTATATTATGGATACTCCAAAGTAATGGTGCGACCAATATAAATATAAAAAGTCTATTTATATTCTTACAAAAACTTTCAAGTGTTCAAATTATGACGAAACTAAAAAGATTATTCTTAATTTCTATTTTCTGATTAAATTAAAGACAAGCATTAGAAATTAAAAGGTGATAGAAAAAATTAATATTAATATACAGTTGATACAATTAAATAGGATATGTTAAAAAAGAATTTTTAATTCAAATTTCTATATTCCTAAGTGAACAACAAACATTTAATATTAATATTCTCATTCTAATTTTTATTTGCTAATTAAAAAATTCTATTTAAAATTTTAAAATTTTAATACTAATTTCTAATTAATTAACTTTTTAACCGTTTGATTTTTAAATTTAATTTTTTATATGTTATATCTATAAATTCTTTCTTTACTTAATTCACATTGTTATTTTTTAGGTTGTGTTTGTTTCCGAAAATAAGATAAGACAATATACTGAGAAAAAAATATAAATAATAGAGTCATAAAATTTTGTGGTATTGTATTCTGTTGAGTGATAAACTAGAACAATGTATGAAAATTCAATTTATTCTCATTTTTTAATTCAAAAAATTTAAGACAAGAAATATAATAATAAAAAATATAATTATGAAAAGTTAATAAGAATAATAAAAAAATAAAAAATAAGTTGTATCTCTTGTTAGTATAGATGGACACAAAATATTAATTTAGTATCTTTTGACACATTGTCTCGCTTTATATCTCCTCTACTAAATACGATTTAATGTCTATATGTTATTATCTCAGTGTCTTTGTAAATAAATACAGTCTTAAATTGTATATGCACAATAGAAATATTCTTTTTTTCTTTTTAAATTACAAACTATTCATTTTCAATCTCCTTGTTTAAATATATATGAATTTTATATTATTTCATTATTATGCATTTCTCTATGCTTAATTATAGTGAGACTATCTATGTTAACTTGTATATTAACCTATTTAAAAACTACACATATGCACCTTTACATAAGTTATTTATAGGGCAATTCACGAAAATAAAATATTTAGCTTTTAAAATTATGGAAATACAACTTTTGCAATTTAAATACAAAAATACAATTTTTTATAGACTTATGTAAATCATGAGAGGGGTCCAACGGTTTATACACGAGTTTCACTATATAAACTAACCTAGAGTGAGTGGGATATATTTACATCTATAATTTGTATTGTCAACGAAATAAGACTATATTTTAGAGTATATTTTGAATTTATTCAAATTGTAAAAATGATATAATTTTAAATTAATTTAATTTATAATTTTTAATCTAATTTAATTTTATGCAAATGATTGATTTATACAGTATTAATTTAAATTTATTTTTCAAATTATTTTAATTTAATCTAATATAATTTGAATTAAATAGAATTATATTCTATTTAAATTTTAATTTTTTAATTTAAGTAACTCATTCAAATTTTTTATACATATATTCAAATAATATTTTAAAATTTTAATACGTATATTTATATATATTTATTTAAATAATATTCTCAAATTTTTATTAATAATAATATATTTTACTCCAAAATATTTAAAATTTAAATAAATATAACTTAAATTTTTAAAATTTTAAACCTTATTATTTAGATGATATATAATTTCATATATTTTTTAATAATTTTTTTGGTGACTTAAGAAGGATAAATTCAACAAAAAGAAAAAAAAAGTTTCAATAGAAGTTGCAAGTCTACAATATCACTGGGGATAAGCATTCGAAAGTCTGACCATGTCAACAATCATTTAGTGTATTTAACTTTTTTCTTTTAACTAAGTTCAAATGTACTTTCTATTTTGGACTATTATTTTAGAATGTTTTCAATTTTTTAAGTGTAAAACAAATAAAAGGACAAATTACTGAAATAAAAATGACACTCTACTATCCATAGTTATTAAAACCGAATCGGTAATCGACTCCGTCATACGACTAGATCACTGGTTCAACCGATGAGTTATAGATTTATCCGGTTGATCCGGTCATAATAAAAAAATATAAAATTAAAAAAAATAAAATTAAAATTAAAAGTTAAATACATATTTTTGAAATATATTAATAATAATTAAATATCAATTCTTAGATATAATGTATAGTGCAAAGAAAGATAATAAATTAGTCACTAATACAAAATATTTTTTCAATTTAAATGAACAAGAAAAAAATAAGAATAAAGTATTGTTTTTGTCCCCAATATTTAGAGTAAATCCTATTTGCGTCCCTAACGTTTAAATCATCCTATTTGTATCCCTAACGTTTGTAAAAGTGATTCAATGTTATTCTGCAGTCAATTACACATCATGAGCGCTTTAGTTTGAGTTTTGAAAATCTCTTCTTGGAGTTAGAATACAAATGTCTGTGATAGAATCGATGATTTACTCCGAAAAATAGCTCATCAAAAGTTGAAACTAATTCCTACAACATTTACATAATTCACTTTTCTAGGAATATAATTGAATCTAAACACAAATAGTGAGTATAATATTAAAATCAAACACATCCAAGTGAGACCTAATTGAGAATGAATACATCCAAGTAAGAATAATTGAAAAATATAATCTGATTTGTTAGTATAATTGATAGTAGGATAACATTGAATAATTTTTATAAATGTTAGGGATACAAATAGGACGATTTAAACGTTAGGGACACAAATAGAACTTACCCCAAACGTTGAGGACAAAAATAACACAATTATTCTTACTTGGCTCCTCACCACAACAACGACAAAAATGACACTTTACTCAGATATTGTCTGCAATTGGCCAAGACGCAAACAATCATATATATGTTATTGCCTATGCAATTGTCCCTGTTGAGAACACTGAAAACTGGAGATGGTTCTTGGAATTACTCCATCAAGACATGAGGGATTATAAGAAGAACAAGCTCTGTTTTATCTCAGATATGCAAAAGATATGCAATATTTATAGGTTGTCACTTAAAATGATGTTTACACACTGGGCTGCTGATTATATATGCTGAATTAATCTATTGTGACTTAAATTGATGTTTATACACTGGTTGTGACTTAATACTTCTTAGTCATAACAAGTCACTTGTTGTTACTTATTATTTACCTATTGGGTGTGTTTCAACATGATGATAATAACACATGGCTGCTGTCTATAGTTGCTGAATTAATCTATTGTGACTTATTTATACAGTGGTTGTGACTTAAGAATTCTAAGTTATTTAGTGTCAACCTATCTATTGTAGTTATCTATCTGATATTAATACACTGGGCTGCTGTCTATATATGCAGAATTAATCCTGGACTGATTATATGCTGTATAATGTTCTGTCAATCTGTTGTTACTCATTTATCCTGTTCTACATAATGTTCTGTAATAGTGCTGTGTAGGGACTAGTTTGATGTCACTTACATAAGTGTAGGGACTAGTTTGATGTCACTTGAACAAGTCTAGGGACTATTTTGATGTCACTTATATAACTGTAGGGACATATTTGCTGCCCGATAACAACTATCTGACCCCTTCTTTGGTATCTGAAATAGGGCCTTATAAATGCAGTTAAGGAGGTTTTTCCAGATGTGCATCACAGATTCTGTGTTTGGCATCTGTGGAAGAACTTCAACAAGCAATGGAAGGATCTCCAGCTTAGAGGGCTACTTTGGGATTGTGCAAGGTGTACTAGCCAAGATGGCTTCCTTGATATCATCAAAAAGATTGAAAGGGTAAATAAGGAAGCCTGGGAGTATTTGAACAAGTGGCCTAGAGACTCTTGGAGCCGGGCATTCTTCAGTAATGCACCTAAAATAGATAACATCTGCAACAATGCCTGTGAAGTCTTCAACTCCAGGATCAAAGATGCTAGAGCTAAGCCTATTATCACACTCTTGGAAGAAGTCAGAATGTATGCAATGAGATCGATAGCTAGGAACAAGGTGAAGCTGAATTCGAACACTGGAGTTCTACCTCCTATACAACGTAGCAGGTTAGAAAAGATACGGAAGGAATCAAAAAATTGGGTCCCGATGTGGTCTGGTGACGCAGATTATGAGAAGTTCGAAGTACATGGCTGGCCGACCAACATGGTTGTGGACTTGGGAAAGAGGCTCTGCACATGTGGTTTCTGGCAATTGAGTGGTACTGTTTTTTAAATTCATTGTCTTAGTCTTATTATCATTATCAACCTTTGTTGTAGGCTTACTGTTGTTGTCTTCGTTGTTGTGTGAATGTTGTTTAGGGATGCCATGTGTGCATGCGTGTGCTGCACTGGCAAGGGCTGGTAAGAGACCGGAGGACTACTGTCACCAGTGGTTGACCATGGAAGCATATAACAACACATATGCCTTTCATATCAATCCAATTCCAGGTCAAGCACTATGGGAAAAGTCACCATATAACAGACCACAAGCACCAAAATTTAGAAACAAGCCCGGACCACTCAAGAAAAAAAGAAGAAAAGATGCTGATGAGGAGCCAAGTGGGAGTAAGAAGTTAAAGACAAAGATGAAAAGAATATATAAAAAAGGTCGATGTCGTTGTTGTGGTGAAGCAGAACACACGAGAAGGAACTGTCCAAAGAGGGCTGCTGCCGAAGAGGCTGTTGCAGCTGCAGAGGCTGCCGCTGCACAACCCACTGCTGCTAATGGTGGTGAAGGTCAGGCCAACTCTGCTGCCCCTGTCCCAGAAGCCCCAACCGAAATCAATCTTGACCAAAGTCAACCACCCTCGGAAGCAACTGATGACTCTCAACAGGTTCATGAGCTTATATGATTTTAAATTTATCATACTCACATTCTTACCTAGTTTACTAACTATGTTACATTTCTTGGCTGATAGGTTCTACCCTCACCTGTTAGGCCGCCAAAGCTCCCTTTAAAAAGAAAGTTAGCCAAGGGTTGTGAAAAACCAGCTTCAGAAAGTAGCAATCCACCAGTAACCACCCCACCTGCTGCTACCCCACCAGGAAGTAGTCATACATCAAGGAATCCCCCACCTAACCCTATGCAAGGTGCAACACAGGGAACTGCTACAAGGCTTGCAAATTTCATGAAATTTGTGCCCAATCCTGGATTCAAGGCACCCAGACACAAAAAATGAAGATTAGAATGATTATATTTACGGAAAGCAGGCTGTTTTTTTGTATCTATTTTGCTGATGTTGTTTACAATGCCTAAAAACATTGTCCCAGTGTTGGGGATTTTAGGGAAAGCAGGCTATTTTTTTGTATCTATTTTGCTGATGTTGTTTACAATGCCTAAAACATTGTCCCAGTGTTGGGGATTTTAGGGAAAGCAGGCTATTTTTTATATCTATTTTGCTGGTGTTTTGGCTTTATAATGCCTTTTTTGAATCAAACATTACCAATATGAATATGAATTATTAATTATGATTTTATTCAATTGAGTTTCTCAGCCTTTTCTTTATATATTATCATCTGTTACAAATCTAAGACTAGTTCAAGTGTTGTCCATTTCTATTTCATTGAAAAGAAGTCCAGGAACAGAAGTATGCATATAATCAAACACCTTAATTTTCATTTCTTTCAAACAAAAGGATAGGAACAACTACATGAACAAGGAATGCATATAACATGCATGTCATTTGTTTTTTGCTAGACACAGTTGACCCTGCTCTCTATCCAGCTTTAATACAAGAACACCAATTACAATCAACAGCATGAACACAAACATCAAAATTCCCCCCATTTTTAGAACCCTAAATTCAGCTTCTAATTTACCAAATTTCCAAGCCATCTTCATCTTCCATTCTTCATCATCAACTGAATGTCTTGTTCTATCATCACATGGCATGGCATCTTCCAAAACTTTATCAACCCACAAAAACAATCCACACCATTTCTTCCCAACGGTCTGCACATCAAAGAAAATTCAATAAGCAAAATTTATATCCTCCAATACAGCATCAACAACAACAACACTTACATTGTAGTTTGGGCAACCCAGGAACGGTCTCCCTGGATTAGAATCCGTCCCTGACCACCGGAGCACCGGTCTCGACCCGCAGGCACACCATTCTGGCAAACGAGCTTCTCTGTTTCTGTTCATTCTCCTCATGATGCTTCCAAATGATCGTGGGTTGTTCGAACTCCCAGCTGCATTGCTCGTGGTAGCCATAATCGGCGGGTTTCAGAGAGGGAGAAGAGAAGAACACAGCACCAACGAGAAGAGAGCAGAGTGAACAATGTGGCCTTCAAATTTGGGGATTAGGGTTTTAACTAACCCTGAGGGACCAAATTGAGTCGGAAGAGTTTACTCTGCCACATCAGCTAGCCGTTGTGAGTCCCACGTGTCACCAACGCTGCCAGCTAAGCTTTCCGGTTGCGCCACGTGTATTGAAATTGCCGGAAGGACAACTTTGAGTCCCGGAGTGTAAGTTCGGGGATGACTCTGAGGAACTTTTAAGTTCAAGGACTACTTTGAGGCTCGAGTGCAACTTCAGGGACTACATTGAGGCTTATCTCATATATTTACATCATATGTGTTGTTACTTGTTTGGTATTCGTGTGAGTCTATGCTTAAAAGGAATAAAAAAATAAAAATCATTCTCGTTTGGTCATAGATATGAGTAAGAAGCAAGTTGAGGAAGCTCCTACAATGGTTCGGCAGCCCACGGGTACACTGTAGACCCGCGGCGGGTCTAGTGATACCTGAGGTGCGAACTGGCCGGTTTTAAACGGATTTGACCACCGTTGACCGGTTCAAATGCATGTCCGATCCAATTAACCAACCTAATCAGTCAGACAATCGATTTACCAGTTTTTCAGTCGAACCAACCAATTCGGTCCGATTATGATAACTTTGCTACTATCAACCCCACATTTAACATTTTTGGGGGAATAGTTGAGAAAGCTCCTACAATGGTTCGGCGGCCCACGGGGACACCATAGACCCGCGGCAGGTCTAGTGCTACCTAGGGTGCGAACCGGCCGATTTTAAACGGGTTTGACCATCGATAACCGGTTCGAATGCATGTCCGGTCCAAGTAACCAACCGAACTGGTCAGACCATTGATTCACCAATTTTTTGGTTGAACGGTCCGGTTCGGTTATGATAACTATGCTGCTATCACACCATTCATTCTAAGTTGGTATATATAGTAGAACTCGGTACGTGTAAATCGTGAAACCCCTCCAGTGGTTTATGTCTATTTCAAATCCGTGGGACCTCTTCCAATGATTTACATAAATTTGTAGAAAATTGCATTTTCGTATCAAACTACAAAAGTTGTATTTTCGTAATTTTAAAAGCCAAATATTTTATTTTCTTAAATTGTCCTTATTTATATATCTATTCAAATTTTAAAGCGTTATTATGTAAATGACCATGACAATATTATACTAAATTCAAAAAATTTATTATATAAAGCCGAAGAAAGTGTTATATTAAACTAAAAAATTTAGAATGATAAAATATTATTTTTGATTAATGTCAAATTAAAAGATAAATCCGTTAACACTAGTATATATAGAAATTTAGTTAAAAATTAGATGAAATTATAAGGACATAATCAAACAAAATAAAAATACTAACGAATTATAACGAATTATAGTTCAAATGACATAGTCTTAGCCTCTTAGGTCTCAAATTCGAGTCACTTCTAACTTTAAAAAATAAAGAAATAATAATTCATTGTTACCGAAAAGGAAAAAAAAAAAGAAAAAAAAGGCAACTTCGTTATCCTGCTCTATAACTCTATCTTCAACATACAAATCCCTTCATATCCAACCAAAGCTTCCATTTTGGCGAAGGTAGTTACAGTTGCAGACATGGCAGCTTCACTATCATCCCTCACTTCCTCCTTCTCTTCACTCTCCTTCTCTTCTCACGTTTCCCAAAGATCCCACGCGCTCACGCTCCCTCCCTCGCGCGTCTCTAAATCAACTACATTCCCCTCCCTCGCTGTCTCTGCCTCTTCCGCCGCCGCTGCCGTTTCTCCGGCGGAGCCAGAAACTGTTGACCTCAGGCGCCTCGTCAAGTCCAGGCTTCCCGGTGGATTCGCCGCTCAAACCATCATTGGTACCGGTCGCCGGAAGTCTGCCATAGCTCGTGTTGTTCTTCAAGAAGGAACCGGGAAATTCATCATCAATTACCGTGATGCTAAGGTTAATTTCGCATTCCAAGTTCAATTTCACTTTGTTATTAAGTAAAAAATTTGATCTTGTGTGTGCTTGTTCATAAAGCTAAGGTTAATTTAGTTTTTAATTCTAAGTTTAATTGATTTTGTCATTAAGCAAAAATTTGAGCTTTGGTTTTAATTTTAGTAGTAGCATTCTTGTCTTAGGTATATGTGTGTTTTTCATCAATGTGTGTAAGGATAATTTCATTGTAAGTTCAATTGATTTTGTTATTAACTGAGATCTGCAGATGCTTATATGGCTGAAATATTCAAATACCTTAGCAGTGGTTCTTTGTCTATTGATACTTGAGAATGTAATTAAGTCATATGAGATGTGTTTTTTCATTCTAAGTTCAATTAGTTTCTCTATTAAGTAAAGATTTTAGCTGAAGTATGCAATTGGGTCTGTATATATGGATGAAATAGGAATGGTATGTATGTGTATTCTTGTTTTTAATATTGGTGGTAGTAGTTGTAGTTGTATTGTACTTGTAGTTAAAGATGAAGAATAGCTGCTAATGTTGTTCATTAAATAAAATATGTTGTTATAGTATGCATTCACTTTCGAGTGTGATTGGTTTAGGTGGAAATAGGAGTATAGGACAGTAGTAGTTCATGGTTGATTACGAATGAAAATTACTTGATGCTTGCTTGATAGTTGATACAGCTAAAATTGATTCTGATTTTCACTTCGCATAGCATTTTTTGATCTCTTGCCATCTTCTAATATCTATTCATTTTGTTATTAAGCATAATTTAGCCAAGGTTTGATGTTGGATCTATGTATATGTAATATGTCATATATGTTGCACAGGAATATCTTCAGGGAAACCCATTGTGGCTTCAATACATTAGGGTCCCCTTAATAACTCTTGGATATGAAAATAGTTACGATGTTTTCGTCAAAGCCGAGGGTGGTGGCCTCTCTGGTCAAGCGCAAGCAATTTCCCTCGGTATTGCCCGCGCCCTGCTGAAGGTGAGTGAAGATCACAGACAACCTTTGAGACAAGAAGGGCTTCTGACTAGAGATTCTAGAGTGGTTGAAAGGAAGAAACCTGGTCTGAAGAAAGCTCGTAAAGCACCTCAGTATTCCAAACGTTGAGGTCGAAATCATACATGTATGGTTTTTGTCTCTTTCTTTCCTTTGTGTCTCTGTAATTGATTACATCTGAAACAATATCAATTGTTTTCATTTTAGTTGTAGATTTCCTTTTAGAAATGTTAAGGAGAAATTAAATAGTTCCCATGGCTTCTGTATACATAATGTCCTTTGTTTCTACTTATTTTTCCTTTTTCTGTATCAACCTACATTGAATTCGGAATTGTAGGCATGCTATGAGTATGATTTTACTGTGTTGTATCCTTTATCCCCTCTAGTCTCAACAAAAATCATTATGGTAAATTATACTAACCTTTCTTGAGGTAAGTGATGTTACACATGTTCATATAAAATGTTGTATGTCATATAACTTAAATCTCATGAGAACCTGAGAGGTTAATGTATACTTTTATAAATACAAGAGTGTGCTTAACCTCAGAAAAGATTAGTGTAATTTATCCAAATAATATGGCAGTTTTAATTTGCAAGACCTTATCTTTGTGGTCTTTACCCGTCATTTCTTATTTGTATAGTAATTACCCCTGTTTTTCAGTGAACTGAGATGGTTTAAACATAGGCATGTAAATGATCTGAATTTCTTAAATTTTTGCGTTTATGTAGGCCAAGCTTATGCCTGTTATAAAGGAAGGGTATTAATGACCTTGACTCTCATTTATATGAACCACCATGGGACTTTTGTCAAATATTTGCAATTTTGCAGAAGTTTGTTATTATATATATAAAGGTAGTAAAGTACCCTGCTTGTGGTGAGAATATGAAATGCATTCACTCACATGAACATTCTTTACTTTCCAGCTTTATAAGGCATATAGCCATATACTACACGGTCCTCGATTAAAGGATTTGATTTGATAAATGGCAGGGATCCTCAATCTCAATCCAAAGGTCTTTAGTAAATCTTTTTGTTTTTTGGTCATACTTAATACTTTTATTATTTAATATTTTGAAGTTGACATGAGTTTAGTTTATGACTATCGCTTTGAATTTTGACATGGATTAGTGTTAAATTCGCAGATTTATATTTAAATTTGACATATTAAATTAAAAATAATATTTTATAATTATAATTTTTTTGAGTTTAGTATAACACGATCATTATCATTATATAATAAATATACTGAATATGTTATTTTATCATTATTCATCATCAGTAACTTCTTGTTCTTCGAAAATTTAAGACGACAAAATTTATTTCAACAATAATTGAACGAATATCTATATATAAGTTTAGAGAGAGATTTTCATTGTATTTAAAGACATTGTTCAATAAAAAGAGAAAATTTATATCATCTAATAATTTTTAAAAATATTTTTATGTGAATAATCACTCTTAAACATAAAAAATGAATTATAATGTTTAAATTTCTCAAAAATTTTCTATTAATTAAAAAATAATTATATACTAAAATTAATTATTAATATAAAATATATATTAAAATATAAAATATATATATATATATATATAATAACTGATTTTGACAGTTAATTTTGATATATAAATAATATTTTTGTAAAAAAATATATATATATTCCAATTTCCAAGTTCCCAAATCTCGTAATTACTATTTAGTGCTCTTCTATTGTTGCATTTTATATACAAACTTCGATAAATCTCGTTCCCATTTGGTCATTTCCCCCTCTTTCTTCAATTAATCCACCCTTCACACCAAAAATCACCATCTCCTTCTTTTTCTTCTATCTACGATGTTTGCCAACAACCACACCAACGTATCGATCACCGTTTCCGACGAAGAACCCGATGAACTCGGTCGTATGCGCGTCCGTGCTCGCCGGAAACGGAAGAAACTCAGCAACAGAAGGCTACTCCGGCGGCTCTTTGTGAGGTACTGGACACTTCTCGTCATTATCCCCGCCGCGTGCTTGCTCTTCTTCGAAGCTTCTAGAATCGCCCGCTACAATTCTTCCAGCTCCAATAACGTGGATTCGGAAACAGTTACAGAAACTACGCGTGATAATCGCGTTGTCAATGAATCGAAACCCGCGGTGGAAAAGGGAATGGGAGTGGAGCAACATAAGAACTTGAATCGCCTTGATCCAACTACTCATGTTGTTGGTGGTGTTAGAGAACGTAAGGTTTTTTTTACTTGCTCCTGGATCAGCTTATTTTTCTCACTAAATTAAGTCTTTATATTATATTTGGTATGTTTGGTGTATATACAAGACTGAGTTGTCTTAGTATCTTATTTGATTCAAGATAAATATGGATATGAAATAAGAATGTTATTAAAGAAAATGTTGTTAGTGTAATTATGTGTATAGTTTATTAGCTTTTCAATTTTGTGTTTTTACAATGTGATGTGGAATTTCTTTGTTCAATGAATTATGAGTTTAATTTATTTTCGTGTATGTCCCTTCTAAACAGCTGCAATGTAGAAAAATAAATGGTTTCTGGTTAAGACAGTGACTGTGGAAGTAAGCCGTTAGTTATATTGTTGGATTTCTTAATTTTGGTGAATGTAGCTCAATCGACAAGTAAAAGTAACAGTGTGAGTGTTTATATTAATGTGATTAACCTATTGTTGTTGTTGTTTTTGTTGTTGCTACTTATCGTTTAATTATGTGGCATTAGCATTCATTTGCTGCTGAAGCAAGGTTTCTAGATATATTTTTGGGGTTCTTGAAGGAGGCCTCTTTGAGAGTTAATAATTATGATGATGTGTGGAGTAATATGGATTGTTCACTGAGCGAATGAGTTAGATAGTGTATGCATCACGTCCGACAAGAGTTGTCTGGTAGAATAATATGGTTAGTAACTGAAAGTAATAACCCCTAGCTAAACCAATTGGGAACTATTTATAGTTAATGCTTAATAACTCTGTCTAAGTTGCATTTCGTAGCAAAGTTTTACATAATACACAAAAGAAGATTGTGTTAGTAAGTAGTCAACAGATAACACAAAACTTTGTCTATCCTTTGTAGGCAGTTGTGTTGTAATCACTCATAAATTACGCTATATATAGCTGGCATCAACTGATCTATGCAGTCAACTCTATTTGTGGGACTGAGCTTGACTGTTGCTGATGTTGAATGACATGTGACTTTTCTAATGGTATCAGGTTGCTTGAAGATCCTACCACCTGAAAAGCTTGAGACCATGGATTTTCCTGAGGAGAAAGAATCAGGTGGCCCTATCGATGAAGTTTTATATATGTTGTCAGAGAGTGATGCATCTTTTGTAGGAGGAAATACTACACTGTCTCAGTTACGTACAGAAGACATAAGATTTAATTACTTTACTGGGAATCAAACTTTTGAGGAGAGAGATAGAAGTTTTGAGGTTATAAGCTGATTGGTAGTTTTTATTTTATTTGATACTTGGGTTTCTATTTGGCATGCTTGCCTTATACCCTGTTTCTTTATATAGATGAAGAAAACTGTGAAAGTACATTGTGGGTTCTACAGTGTTAATGGAGGATTTAAAATATCTGATGAAGATAAGAGTTACATGCAAGCTTGCAAAGCTGTGGTATCAACTTGTGCATTTGGTGGTGGTGATGATCTATATCAACCGATTGGAATGGCTAAGGCTTCGATTCAGAAGGTTATTTAAGTAGTATAAGAATTCATTATTAATGTAGCTTGGAAGCCACCAATCTTATTTGCCAAACCAATTTAGTGATGTGCAGGTTTGCTATGTAGCATTCTGGGATGAAATTACTGTAAAAGCACAGGAATTAGTAGGACGTAGAATTGGACAAAATGGATTTATTGGGAAATGGCGTGTTGTTGTCGTTCAGGATCTTCCTTTTTCTGATCAAAGGTTGAATGGTAAAATTCCCAAGGTATTAAACCTTAGAGCTCTTTTCTGCATATGGTAAATGATGTAGCTAAACTTGATTCCTTGTTGCACATAGTTGTTCTGGTATGATTCTTTTTCTGTTTCGCCCATTGTTATGTAAACACGCATACAGATGGGTTGTTTTCTTCACCAACTCCCTTTTAATATTTCAGTAACTCCATCAATTGTCCATATTGAGATATGCTAGCTTATCAAACTCTAGATTTTGCCTAAACTCGCGAAGCTTAGTTAAACGTGAATTCGAAAATTCAACTTGCAAACTTGATTTGCAGATCTTAATTAGTAAACTTGAACAAGTTTATGTGTTAACTCAAGATTTCGATAACCTTAGACATATCTTTCATTTGTGAAGGATAATATATGTCCATCGTTCTCTACTATTTTCCGCTCCCCTTTTTTATTTGTTATTTTTCCTGATTCTCTCCAATCTTCTTCAATTGGACATTTTCAGATGTTAAGCCATCGCCTTTTTCCTCAAGCTAAGTATTCTATTTGGGTAGACGCCAAGTCCCAATTTAGGAGGGATCCACTAGGTGTTTTGGAAGCCCTACTTTGGCGCTCGAATTCGATACTTGCCATATCTGAACATGGAGCTCGAAGTAGTGTCTATGATGAGGCTAAGGCTGTTGTCAAGAAGAACAAAGCCAAGCCAGAGGAAGTTGAAGTGCAATTGAATCAATACAAAAAAGATGGCTTGCCTGAAGACAAGAGATTTAATGGAAAGAAAGGTTTCCTTAAATTATATTATAATTACTAACAATATTCTTAAAATTGTTCTAATTTTAGTGACAACGAAAGATTGCTGTTGTAATTCATCCAAGGTTTTCCTGTCATTTTTTTACCACTACTAACGTCTATAGCTGCATGTATGTGAATAATGAATTGTATGCTAATGCTTTCATGATTATATTATCAAACCTGGACTTCCATTGGATTGTTTTTTCAACCTTTGCACCATTCTTGTGCTTTGCAGCTCTTTGTGAAGCCTCTGTTATCGTGAAGAAGCACACACCGCTAACTAATCTGTTGATGTGTGTCTGGTTTAATGAGGTTGTGCGCTTCACTTCTCGGGATCAGCTCAGCTTCCCATATGTTCTGTGGCGGCTGAAAGCATTCAAAAACATCCATATGTTCCCTGTCTGTACCCGGAAGGATCTTGTCAATAGCATGGGACACATCCGCAAGGCAAAACCATTGCAAGGCTGACCTGATTTAGTTAAATGGTTAGAACCAATGGCTATATTTGCAATTGTCTAACACATTCCTTTTTTGATAGATTCATTGGTCCCTGTAAGTATGATCGTTACTTGTACCACAGTGTGAGCTCTCTGATTAGATTATCTCAGAAAAGATATAGCTTCTATGAAAAGGTAATTCAAACAAACAAAAAAGATTTTTGCTGTGTAGCTGGTTCCTAACACACATGAACTTGTATGGTAACGTCAATCTTTTCATAATTTTTCAGATTGATGTTCCAATAAATCATGTGAGTTGGAAGTTGGAACAATGTTAGACATACCAATGAACCAGTTGGGCATAGCATAATATTATCCGTGCGGGTAGTACGTGCATTGTCAGCTTGGGGATTCGTATTTGTTACTTTCTTTGTTCTCTTTCATCTATTATTGTTACTTTTTGATACATCTTTAGATCAATTTATAGTTTTATACACAATTAGTTGTTGAAGGATGATGGGTTGTTGTCAAAAAGCTTAGCTTAGGATATAGTTGTGCCTAGATGTGTTGCTTTTATGGATATTTGGTTTTAGTGTAAGTTTAGCAATTAGTTATATGTTTGTGGTCTGTCCCTTTCTATTACCAAAATGTGGAGTTTTAACACCTGATAAAAAGATACCTTTCGTGTTTTAAGTTTCTAAAACGGGTAAATTGGTTTAAAAGTTAGAACTCATGATCCAAATGATGCATCAATAGCTTTTAGGGGGGAACTTCTGTGGCTTTAACATCAAGATACATTTGACTAATTCGTCACAATCACAAATTCTATATGTAAGTTTTTTATTTTATTTGTTGGACAGGTATAGCTGATTGATTTATAGGCTTATATGTCCATAAACAATAACTAACGGGCTTGGTCTTATTGTGGTCTTCGAGTATGTTTGGAAATCGTTGGATAAAGAATTTTTTTTAAAAAGGCCATCAAAAAATAATTATGTTTGGATAGGAAGTTTAAAATGGGATATAATCCAAGGGGATCATTTTAGGCTAAAAAATAGCTTATAAGTAAAATAATACTTCGAATTTTATGATTACAGACAAAAGATTTTTTATCCCCTTATTTTGAATTGTAAAGATTTTATTAATTTAAACTCAACTATCAAATAATACATAACAATATTTACATAACAGTATAAAGAATTATCTTGTACTATTTTACAATTATACTACTTAAATTTTTGTTTCCTCACATATTCCAAAGATAATAAATTATTTTACAATTACTTTTTAACTAAAGGAACCAAATATAAGTTGATTGTCACATAATTAATTATTTTAAAATGTCATTATAAAAATACAAGTTATTAAAATAAATTTAATTTTTAGGTATTTTCAACTGAGATTTGTCTACGTGATTTTGTCTTGCCTAAAAATCATAGCCTGCTGGTAACAAAGGTGTCTTTAATCGCTCAAAAAGTTAAAAAAAAAAATCTCACGATAATTTATATTATAAAAATAATTTAATTTCTTTATCTCATACTATCATCTCATGTATCATCATCACATTAAGTTAAAAGCAGTGGCGGAGTTTAAAATAAAATTAAAATTTTGGTCCACTAAAATTAAAATTTTGGGATCACATAGAAGATAATTATTAAGATATTTTTGATATGGATCCCATTTAAGATAAGTTTGTCTAACTTCATCTCTCTGATTTGGGTGATATTGTCAAACTTAATGCCATTTTTCAGGGCCTCGTTCCAAAGAATTAAGGTTAAACTCATCAGATGCGACTCTTTGAATTTTTGAAGATTGTATCTCACTTTTTTCGTGATTCATTAAAATAGAAAAACTATCTATAGGTGTTGATATTGTAAAAGTTATATGTTCTCATTCTTAAATATCAGCCTTCTTCTTAAAAAATGCATCAATTCTTTGATTTTTCATGATTATTTTATATAAAAATTAAAATATATATCCTGTAAAATATGTAAAAAAGAAGTTAGAAAGACAAATATTAAAATTTATAATATTTATTGATTTTTTTTATCAATTTATACAAATACAATAATATAAATACTTATTAAATATTCTAATATCTTTTATCATATAAAAAATTAAATAAAATAAATAATAAAATACAAAATAATATTAAATTACATAAATAAAAAATAATTAATTTTTTATATTTGAATTTAAAGGTAGATGGAGTGTTGCTTATTGAATAGAGAGCTGTGAAATGCGAATACACTCAGTTCAGTCTAAATTCAACATGTTTTGAATATTTAAAACTAAAAACTATTGTGTAATTAAAGTAAGAGATGAAGATTAAACGTTGGTATTTTAAGTCATAGTAAAGTATTTGAGTTAAATAAACTATTTTTTATTTTTAAAAAGTATAACTAATTCTTTTAACTAAGCTCCGGTTAAAAGATAATTAACTCTTATACTAATGATCTGAAAAAATAAAAAATAAAAATAAAAATAAAAATCACGAATTTATCTATTATTTCTTTGATGACTTTTTTTGGTGACTCTCTATTATTAGTGTATAGAAAAAAAAATTGTATAATTAAATATTAAACTTTTAAAAAGTTGATATGATATAATTCATATGGCATCTCGGTTAATCTCCGGTATCTCAGCCAGTAGAAATCCAATATACCATGGGACACGCGCTTGAGTCGCCGCCCCATGATTTGTAATTTTTTTATTGTATTTGCCACCGGGTATCACAGCTGGAACTTTATAGAAAGCGCTAGATAATAATTATATTTTCTTTTAATTTAAAATTTATTTAAATTATATTTAAATCAACATTCTTTTCAGGTGATGCTTATCTAGAAAGCAACAAACTCTTCAACAGCTTCCCACCGCCTTAATAGGATAACCGCGTCAAATCAACGCCACTATTTTATTAAACGCATCATAATCGTCCATTCTCTCACCCACCGACTTAATCATAGCCGTCCATCCTGACCCATCCCTTCGTATATAAACACCTGCGTTCTCTTGATTCTCTTCATACTGCCTTGTTTGTAGGTTATTTTGGACGCGTTGTTGCAATGGTTTCGGTTTGAGACTCCTTATCTTTTAGCTAATTCTACTCTTCTTCGCTTCTGTGAATATTTGCTTTAATCTTCTTCCCTTCGTGTGGTTCTCTATGGTTTCTGATTTCAAGATATCATTCTCCATGGTTTCTGATTTCAAGATATCATTCATGATCTAGAAGATTCGATATCTTTTTGCTGTGAATTACTATCTGATTCTTTTTATAGAACTGTATTCGGATATGTGGATTGTGGATTTGCTTAGCTGCTGATTGAGATGCTTTCTTCTGGATTTCAAGAAAACGCGGAGTTTGTTCTTCTTATGACGATGATCTTTGAAGCTAATATAATTTTGAACCGCTTGTGATCTTTTCTTTCAAATCAATAACTTTGAAAATTGTTATTAGGTTGCTCAGGGAAAAGAACGAACATATGAACGGAGTGTTATTCATTGTTTGCTGGATTGGAATTATGATTTTCTCTGCTTAAGTATGGCGAGTTTTCTTGGATGGTCTGTTAGCTGGATTGAAGATCCTTTTTGTTCTGGAAGTTTGGTTGAGCTTTTCTAATTTGATGATCTGTTCTGTTACGGTTCTGTGTTTCTGTTACGGTTGTGTGTTGTTGAACATGGCCTTTTTTTTCACGGAACTGTTTTATTGATTGTTCAGGCGAGATCTTGATTGTGAACGCTAGCTTTTTGTCGGTGATTGGAGGATGAATTCTGCTTCTTCCTAAATCCGAAAAAACTGAGAACTCTCTTTACACCCTGCTTTTTCTGAAACTACTATTCTTGAACTATTGTTCTTATGTATAGAGATTTAGCTACGGTTTTGCTTGTTGAATTTGGCTTTTCTTTCACGGGACTGTTTTCCTGATTATTCAGGCGAGATGTAGAGAACGCATGCTTTCTGTTGGTGATTGGAGAATGAATTCTGCTTTTGCCTGGATCAGAAGAAACCGAGAACCCTATTACCCTTGCTTTTTTATTCCCTGAACCTTCTTTTCTTCGACTGTTCT
Source organism: Arachis hypogaea (assembly GCF_003086295.3). Classification (NCBI taxonomy): domain Eukaryota; kingdom Viridiplantae; phylum Streptophyta; class Magnoliopsida; order Fabales; family Fabaceae; genus Arachis; species Arachis hypogaea. The sequence goes on along the minus strand of NC_092051.1, from coordinate 150,122,310 downwards.
TATCATCATTATGTAGAGGGATTCAGCTTCGGTTTTGCTTGCTTTGCAGTGCATTTGGGAGGTTGGAGAGTTGTAGATAGGAGATATTGGAAGAATTTACTGCTATAATCGACACGGACGACAAGATATCTAATTCCTTAAAACAGAACAGATTCTTTACTTTTATCCGTTTTTTAAGATTCAATTATAAATTATAAATCATGCATGTGAAGTAAAATGTGAATTATATTCTATGCAGCGTTTGTCCACCTTGAAGCGTGGTTGAGTGCGACACATGCGGAGGATAGAGAACACGAACAGTTTTTCTAAATTTTCTTTCCCTGCATTTTCTTTCCCAACCTACTGTGTTAGCATTGTGAATTAAATGTGGATGTGTTTCCTATGCAGTGTTATCTGATATTGTTACCCGCTGGTGTTGAGTGCATCCTGGTCGATATGTTTCTTGCACTTGCCTGGTTCATTTGTTTAAGTTTTGCTGCTTTTTTTTTAATATTATTTAAATAATTGGCTGCTTTGGTTCTTTGTTGTTTTCTTCATAATTCTGTCTTTCTTGGAAATCGGTTTATGTTTCTCTTTTTCTCTTAGGAGCCAATTGAAGGATACGGGATTGCACTTAGGCGGTGTGTCCAAGATTCCGAAATTGATAATTCCCTCCTAACATATGCATCATTCTTTTTAGTAATAAATAATAGTTTGATTACGGAGTTATCTTGTTTGTGTCCTGTAATGCTTTAAATTGGTTGCAGAAGTCTGGAATAATGGATAGAAGATATATGGCGGGAAGGCTCAAAATAATACAAGCATCATAATCTGATCAACTTCTTTTTTAACCATCTTGCGTTAATGGTCGTGCAAAATTCAATTTGAACTTGGTTCTCTTGCAGTGTTTTCGTTTTGGTCGAGTAACATTGTGTAGCTGGTGACTTCTGTACCTGGAGTTTTGGACGCACTGGATCTCTCGTCTCTTGTCTCTTGTTTTTTTTTTTTTTTTTTTTTTTTTTTTTTTGCTAGTTCATATGCGTAAGTATGCAGATATCAATTGAATTTCATCTGTTCATTTGCAGTGTTGTCTTCCAATCAATACTTTTGGCAACGGCATTCATGTATAATGGTGACTTCTAACTGGCTTTAGTGTTCTCTGTGTCTAACTGGCTTTAGTGTTCCTGTGCATTACATTTCTTCGATGTTCTTCCATATTGCTTGGGCAGGAGTGTTTTTTGATCTGTTTTTCCTGTGAATTTATATCTAGTCGTTTATAGAACTGTTCTTGGATTTGTGGATTTTGGATTGCTTAGCTGCTGATCAAAATGCTTCTTTCTGGATTCGATAATTTTAGGAATAGTTACAGTTTCACAGGGAAAAGAACTGGCTATGAACATATGGACAGGGTGCCATTCTTGTTTGTCGGATTGGAACTATGATTTTCTCTCGTCAGGTGTAGCGAATTATGTGGATGATGTGTTAGCTTCATTTAAGATCTTTCCTGGAATTTTGGTTGAGCTTTTCTAATTTGATGATCGGGTTCAGTGATAGTTGTGTTGTTTGAACATGGCTTTTCTTTCACGCAGCTGTTCTGTTGATTGTTAATTCGACATTATCTGGATTATGAATGCTCGCTTTTTTGTTGGTCTTTGGAGGATGAATTCTACTTTTGCCCAGATCTGAAGAGACTAAGAACTCCCTGAATCCTTGCTTTTCCTGAAAATTTTCCTATTCTGTACTATTTATTCCTGGAGATTTAGGTTTGCTTGTTTTTGCTTGGTTTGCAGTGTATTTGGGAGATTGGGGATTGTAAATCAGAAGAATATTATGCAAGACAGGAGGACCATATATCTAATTCCATAAAAGCAATCTGATTCTCTATACATTTTATTTCCTTGATCATTTAACTACGTATTTAAGAAGCATGCATTGTGAATTAAAATGTAGTTTATATTCTTTGCAGCATTGTAGCCGGGTTGTTGAGCACAATGAATACATTGGATGGAATCTAGTTTCCTAAAACAGTTTCTCCAAACTCTTCTTTCCTTTTTGTTCATTCCCACCTACTGTGCTAGCAGCATTTGAAATAAATGTCTTTATGGTTTCCCGTGCAGTTCTTTGTCCGATCATGGGTGTTGAGTGCATCCTGGTGATAAGCTTTTGCACTTGCCTGGTTCATTTGTTTAATTTTTGTGTTTTTGTTTTTAATTTAAAATTTGCTACTTTGTGTTGTTTCCTTCGTTATTCTCTCTTGCTTTGAAATCGGTTTTTGTTTCTCTATTCATTAGGAACCAATTGAAGGGTATGGGATTGCACCGAGACTGTATTCAAGATTCCGAGATTGATATGTCCTTGTTCTATTGTTCTTTTTTCTTTCTGCCCCCTAAATATTATAAAAATAACTTTATATAGTCATTTCACGTTGTTTATGACCTCCAATGCTTTTCATTGGTTGCAGCGATTTAAAATTTTGGATTAGAAGATATAATTTGGAAAAGAAGCTCTGCAACAATAATACAGGCTCAGGATCTTGGATTAAACTTGTCTTGTCTATTGAATTTTTCTGCCATATTTATTTTCTAGCATTAATGGTTCATTCCAAGTTCAATTTGAACCTGTTTTCTTGCAGTGTTATGTTCGTTGAGTTGGTCGAGTAACATTGTCCGTGTAATCGTTAGTTGTGGAGTTGGTGACTTCTACCTGGAGTTTGAATGCCCTAGATCTTTTCTTTTCTCTCTCCTATTTTCTTTTCATGTATTTAGTATGAACATGACAATTCCTGTTCCTTTGCAGTGTTGTCTTCCGGCTGATACTTTTGTCTACGATATTCATATGGTGACTTCTAACTCGGTATAGCAGTTTGTGTTTTGTTCTTCATGATTTTGACTGTTAGCTTTGAGAACGATGATAGGCCATTCCCTCATCCTAGTTGTGGACACTCAAGATAGGAGAGTAAGCGTTTAATGAGCTGTTTAATGAGCTCTTATTGGTCGTCATATACCATATATTGACTGTATCATATATAGTCAATTTATTCAATCACACGAATCGTATGGTTGTTTATGCTTCCAGTTATCTCCGAGCAGGATCACATGGTGCATCAGTTGTGGGGGGTTATTAGTTCTCAGTCTCACTAATAAGGATAAGAGGATTTGATTTTAGTTCAAACATTTTTGGTTGGTGTTTTCTCTCTAGATGAGGTATTGGAATTGAATCGTGAACATGCTTTTTGTGCAGTTAAACCACGGAGTGTATTGGAGATTAACTTCGGGGATTCAGGAGCAAGATATTTTCTGCACAATTTTCCCAACTTAACTTTGCCATTTGTTCTCACCTTATGTTTTGGTTTGATCTGGTCTTATCAGTTTGGCAAGTTGTTTCTTTTGTTTATTTTCAGCTTTCTGCATACGTGTTTGCCATAATTTGGCACATTACCCTAATTGGAGAATTTTGCTTCAACGCTGTGAGGGGTCTGAATTATGTTAGAACTTTTGGATTGTTGTGCTGGCCTTAAAACTGTTCTTGCATGTCAAGTATTGAAGGATTTTGTTATTAGGTTTTAACTTGATTTTACTTTACTTCTAAGGGAAAACTGTAACCATGATGGCTTGATTTCACTTTCTGTTGGGGAAAACTATGATTTTGTTTTGTGCGCACATAACTAGAAACTTCTTTTCGGCTCATTTCTGTCACTCTTCATGTTGAGTAGTATTTGGCAGCATCTGGAATTTGCAAGTCGACTTTTAAATATTGAAGGACTTCTTCTTGGATGGTTTAACTAGGATTTTGTACTTAAATGAGCGACTTCTGAATGGTTTTCAAATTTTCTTCGAATATTTTTTAAAGCTTCATATTTGGGTTTTCAACTTAAAATTGTCTTTTGTTCTATGTTTGGCTCTTCTATATTCCACAGGATCAGTGATTTGTATTTGGACTTGGGTATTGAAGGACCTAAGCATAACTGGTGGCTGGTTTTTCCTGGATCTTCACCTTAATCTCTTCCCTTTTTCCTACCGTTCAGTGTCGTATGTTTGTGAGGAGCTGGGATTGCAATTGGACTTTCCACGGGTTTTTTAAACCTTCAACCTAAACATCACTTTTGAGTACTGAAAGATTTAAGTATATTTGGGACAGGTTTTTAACATCTGCTGCTGGTTTGTTTGGATTTTCAAAATTTTTCTCTTTCGTCTGGCAGGATAAGGGATTTGTAATTCGACTTTTGGGTGTTAAGGACGCAAGTATAATGTTGACTTTTAACTGGTTATTAAATTTTTTTGTTTGTGGATTTTCACCATGATCTCTTCCATTCTTCTACGGTTCAGTGTCTTATGTTTGGCAGGATCTGGGGTTCAATCTTGAGTATCGTTGGATTTAAAGTATAACTGGGACTGGTTTTTAAAGCTTCATTGTTTGCGTCTTCAACTTAATTTTTCTCTTGCATTTTTCTCTGTTTGACTTTCACATTCAGCAGGTTTAGGGATTCATAATTGAATTGGAATTTTCCTCTTCCGTTCTTATACGTTTGGCCAATATATTCAGCAGGTTTAGGTGTTGAAGGATCCAAGTGTAACTGGTTACTTCTAATTGGTTATTAAAAACATTTTTGAGTTTTCACCTCTCTCTTCCGTTCTTCTATGGGTTCAGTATGTCTTATGTTTGGCAGGGATTTGCAATTGCAATTTAAATGGTTCAACTTGACGTCACTTTCGAGTATTGAAGGAGTTGAATATAACTGTGCCGGGTTTTTAAAGCTTCTGTTTGGATCTTTTTTTAAGGCTTTTTCTTTCTTTGGATTTTCAACTTGACTTTTCTCTTTTGCTCTTCTACATTTGGCTCATATATTAAGCAGGATCTGGGTTCGGTAATTGGACTTTGTTCTTGAAGGACCCAAGTATAACTGGTGACTTCTAACTGGTTATTACATTTTCTCTGTATTTTCACCCTAATCTTGTCCCTTCTTCTAGTTATATTTGGCAGGAGCTGGGATTTGCTTTTTGGATTTTAAAGTTCAACTTAACATCTCTTTCTACTTTTTATGGGTTTTAATTATCAGCTTACCATTTCACTTTAACTTGGCATCTCTCTCACTTTCTATGGGTTTTAGATATTCCGTTTACCATCACTTCGGAGTAGTGAAAGATTTACAGTACAACTGGTGACTTTTATCCAACAAACACCACACACAACAAACAAAAGAACACACTAGAACCACTCACGTCTATTCTACTCTTCTACATCTGTGAAGCGCCCCTTTTCTGCTTATTGATTGCATGTCGGTTTTGTCTGGGTTACTTTTGCATTTATTTTGAATGCAGGATCTTAAGGTGGTCAGATACACCCGGTTAGACATGGTTATTTGTTAGGTGTTAAGATTATATGCTTCTTTGTTTGAAGATCTCTACTATTCAATTCTTTATGTGATTTGTCAAGTTAGTAGAATTCTTTGTGAAAATACCTCTCAAATTTCATAATGTAGGTTAGCACAGTAAGTATGAAGTTTGAAATGGAAATGATGCTCTTATTCATCTATATTACTTTTCCTCCGCGGGGGAGTTGGTTGCCTCTTAACTTTGCATGGAATTTTGTTGTAGCCTCAGGTGAATCTCGGTGAGGGAATGTTCTTGTTGCTAGGGATTTGGATATTACTGTGGTAGCAAAGGTTTCAGGAATTTTATTTATTTAATTCATGGTGAATTACGAAGTTTGTTTTTTTTTTTTTTATTGAGGTTTACCATCATTTTGCGAACTTGCTTTTCCGCAGTTCGCGAACCCCATTTTTTGGCTGATTTCAATCTTGGGGGAGCGGAAGATCACTGGCGTTCAGGAGTTGGTAGCCGTTTCTGAAATCTGAACTCTTCTAATGCATTCTGTAATTTTTCTCGTTTGGGAGAACTGTGGTCTAACTTCTGTGCAGTTCGAGTGAGTACTCTGGCATGCGGAGAAAAGGGGTGTTCAGGGAATGGCTGGGGTGATTGGTGGTTCTACAGCAGTTATGGTGTTTTTTTTTTTTGTTCTGGAAGCAGGATAATTGGTTATAATTCTTGTCTGTTGTCGCGCATCTATATTATTTGATATCTGCAGTCTGGTGAAGATATTTTCCATGTGCAAATGTAGTGGTTTCTGTAGTATGCCATGGTTCAAGAGCATCCCTCATCTTCTCTAGCAAAAGAAGTAAAAGCAGAACGATGTTTTTTGAGGTCTGCATTTTCTGCTCACCTGTGTCTTTCACTTTCGTCTTTGAAAGCTGTTTCATTTTCGTGGGTTTGTTTATAAAATTTGTTTCTGTGGCCGTTGTAAGTAGCTCTTCTGTTTGTTTATTCTCAACTTCTGACACACTACAGAATGGTTGGTGCTATTGGGTGGTTGTGACAACTTACAAGTTAAGTTCTATGTCTTTGAAGCAGCATTCTTGTGCAGTTTTCTCTCGCAGCTTTGCAGTAAACTTTATGTGCATCTAGCCATCTACTATTCCAGTGTTTTTTTGTGATTTGGATTTTTATTTGGATCTTGATGGGTGGTAGTGTCGCCATGCAGTTTGTTATGTGATCTTTAGGCCAATTTTATATGTTCCTGATGGTTTCTTTTGTGGGGTATGCGCTGGTTGATGTGCATTGGTTAATTTTGAATGGGTATTAGGAAGGTATTTCGGAGGCTATGATCAGTGCATTGGTTCCAACAGTATATGACTGGTAGAATGGTGGTGTTGATGTTTATGCATTGTTCAACTATTGTTCAGTAACTTTGGTTTTAGTTCGTTGCTTTTTGGGATGCTTGGTGAGCTTTTGATTTTTGAAGGTGGGTTTTTCGTAACCAACATTATCGAAGACTATTGATGGTTCAGTTCTGTTGCTTAGCTGCTTTGGTGTATTAACATAACTCCGTTATTTTGTCGTCCTTGTGTATATGCATGCTGATCTATTCAAATGGTATATATTCTTGCACGCCGAACTTGAAAGAGTTGCTATTTCGATTATGTTCTTACCTAATAAAATGCGTCCGGGTTATTGCTTTACATTGCTTCTTATTCCAATGTTTTTAAGTAGAGTGGGATATATGTTGTGTTCGTGTGTATAGGATATGTTTCAGGTATTTAATCGGAGCGGGTCGTGGGTATAGGATATGTTTCAGGTATTTAATCGGAGCGGCATCATGGAGAGGAAGATTTGCCTAATAGCCAAGAAAAATGGTTTAGCCTTTATGATTGTATTCTCTCTACTGTTTTCTCTTTTCTGATTTCACTCTGTATTGCAAAGATTGTACTGTGGATTCTTATAGTGGAATGCCTTTATTATTGTTCCCGTGGATGTAGGTCATTTGGCCGAACCACGTAAATACCCTGGTCTCCTTTTCCTACTATTTCCCTACTACTGGACTAATTATTTTATGCGTTTCGGTGGCCGAGAGCTTTAAGTCAAATAGGAATCAAAATTGAACAGGCGATGATCGTAAATTCGTAATTGATTCCAGAAATGCACAATGCATTACCGAATTAATACTGGTCCAAAGTAAGAGAGAATCTTTATGGCATTAAAAGTGTGGCTAAAATACCGCATAAGGAGTAAGCCAGTCAAACTAATTAATTTCTACGAGTTGCATCATGTTCTTCGCTTCTATGAATATTTGCTTTAATCTTTTTCCCTTCGTGTGGTTCTCTATGGTTTCTGATTTCAAGATATCATTCAGGATGGAGAAGATTCGATATCTTTTTGCTGTGAATTACTATCTGATTCCTTTTATAGAACTGTATTCGGATATGTGGATTGTGGATTTACTTAGCTGCTGATTGAGATGCTTTCTTCTGGATTTCAATAAAACGAGGAGTTTGTTCTTCATGATGATCTTTGAACCTAATATAATTTTGAACCACTTGTGATCCTTTCTTTCAAATCAATAACTTTGAAAATTGTTATTAGGTTGCTCAGGGAAAAGAACGAACATATGAATGGGGTGTTATTCATTATTTGCTGGATTGGAATTATGATTTTCTCTGCTCAAGTATGGCGAGTTTTCTTGGATGGTCTGTTAGCTGGATTGAAGATCCTGGAAGTTTGGTTGAGCTTTTCTAATTTGATGATCTGTTCTGTTACAGTTCTGTGTTGGTTGAGCTTTTCTAATTTGATGATCTGGAACTGCTTTCTTGATTGTTCAGGCGAGATCTTGATTGGGAACGCTAGCTTTTTGTGGATTATTGGAGGATGAATTCTACTTCTTCCTAAATCCGAGAAAACTGAGAACTCTCTTTACACCCTGCTTTTTCTGAAACTTCTATTCTTGAACTATTGTTCTTATACATGGAGATTTAGCTACGCTTTTGGTTGTTGAACATGGCTTTTCTTTCACCGAACTGTTTTCCTGATTATTCAGGCGAGATGTAGAATGTGAACGTTTGGAGGATGGATTCTGCTTTTGCCCGGATCAGAAGAAACCGAGAACTTTTACCCTTGCTTTTTTTTTTTTCCCCCTGGAACTTCTTTTCTTCGACTGTTCTTATCATCATTATGTAGAGGGATTCAGCTTTGGTTTTGCTTGCTTTGCAGTGCATTTGGGAGGTTGAGATTTGTAGACCGGAGGTATTGGAAGAATTTACTGCTATAATCGACAGGGACGACTAGATATCTAATTCCTTAAAACAGAACAGATTCTTTACTTTTATCCGTTTCTTAAGATTCAATTATAAATTATAAATTATAAATCATGCATGTGAATTAAAATGTGTATTATATTCTATGCAGCATTGTCCACCTTGAAGCGTGGTTTTGAGTGCGACACATACGGAGGATAGAGAACAAGAACAGTTTTTTTTGACTTTCTTTTCCCTGCATTTTCTTTCCCAACCTACTGTGCTAGCATTGTGAATTAATTGTGGATGTGTTCCTATGCAGTGTTGTCTGATATTGTTACCCGCGGGTGTTGAGTGCATCCTGGTCGATATGTTTCTTGCACTTGCCTGGTTCATTTGTTTAAGTTTTGTTTTTTTTTTTTGTTTTTTTTAATTTAAATAATTGACTGTTTTGGTTCCTTGTTCTTTTCATAATTCTGTCTTTCCTGGAAATCGGTTTATGTTTCTCTTTTTTGCCTTAGGAGCCAATTGAAGGACATGGGATTGCACTTTGGCGATGTGTCCAAGATTCCGAAATTGATAATTCCCTCATAACATATGCATGAACTTTTTTAGTATTAAATAATAGTTTGATTACGTTGTTCTCTTGTTTATGTCATGCAATGCTTTAAATTGGTTGCAGAAATCTGGAATAATGGATAGAAGATATATGGCAGGAGGGCTCAAAATAATACAAGCATCATAATCTGATTAACTTCTCTTTTTCAACTATGTTGTGTTAATGGTCGTGCAAAATAAAATTAATTTGGTTCTCTTGCAGTGTTATCGTTTTGGTCGGGTAACATTGTGTAGCTGGTGACTTCTGTACCTGGAGTTTGGACGCACTGGATTTCTTGTCTCTCGTCTCTTGTTTTTTTTTAATTTTTTTTCGCTAGTTCATATGCATAAGTATGCAGATATCAATTGAATTTCATCTGTTCATTTGCAGTGTTGTCTTCCAGTCATACTTTTGGCAACGGCATTCATGTATAATGGTGACTTCTAACTGGCTTTAGTGTTCTCTGTGTCCAACGTCTTGCTCCTGTGCATTTCATTTCTTCGATGTTCTTCCATATTGCTTGGGCAGGAGTGTTCTTTGATCTGTTTTTCCTGTGAATTTCTATCTAGTTGTTTATAGAATTGTTCTCGGATTTGTGGATTTCGGATTTGGTTAGCTGCTGATCAAGATCTTTCTGAATTTGATAATTGTGGGAATATTTACAGTTTCACAGGGAAAAGAACTAGGCTATGAACATATGGACAGGGTGCTATTCTTGTTTGTTGGCTTGGAACTATGATTTTTCTCTCTTCAGGTGTAGCGAATTATGTGGATGGTGTTAGCTTCATTTAAGATCTTTTCTGGAAGTTTGGTTGAGCTTTTCTAATTTGATGATCTGGTTCAGTGATGGTTGTGTTGTTTGAACATGGCTTTTCTTTCATGCAGCTGTTCTGTTGATTGTTAATGCGACATTATCTGGATTATGAATGCCCGCTTTTTTGTTGGTGTTTGGAGGATGAATTCTACTTTTGCCCAGATCTGAAGAAACTGAGAACTCTCTGAATCCTTGCTTTTCCTGAAAATTCTCCTATTCTGTACTATTGTTATTCCTGGAGAGATTTAGGTTTGCTTGTTTTTGCTTGGCTTGCAGTGTATTTGGGAGATTGGGGAATTATAGATCAGAAGAATATTATGCAAGACAGGAGGATCATATATCTAATTCCATAAAAGCAATCTGATTCTCTTTACATTTTATTTCCTTGATCATTTAACTAAATATTATAAAGCATGCATTATGAATTAAAACGTAGTTTATATTCTATGCAGCATTGTAGCCGGGTTGTTGAGCACGATGCATACAGTGGATGGAATCTAGTTTCCTAAAACAGTTTTTCCAAACTCCTTTCCTTTTTGTTCATTCCAACCTACTGTGCTAGCAGCATTTGAAAGTCTTTGGTTTCCTGTGCAGTATTGTCCGATCATGGGTGTTGAGTGCATCCTGGTGATATGCTTTTGCATTTGTCTGGTTCATTTGTTTAATTTTTTTTTCTAATTTCAAATTTGCTACTTTGTGTTGTTTTCTTCGTTATTCTCTCCTGCTTGGAAATCGGTTTTTGTTTCTCTTTTCCTTAGGAACCAATTGAAGGGTATGGGATTGCACCAAGACTGTGTTCAATATTCTGAGATTGATATGTCCTTGTATTATTCTTTTTTCTTTCTGCCCCCTAAATATTATATAAATAACTTGATTATATAGTCATTTCACGTTGTTTATGACCTCCAATGCTTTTCATTGGTTGCAGAAATTTAAAGTTTTGGATTAGAAGATATGATTTGGAAAAGAAGCTTTGCAACAATAATAGAGGCTCATAATCTTGGATTAAACCCGTCTTCTCTATTGAATTTTTCTGCCATATTTATTTTCTAGTATTAATGGTTCATTCCAAGTTCAATTTGAACCTGTTTTCTTGCAGTGTTATGTTCGTTGAGTTGGTTGAGTAACATTGTCCGTCTAATCCGAGTTAGATGTGGAGTTGGTGACTTCTACTTGGAGTTTGAATGCCCTAGATCTTTTCTCTTGTCTCTTCTAATTTCTTCCCATGTATTTAGTATGAACATGACAATTCCTATTCCTTTGCAGTGTTTGTCTTCCAGTCAATACTTTTGACTACCATATTCTTATGGTGACTTCTAGCTCCGTATAGTAGTTTGTGTTTTGTTTTTCATGATTTTGACCGTTTGCTTTGAGAAACCTGTTGTTTCCTCATCCTACTTGTGGACAAACTTTCAAGATTGGAGAGTAAGCGTTTAATGAGCTCTTATTGGTCATCGTTTATCATATATGCCCACTTTATATTATATATACTCAATTTTGCTTTTTATCTCAGCAATATATTTGGCCGAGCACATAAAAGATTGGATTCAATAACGTGAATAGTATAGTTGTTTGAGCTTCCAGCAATCTCTGAGCTGAATCACACTGTGCATTGGGTTTGGGCGTTATTAGTTCTCAGTCTCACTAATAAGGATAAGAGGATTTGATTTTAGTTCAACATTTTTGGTGGTGTTTTCTCTTTGGATGAGGTATTGGAATTGAATCGTGAACATGCTTTCTGCAGTTAAATGAGAGTGTATTGGAGATTAATTTGGGGGGTTCAGGAGCAAGATCTTGTCTACTATAGTTTTCCCACCTCAACTTTGCCATTTGTTCTCACGACGTGTTTTGGTTTGGGGTTTGATCTGGTCTTCCATCAGTTTGACAAGCTATTTCTTTTGTTTATCTTCAGCTTTACGTGTTTACCATAATTTGGCACACTACCCATGATTGGAGAATTTTGCTTGAACGCTGCGAGGGGTCTGAATTATGTTGAAACTCTGTTGGATTGTTGTGCTGGCCTTAAAACTCTTCTTCCAGGTGAAGTATTGAAGGATTTTCTGTTATTAGCATTAGGTTTTAACTTGTCTTGATTTTACCTTACTACTAAGGAAAACTTATCTTGATTTCACTTTCTATTAGGGAAATTGCAACTATGATTTTGCTTTGTGTGTGCAAAACTGGAAACTTCTTTTCGGTTCATCTTTGTCACTCCATGTTGAGTACCATGTGTTTGGCAGCATCTGGAATTTGCAAGTCGACTTTGAAATATTGAAGGACCTCTTCTTGGATGGTTTAACTAGGATTTTGTACTTAAATGAGTGACTTCTGAATGGTTTTCAAATTTTTGTTGCATAGTTTTTTAAAGCTTTGTTTGGATTTTCAACTTATTATTGTCTTTTGTTCTATGTTTGGCTCTTCTATATTCCACAGGGATTTGTGTTTGAACTCGAGTATTGAAGGACCCAAGCATAACTGGTGACTGGTTTTTTCTGGATCTTCACCTTAATCTCTTCCCATTTTATATGATTCAGTGTCTTATGTTTGGCAGGAGCTGTGATTTGCAATTGGACTTTCTATGGGTTTTAAACCTTCAACCTAAACATCACTTTGGAGTACTGAAAGATTTAAGTATAATTGGGACTGGTTTTTAAAGCTGCTGCTGCTGCTTTGTTTGGATTCAAGTATAATTGGGACTGGTTTTTAAAAGCTGCTGCTGCTTTGTTTGGATTTTCAAAATTTTTCTCTTTCGTCTGGCAAGATAAGGAATTTGTAATTGGACTTTGGGTGTTAAGGACGCAAGTATAACTGATGAGTTAGAGCTGGTTATTAAATTTTTTTTGTTTGTGGATTTTCACCATGATGATCTCTTCCATTCTTCTACGATTCAGTGTCTTATGTTTGGCAGGATCTGGGGTTCAATCTGGAGTATTTCTTCTACGGTTCAGTGTCTTATGTTTGTGGATTTTCACCATGATGATCTCTTCCATTCTTTTACGGTCCAGTGTCTTATGTTTGGCAGGATCTGGGGTTCAATCTGGAGTATTTCTTCTACGGTTCAGTGTCTTATGTTTGGCAGGATCTGGGGTTCAATCTGGAGTATCGTAGGATTTAAAGTATAACCGGGACTGGTTTTTAAAGCTTCTACTTAATTTTTCTCTTCCGTATTTCTACGTTTGGCTTTCACATTCAGCAGGTTTAGGGATTCATAATTCAATTGGAATTTTCCTCTTCCGTTCTTATGCGTTTGGCTAATAGATTCAGCAGGTTTAGGTATTCAGCAGGTTTAGGTGTTGAAGGATCTAAGTGTAACTGGTTACTTCTAATTGGTTAAAATTCAGCAGGTTTAGGTATTCAGCAGGTTTAGGTGTTGAAGGATCTAAGTGTAACTGGTTACTTCTAATTGGTTAAAAACATTTAAAAGTTTTCACCTCTCTCTTTCGTTCTTCTATGGGTTCAGTGTGTCTTGTGATTATCTGGGATTTGCAGGAGTTGAATATAACTGGGCCGGGTTTTTAAAGCTTCTGTTTGGATCTATTTTAAAAGCTTTTTCTTTCTTTGGATTTTGAATGACTTTTCTCTTTTGCTCTTCTACATTTGGCTCTCATATATTCAGCAGGGTTCGGTAATTGGACTTTGGTCTTGAAGGACCTAAGTATAACTGGTGACTTCTAACTGGTCATTATATTTTTTCTGGTCATTATATTTTTTCTGTATTTTCACCCTAATCTAGTAATCTTCTCCATTCTTCTAGTTATATCTGGCAGGAGCCGGGATTTGCATTTGGATTTTAAATGTTGAACTCGACATCTCTTTCGACTTTCTATGGATAAATAATCAACTTACCATCTCACTTCAATACCACACACAACAAACAAAAGAACACACTACAACCACTCACGTCTATTCTACTGTTCTACATCTGTGGTTCCCTTTTCTGCTTGTTGTGGAGCGCCCCTCTTCGTCTGGATTACTGTTGCGTTTATTTTGAATGCAGGATCTTAAGGTGGTCGGAGTATCTGGTTAGACATGGTTATGTATTATGTGCTAATTATATGCTTGGTTATTTTGAATGCACTATTCAATTCTTTATGTGATTTGTCAAGTTAATTGAATTCTTTGTGAAAACACCTCTCAAATTTCGTAATGTAGGTTAGCACAGTAAGTAACTGAAGCTTGAGATGGAAATGATGCTTTTATCTATATTGATTTTCTTCCTTGGGGGGGCTCTATTGCCTCTTAACTTTGCATGGAATTTTGTTGTAGCCTCCTCTGGTGAATTGTGGTGAGGGAATGTTCTTGTTGCTAAGGATATGTTCTTGTTGCTAAGGATTTGGATATTACCGTGGTAGCAAAGGGTTCAGGAATTTTGTTATTACCGTGGTAGCAAAGGGTTCAGGAATTTTGTTATTTGTTTACTTCATGATGAATTATGAAGTTTTCTTTATCGAGGTTTACTATCATTTTGCGTGCAGTTTGCGAACCCGATTTTTGGCTGATCTCTATCTTGGGGCAGCAGAAGATCAGGCTGGCATTTCAGGAGTTGGTAGCTGTTTCTGAAATCTGAACTTATCTGATGCCTTCTGTATTTTTCTCTTGCTTGGGAGCATTGTGGACTAATTTCTATGCAGTTTGAGTTAGTACTCTGGCATGCGGAGAAAAGAGATGTTGAGGGAATGGTTGGGTTGATTGGTGATTCTACGACAGTTATGGTGGTTTTTTTTTCTCTGGAAGCAGGATAATCGGTTTTAATTCTTTGATTCTAGTCTCTTGTCTCGCATCTATATTATTTGATATCTGTGGTCTGGTGAAGATACTTTCCATGTGCAAATGTAGTGGTTGCTGTAGTAAGCTATGATTCAAGTGCATCCCTCATCTTCTCTAGCAGAAGTAAAAGCCTCGATGTTTTTTATGGTCTGCATTTTCTGTCGCCCGTGCTTTCACTTTTGACTTGGAAAGCCGTTTCATTTTGGATTTGTTTATAAAATGTGTTTTAGTGTCCCTTGTAAGTAGCTTTCCTTTTGGATTTGTTTATAAAATGTGTTTTAGTGTCCCTTGTAAGTAGCCCTTCTCTTTGTTTATTCTTAACTTCTGACACACTACAGAATGGTTGGTGCTATTGGTGGTTGTTACAAGTCAACTTGTATGTCTTTGAAGTAGTATGCTTGTGCAGTTATCTCTCGCAGCTTTGCAGTAAATTTTGTGTGTATCTACTTTTCCAGTGATTTTTTGGGATTTGAAATTTTATTTGGATTCTGGATGGCTGGTAGAGTCGAGATGCAGTTTGTTATGTGATCTTTAGGCCATTTTTATATGTTCTGGATGGTTTCTTTTGCGGGGTGTGTGCTGGTCGATGTGCATTGTTTGGTTTTGAATGGGGGTACTAGGAAGGTATTTCGGAGGCTCTGATCATGTGCTTAAAATAAAAGGCCGCAATGTACGTGTTGTGTTGGTTCCAACAGTATACGAGTGGTAGAATGGTTGTGTTGATGTTTATGCATTGTTGTTCAACTATTGTTTATAGAAGATTATTGATGGTTCAGTTCTGTTGCTTAGCTGCTTTGGTGTGTGTATTAACATAACTCCATTATTTTGTCGTCCTTGTGTATATGCAGGCTGATCTATTCAAATGGTACATATCCTTGCACGCGGAACTTGAAATCTGCTGTTTTGACCCAAGTTGCTATTTGGATTATGTTCTTACCTAATAAAATGCGCCCGGGGGGTTAGCTTTTACATTGCTTCTGATTCCAATGTTTTCGGGTCGGATATATGCCGTGTTCGTGTGTGTGTAGGATATGTTTCAGGTATTTAATTGGAGCGGCATCATGGACGGATATATGCCGTGTTCGTGTGTGTGTAGGATATGTTTCAGGTATTTAATTGGAGCGGCATCATGGAGGAACATTTGCCTATAGCCAAGAAAAATGGTTTAGCCGTTTTTTTCTTTACTGTTTCTTCTTTCCTGATTTCACTGTGTAAAATGGTTTAGCCGTTTTTTTCTTTACTGTTTCTTCTTTCCTGATTTCACTGTGTAAAATGGTTTAGCCGTTTTTTTCTTTACTGTTTCTTCTTTCCTGATTTCACCGTGTATTTCAAGATTGTACTGTGGATTCTTATAGTGGAATGCCTTTTATTATTGTTCCCGTGGATGTAGGTCATTTGACCGAACCACGTAAATGCCTTGGTCTCCTTGACTGGATTAACTATTTTATGAGTTTCGGTGTCTGAGAGCATCAAGTCAAATAGAAATAAAATTAAACAGGCGATGATCGTAAATTCGCACGGAGCACTACCAAAATAAGAATAATAATCCACTCGATTGCGTTCGCCAAATTCTGAAGAACTGGTAACTCAATTTGGCATTGTCATCCTACATAATCACTCCAAAAGCTCTGAACAAAAAAAAAAACGGTGGAAACACAAACGAATGAAGCATCCTACCAATACGTGCCCGTCATCCTACATAATCACTCCAAAAGCTCTGAACAAAAAAGAAGTGTACCAATACGTGCCCCTCTTTGGAGAAAAAAGGGCCAACAAAAGGCCTTCCCTCAACAACACATCGAGTGTCACCAATAAGCGAGAAACGAAGCATCCTAGCAATACTTACCCCTCTTTGGGGAGAAAACAGCCAACATACGGCCTTCCCTCAACGACACGAGTACCATCAATCCAACCAAGTATTATCAAATCAAAACAAATATAAATTTTTTTAAGTTTCCACTTTAAATGATCCACTAATTTATTGCAAATTTTCTGTGTTATATGTTCAACCACTAATTTATTGCAAATTTTCTGTGTTATATGTTCAACACAAAAAGAAAGAAGTTCCACATTTTGGGTTAATTTAGGTACCATCAAAATTTAAAATAAAGCATCAACATAACACTAATTTTTTTTAATTTAGTACATCAAATTTAAAATAAAGCATCAACATAACCACTAATTTGCAATAAATTAGTGGTTATGTTCAACACAAAAAGAAAGAAGTTCCACATTTTGGGTTAATTTAGGTACCATCAAAATTTAAAATAAAGCATCAACATAAAAACTTTAAGTTGCATCATGTTATTTTTATTGGATTTTGTTGTTATTTCTGAAATTTAACTCAAACAATTTAACTCCTAACTCCTTTTCAAAAATAAATTCTCACTGATTCCATGTCAAGAACAGTTGCATCCGCATTACATCTTACACCTATAAATTCACTTAATTACATCTTACACCTATAAAATTCAAAAAAAAAAAAGTGAAAATTAATGTGCAGTTGTTTTCGAAGTTAATTTAATAAATTAACATCTAACAATATTCAACCAAAAAAAAAGGCACATCATTAATATTATTTTCAAAAGATAACCAACCATTGTAGTCACATGTTTATGAATATACTTGTTCATATCCTGGCTCAATAATAAAGGCCCAGGTCCAAATAAAAGGCCTAATCCGAAGGATTAAGCCTAACTAAGCACCGACCTTCATATAAGAAGTCGGTGTCGACTACGACTTACTCTAAAGAAGTCGGACATGAGATTAGCTGGCAGATAAACACTCATTCAAATAAGTAACCGCCCCTAAAATCTCTCTAACCGCTTCATAAAGCCATATCTTAACCACCCTAAGATAATGGGACGGTTAACATCCTAAAGATATGGCACTACTCCAACGGTGGTTATTGGCTCACCATTATAAATACATTGACATCTCTTAGGTATCTCTAAGCCCAATACTCTCTAGACCTGCTCACACTCTTGCTAACTTAGGCATCGGAGTGTCTTTGCAGGTACCACCCCCTCTCCTCATATAAACAAGTCGGACGGAGTCCCTCGAGCTGCATGCTCATTCGGAAACCTCCTCCTTCACACGTTTGGGCCAGCCAACGCCATCTATTCTATTAATCTCCGGTTACCTACCGTAACATTGGCGCGTTGCCGGGGACCCGAGAGATCATCCATCGGTGGCGGACAGATCCCACGAAGAAGGTCATGTGGAAACTGATTCTGAGCAAGAGAATCTGGACACAGGCAATAACGATGTGGACCTCGCCCTCCACCAGGAAGTTGATAATCAGCATAGAGAAGGCACCTCCGGGGTAAAAAAATTCGAAGGTAAACTCCTCAGAAGGGCGCGAGTCAGAAAAAGGAGGATCATCCCACGTAACTGAACTCATGGGATTAGTCCACAGCCGCCTGGAACAGTTAGAACAAGAGCGGGAGCGCCAAAAGGAAACTGAAAAGAGCTTAAAAGAGGAGATGGAATGACGAAAAGAGTTAGAAAGAAAACTCTTAAAGTTGGAATCCTCCCTCAAAAATCGTAACTCCCGTGACGAACAAGAAGAGCCACCCTTAGGGGGGGAGGATCCCTTTAGCGAGGACATAATGAGGGCTAACGTTCCGAGGAACTTCAAAAGCCCTGATATGGACCTCTACGATGGAACTACGGATCCAAAGCATCATCTGAGCAACTTCAAAAGTCGGATGTACCTAGCTGATGCTTCCGACGCTACGCGATGCAAGGCCTTTCCGACCACTTTATCGAAAGCAGCGATGAAGTGGTTCGATAGCCTCCCCCCGAGGTCGGTTACTAGCTTTGAAGACCTCTCAAGAAAGTTTTTGATGAGGTTCTCAATCCAGAAAGACAAGGTGAAACATGCACCGAGCCTCCTGGGAATAAAACAGGAAGTCAGAGAATCTTTACGAGCCTATATGGAAAGGTTCAACAAAGCTTGTTTGGAGATCCAAGGCCTGCCCACAGAGGCAGTCATAATGGGGTTAGTCAATGGACTCAAAGAAGGTCCCTTCTCACAGTCCATATCTAAAAGACACCCCGTTTCTCTAAGTGATGTACAAGAAAGAGCTGAAAAGTACATCAATATGGAGGAAAATGCCAAATTGAGAGACCTGAGTTGGCGACCTGGACCCCCTCCCTCAACTAAAGAGAGGGAAAGGGAAGCCAAGAAAAAGGAAGAACTCGGTCTCGAGAGGCCAAGGAAATATCACTCTTATACTCCCCTGAAAGTTTCTATAGTGGATGTATACAGAGAGATTTGCAACACTGAAAGACTGCCACCCCCTAGACCCATTAAAAATAAAAAAGGGGGGAGCCGCAGCGATTACTGCGAGTACCACAAAATATATGGTCACTCTACAAACGACTGCTACGACCTCAAGAATGTGATAGAAAAGCTGGCTAGAGAAGGTCGGCTTGATAGATATCTCATAGAGAGGACGGACAGTCATGGAAAGAGAAAGCGAGATGATATGGATAGAAGAAACCCACCACCGCAAACTCCAGAGAGACATATCCATATGATCTCAGGAGGATTTGCGGGAGGGGGACTCACCAAATCCTCTCGCAAAAGACATCTCAAAAGAGTCTATCAGGTCGGGGAAGAGTCACCCGACCTTCCTACCATTTCATTCACAAAAGAAGATAGGCAAGGAATAATCCCTGGACACGATGATCCAGTGGTAATAACTATGATCCTAGCAAACGCCCATTTCCACAAAACCCTAGTAGACCAAGGAAGCTCGACGGACATTCTTTTCAAGCCGGCTTTCGACAAGCTAGGGTTAGATGAGAAAGAATTAAGAGCTTACCCCGACACCCTATATGGATTAGGGGACACGCCAATAAAACCACTAGGATTTTTACCCCTTCACACCACTTTTGGAAAAGGGGAAAAATCAAAGACTCTGAGTATAGACTTCATAGTCATTGATGTGGGGTCAGCTTATAATGCCTTAATCGGCAGAACTACCCTTAATCGGCTCGGAGCAGTGGTATCTACTCCCCACCTCTGCATGAAATTCCCGACCTCCGCGGGAATAGCAACGGTAAGGGGAGATCAAAAATTGGCGAGGAAATGCTACAATGAAAGCCTAAATCTGAGAGGAAAGAACAGAGAAGTTCACACAATAGAGCTCGGCGGCGCAAGGGCCAGAGAAGAGTTGCGACCACAACCGGGAGGAAAAACTGAGGAGATACAGGTCGGTAAAGAGGAAGGGAAAAAACACTCATATAGGAGCCGACCTAGAGGAAACTCTAAAACAAGGGTTGGCTAAACTCCTAAGAGACAATTCCGACCTCTTTGCCTGGAAGGCCTCTGACATGCCTGGGATTGACCCCGAGCTCATGTCCCACAAACTCTCGGTTTATCCAGGGTCCCGACCTGTACAACAAAGAAGACGCAAGCTCGGCTCAGAACGAGCCTTAGTAGTAGAAGTGCAAGTACAGGCGCTCCTGGAAGCCGGCTTTATCAGAGAAGTCAAGTACCCAACATGGCTAGCCAATGTAGTGCTAGTCAAAAAACAGAATGGCAAATGGAGAATGTGTGTCGACTATACCGACTTAAATAAGGCCTGTCCCAAGGACCCTTATCCCCTGCCAAGTATTGATACCCTAGTGGATTCTAGCTCGGGGTACCAATACTTATCGTTCATGGACGCCTACTCGGGATATAATCAAATCCCGATGTATGAACCATACCAGGAGAAAACATCATTCATCACACCCAGAGCTAATTTCTGCTATGTGGTCATGCCATTCGGATTGAAGAATGCAGGAGCCACATATCAAAGGTTGATGAATAAAGTGTTTTTCCCTCACCTGGGGAGCCTAATGGAAGTATACGTCGACGACATGCTAGTAAAAACCAAGAAGGAAGTCGACCTCGTGTCCGACCTCTCACAAGTCTTTGACACCATAAGGCTGCATGGGATGAGACTAAATCCCGCAAAGTGCGCCTTCGCGGTGGAGGCAGGGAAGTTTCTAGGATTTATGCTAACACAAAGAGGGATTGAAGCCAATCCCGATAAGTGTAGAGCCATCCTAGAAATGAAAAGTCTGACTTGTTTGAGAGAAGTCCAGCAGCTCAATGGCCGACTCGCAGCCCTCTCCAGATTTTTGGCAGGATCGGCGCTAAAATCCCTTCCACTATTCTCCTTATTAAGAAAGGGATGCCAATTCGAATGGACTCCGGAATGCGAGGAGGCGTTCCAAGAGTTCAAAAAGTTTTTAAGCCAACCTCCTATCCTAATCCGACCAGTACCAGGAAAAGACTTCGTTCTGTACTTATCCGTAGCAAACAGGGCTGTCTCGTCAGCCCTGATAAAAGAAGACGAGGTCGGACAACACCCAGTCTACTTCATCAGTAAGGTCCTACAAGGCCCTGAACTAAGGTACCACAAACTTGAAAAGTTTGCCTACTCCTTAGTAATAGCCTCACGAAGGCTACGACCTTACTTTCAAGCCCACACAATAAGAGTCCGTACGAACCAACCCATGAAGCAAATCCTCCAAAAGACGGATGTTGCAGGGAGAATGGTTCAATGGGCAATAGAGCTCTCCGAGTTCGATCTGAGATATGAAACTCGGACAGAAATTAAAGCCCAATGCCTCGCCGACTTCGTGGTAGAATACGCAGGGGATCAAGAGGAAAAGCCGACTATATGGGAACTCTATGTAGACGGATCCTCCAACAAAACGGGAAGCGGCGCAGGCATAATATTGGTAGATGAAAGAGGAACCCAGATAGAGGTTTTCTTAAAATTTGAATTTCCGGCTTCAAATAATCAGGCAGAATATGAAGCCTTGATCGCCGGACTAAAGTTGGCAGAAGAAGTCGGTGCTACAAAGGTGATGATGTACAGCGACTCACAGGTGGTGACCTCCCAAATAAGCGGAGAATATCAAGCAAAGGACCCTAATATGAAGAGGTACTTGGAAAAAACTTTGGAACACCTTGGGCGTTTTGTAGAAACCGAGGTCAAACACATAACTCGGGATCTAAATAGCAGAGCGGATGCCCTATCCAAGTTAGCAAGTACCAAACCAGGAGGGAACAACAGAAGCCTGATTCAAGAAACCCTCCAAGAGCCCTCGGTAGCAAAAATAGAAGATAAGCAAGAGGTACTTGAGGTAATCGGTCTAGACCTCGGATGGATGAACCCCCTAGTCGAATACATGAAATTCGACATCCTCCCTAAAGAGGAAAAAGAAGCTAAAAAGATCCGAAGGGAAGCACAACACTACACCTTGGTGAGAAATATCCTCTACAGAAGGGGGATATCGACACTATTATTAAAATGCGTACCGACCTCAAGAACCGCCGAGGTATTGGAGGAAGTACATAGTGGGATCTGCGGAAACCATCTCGGAGCAAGGTCACTCGCCAGGAAAGTAATCCGAGCAGGATTCTATTGGCCGACCTTGCAGAGAGATGCCACAGAATTTGTGAAAAAATGTCAACCATGTCAGATGCATGCAAATTTCCACGTAGCTCCACCAGAAGAGCTCATCAGTATCACTTCTCCATGGCCTTTTGCAAAATGGGGAATGGATTTGTTAGGTCCTTTTCCCCAAGCGCCAGGACAAGTCAAATACCTGATCGTGGGGATAGATTACTTCACAAAGTGAATAGAAGCAGAACCATTGGCCACCATCACCGCTCAAAGAAGTCACAGGTTCCTCTACAAAAATATCATCACAAGATATGGGATACCTTATTCCATTACTACAGACAATGGAACCCAATTCACCGACGCCACCTTCAGAAGCTTAGTAGCCAGTATGAAAATCAAACATCAGTTCACCTCGGTGGCACACCCACAAGCCAATGGGCAAGCCGAGGCAGCCAACAAAGTCATACTGGCAGGGCTAAAGAGGAGATTGCAAGAAGCCAAAGGAGCTTGGGCTGAAGAGCTTCCTCAAGTGCTATGGGCCTACAGGACAACCCCCCAATCTGCCACGGGAGAAACACATTTCCGACTAGTTTATGGCGTAGAAGCCATGATACCAATAGAAATCAATGAGCAAAGCCCAAGGGTAACTCTCCATGACGAGGTCGGAAACATACGGGGGCACAAATAGGAGCTCGACTTGCTCCCCGAAGTCCGAGAGGATACCCAGATAAGAGAAGCAGCATTGAAACAAAGGATGACTACAAGGTACAACAAAAAAGTCATCCGAAGAACATTTGCACCGGATGACTTGGTCTTAATCAGAAACGACATCGGAGTCAACAAATCAGGAGAAGGAAAGCCCGCCGCAAATTGGAAGGGACCATACAAAGTCAATGAAGTTTTAGGAAAAGGTTATTACAAAGTAACCGACCTGAACGGCACCGAGTTACCAAGGTCGTGGCATGCTTGTAATATGAAAAGGTACTACAGTTAAAAGCGAACTCTACTCCCTGATGTACTCTTTTCCCAACTTCATGATTTTTTTCCCAAAATTAAAGGGTTTTTTCTGGAGAAGGGTTTTTAACGAGGCATCATAGTAGAGGCTAAGGGAAAATAGGCTATTAAAACCCTTAGTAGCAAGAAGGTACCTACCCAATAAATAAAGATCTTTTTCATCTATAATATCTCTTATAAAATCCTTTTTATTTTTCCTAAGTCTTTCTACGAAACGCGCCGACTTAAGCTCGACAAAACGTAAAAATCCCATGAACCGACCTAGATGGTCGTCAGGATAAAATGACGAGGTACAAGTCGGTGTAAAGAGGTTATGTAAGTTGGTCGTAAAAACTCGGGAACAATCCGACTCATAAGTCGAAATGAGAACCCGAGTAGAAAAGCTCGGAAATACTCCGAGTAGAAGAAAAACGCATCGCAAAAATAACCTAAGTCATAAGAACTCGCTAAAACAAAGTCGAGTATAAGGGATAACAAAAAGAGATTGGAAAACCTAGAAAAAAGTTTAAAGGCTGCCTAAAAGTCCTTAAGCAAAAAGGCTCGGAAAAACAGACGAGCCAATGGAAAAGGTTTTCAGAAAAAGATCAAGGGGATTTTGGAAAAGTCAAAATTAGGAAAGCATACACACATAAGGTAACTTAAACCCTTATCCAAAAAAGGGTATTTATTGTGTTAAATTTAAAAAACCCTTATTTAAAAAGGGCATTTGCGAAAATATTTTGTTTACGGCCTTAAAAGGCCGAAAGAAATTGTTCAAGCATCACCAAACAACATATAAAGAGTTTAAAAAAAAGGGGGGACTCACAGGCCGAGCCCCCATATAGCCATAAAAAATCATTTCTGCAGAGGAGTAGACGGATCACCACTACCAGAATCAGGAGGAGCGCCACCAGGACAGGGAAGAGAAGCACTCACAGGAGATGAAGAGGAAGTCGGAGGAATAACTGAAGAACTCGGAATGTCCTTAGAACGAGGAGGAGACTCAATGATCCTCTGCCCCCGAGTCTTCAATTCGGACTCGGAAACAATCACGGGGACAGGAGGATCCACGATAGCACTATCAATGACAACTTTATCAGGATGTAAAGGAGAAAGATCCAAGTCGGGAGCGATAACTCTGACTTGCTCCAGGAAAATCCTCCAAGACTCCTCGGCACCATCAGCGATAGAGTCCTCCAACTCGGCGTACGCATTCTGAGAATTCAGTAAATCCTTCTTCACAGACACAAGATCTTGAAATAAACTCTGATAACTCTCATGTGCTGTCTTCCTCAAACTCGCCTCCATATTGCATTGGGCCCGCAGCTTGCTCTCCTTCTCCCGAAGGCTATCTCTCTCCGCCCTCAGTTTAGCCACCTCCTCCTTCAACTCCCTCTCATGGTCCTGGTAAGAAAGAAGCCTCCCCTCCAACTCCTCAACTTTCGAGGTTACCCCCAAAGAGCTGAGAGGAGTCTTCTCAAAGATATCCAAAAGCTTGTCACAAACACCCGCCGCCCTAAAACTCTCCTCAGCCAGAATGGTGAGGTGGTTTCGAACAGAAACATCATCCATACTTATATGAGGATAGATGTTCTTTCGGACGAATGCAAGAGCATCCGCCTTAACCCCACCATCAAAAGAAGAGCCAGACTCTGAAGTCTTGCGCTTCTTCTTCTCTGGCTCAGGAAGAAGTCGGGCGGAAGGGAGTGGCCGAGACAAGGTTGAAGAAGAAATCACAATGGGCTGAGAGGGAGTCCCCACGTTCTGAGGAGGAGGAGGAGGAGGAGGAGGAGGAGAGATGATTGCCCTGGCACCACCGGACCTGGCCCGGGACTTTGCCTTAGCCTCCTGAACTCTCTGGTAAGATTCCTGAGCATTCTTCCTTGCCATGTCTGCAAAAGAAACAATTAGCAAAAATTACAAGTCGGTAAACCTCGAGTCGGCAGAAACAAGTCGGAAATAGGAAATGTATTTACTACCTAGTTGCGACCGAACAAAGGTCGGCGTCCCCTGGAGGAATTTCCTAGTGTCCAGGTATGGGGCCCTCCCCCACGCCTCTCGGAAAAACCCCACAATGGCCGCCTCCACCTCATCCAGGTCATCTAGACCATACTTCTCACAAGGGGAGGCCTCCAACCAATAGAGGGGAAAGCGAGGGGAAGAATGCTCATCCAGGAAAAAAGGGTGGTGACCCTCTACGGCTTGCACTTTGAAAAAATAATTTTTGAAGTCATGAAAAGATTCGTCAAAAAGGGTGAAAATTCTCCGACCTTGTATGGCTCGGAAAGACACCCATTGTTGCTTGTTATTCAGCCCACTAAAGGGCTTAGTCATGTGAAAAAGAAAGAAGAAAATCCTCAAAGAGGTCGGAAAGTCCAAAGCGTGGCTAACAAACTGATAAATTTTCAGAAAACCCCAAGAATTGGGGTGAAGTTGGGTAGGGGCAACTCGACAGTGGTGCAAAACAGATATTTCAAAATCCGAAAAAGGAAGAAAAACACCCAAGCGGGTGATCATACATTCATACATAAAGAAAAAATGAGGGGCCGCCTCATTGGCCCTTCCAAAACAAATCCGGTCTTCCGGACCCGGGATTACCAACTCATATTTTGGCTCGTCCTCCTCCGAAGTACAAAGCCTGTGGTGAGTACGAAGATGAGTAATAAACTAAGCGTCGACGAAGGGTTCCTCCCCTAGGACCGTGACATCAACCCACTGAGAAAGAACATCTATGGAAGCCATTTTCTTTTTTCTTATGAAAGGTGACAGAAACCTACAAAAAGAAAAAAGAAATAAAAAAACACGGTCCCTAAAGGGAGGAGATACGAAACCAAAATCTACAGACCAACCTATCTACCCACAAAACAAAAGCATGCAAATACAAGGCATGTCATGAAAGAAGCAAAGCTAACCTTTATCCGAAAGTGAAGGTTGGAAGAAGCAGAAGTCTCCAAGCGCAAGAATGCAGCACGAACAAAGAAAGAAGAAGTTTGAAAGATTGCAGAAACGGAAAAATGAAAGAGAGGGAAAGTATTTATAAACATGCTAAGGGGCATAATGGTAAAAGCGGAGCAGTCATTAATAAGAGTGCACCGTTACCAAAGCCATCAATCCCTAAGTGCATCCCTAACGGACATGACGCTTGAATAGACGTAACTGTCAGAAACAAAAGGTCGCGAAAATCACGTCGGTTTAAAAACCCGTGTTTCCTCCAAGAAAGTCGGCTACGAACCCGAGTTAAATACTTGAACCCAAACCCTGAAGAGATCTTGGGCTCAAATAGAGGCACTGTTCATACCCTGGCCCAATAATAAAGGCCCAAGTCCAAATAAAAGGCCTAATCCAAAGGATTAAGCCTAGCTAAGCACCGACCTTCATATAAGAAGTCGGTGTCGACTACGACTTACTCTAAAGAAGTCGGACATGAGATTAGCTGGCAGATAAACACTCATTCAAATGAGTAACCGCCCCTAAAATCTCTCTAACCGCTTCATAAAGCCATATCTTAACCACCCTAAGATAATGGGACGGTTAACACCCTAAAGATATGGCACTACTCCAACGGTGGTTATTGACTCACCACTATAAATACACTGACATCCCTCAGGTATCTCTAAGGCCAATACTCTCTAGACCTGCTCACACTCTTGCTAACTTAGGCATCGGAGTGTCTTTGCAGGTACCACCCCCTCTCCTCGTACAAACAAGTCGGACGGAGTCCCCCGAGCTGCATGCTCATTCGGAAACCTCCTCCTTCACACGTTTGGGCCAGCCAACGCCATCTATTCTATTAATCTCCGATTACCTACCGTAACAATACTCTAGATAAGTTTGACTAAATTAACATCTAACAATATTCAATAACAATATTCAACCAAAAAAAAGCACATCATTAATATTATGTTCAAAAGATAACCAACCATTGCAGTCACATGTTTATGAATATACTCTACATAACCATCAACTCTTTTTTTCCTATCAACTCTTTTTTTCCTTTATGGTGGTGCTTCTTATAGTCTATTTCTTCACTCTTTTTATTGATTGGTCTCAACTTCTCATAAGAGGTCCAAGCATAAACATAAAACTCAAATTTTATGTTGTTGAAATTCTTTATTTTCAGAAAGTTTGAAGATTTTTAATTCTTCATAGAGAAAAAGTATGAGAACTAATAAATTTAGTGTACAATGTATACGATAGAAATAAAATTAAAATTAACATCAAATAATAAATAATTATTTTCAAAGAGCTTAAGATTTTTAATTCTTCATAGAAAATTAAAATTAACATCAAATAATAAATAAATAATTAATTTTTAATAATTATTAATTTAAAATTCAAAATAAATAAAAATTACTAATTTAAAATTCAAAATAAATAAGAATTTAAAAGAGATATGGAAACTAGCCTATATTTTCCTCTCTTGCCGGTGCTGCGCCACGAACATCAGCCGCCGACGTGTGCACCACGAACGCCCAACAGCATCGTTGCGCAGCTAGTCCCGCATCACACCAGTCGTGCAGCCCTTCCTCCGTGACGGCGGTTTCTCCCTCCCGACGTCTTTCTCACACTTCTTCTCGCCTTGCAAAGCGTGTCGTCGCAGTCTCCATCTCCTAGGACGAGATGAGCTGCCTTTGCACCGATCCGGCTCCCACATGCGCCGCACTCTCCGCTGGTACGACCTCGTCGCCCTCGTGTTGGCGGCATGGTTGGCGTCGCGTCTTTGTCACCACCGGTCGCGCCGCTCACCTCTCAAGTACAAAAGTGAAAGCCTTTTTTATGCAGATATTCATTATACTAGGTCGGGGATGGTTATTTTTATGCCGAATGCGGATTGTTATTTACGATCTGAATGTTTAATGTAGTAGATATGCAGATGGTTATTTTAATGAGTATTAAGATGATAAGTTTATTAGACTTGTTTGAAGTATACAGATTTAACATTTTTAGGGGTTATTTTAATGAGTATTAGGATGATTAGTTTATTAGACTTGTTTGAAGTATACAATTTAACATTTTGTTTGAAGTATACAGATTTAACATTTTTAGGGGTAATCAAATTTATTTATAACTGGATGGTTGTTTTAATTGGATGAGTCATGGCGATGTTGGAGCTAGAGGGGTGGTTACAGTGCTGTTGGGGTTGCTGAGGGGTCAGGCGCTACTAGAAATTGGTAACGGGTAGGAAATGATTTGAATTTGAAATTGGAGGTTAAAGTCTTTTGTTATTAGTGTTTTTTTGTTGCTATTCATGTATGCTTTCTTTAACTCGCAGCAATCATGATTGCTAAGGGAAAATAATTATCTTACTTGTCTATGAAATTTTGAAAATAGGAGTTCATGTCCGAAATCGAGTTCAAAATTTAGGAGTAAACTCCTGCGAGTTTGTGAGTTGTGCCTTAAAAATACTCGAATTCTCGAATTCTGACATGTTAATTGAGTGAACTAAGCGTTAAACTAGTTGAATAAATCTTAGACTTGATTGAACATTGACTATTTATGATCACATTTCGTGGCTTGAGTTTAGTGTTTGTTTGGATTCCATTATCTTGATAAAAAAGTAAAAATATTAAAAAATAAAAAACATCTTTTTTTAAGAAGCTGCCATTTATATTTTTTTAAAAGATCTTTTTTTTTAAAAAAGATATTTTCATGTAATAAATAAAGTTATATCCAAATATAATTGATAAATAAAAAGATCTTTTTACATGAGATATTCAAACATAAAATTACTTTTATTTTTCAATAAAATCTTAAAAAAAATAACTCGAAAAACAAACTCTTTATTATGTAAAGAATGAAGAGAATTAAGGATTTTATTGGAGAAAAATGTCAAGAGATAAATATATCAAATAGGTAGATACAAATATTAAGTACTTTCATACAATGGTGATAATTAAAAGTAGAAGAAAATAGATAGTGAAACTCAGAGTGGGAAAAAATAAAATAAAATAGATAGTGAAACTCAGAGTGGGAAAAAATAAAATAAAAAAGATTTTTCTAGAATTTATATAAGATACTATGTCAAATATTAAAATACAAGAAGGAAAAAATAAAATAAAAAAGATTTTTCAAGAATTTAGACAAGATACTATGTCAAATATTAAAATACAAGAAGGTATTTTTAACAAAATCACTACAGAACAAGCTGTTGATTTAAAGAGATCTCACTACTAGAAGAGATCAAAGAGATAGCGCGGGTTGTGGTTCTTGCATATTGAGGTTTTTTTGTAATTTTTTTTGCCAAAACCTAACTTCCTCCAACCTAATTTACATGAGTATGAAGATAAAAATTGAATATTTTGAATTATATTTATGTTATTTTGGAGACAATATTTATAATTATGTTTTAGATTATGCTTATTTTGCTTTTAAGAGAATATTTATATTTATATTTTGAATGAAAATTTGGTTTATAATTATATTTAATAGATATTTATAATTACAAAGACTTTAATGTTTGTGAATATAAAAAATATAATTTTTTATGCCATTAGAAATTATAAATTTATTAATATGGTTGTGAAATTATATATATTACGTAGTAGTTAATAGTAAAAAGAAAAAAGAGAAGCTTTGGCGGGTTTAGCCCGCCAGTCCACAATTAGATGGGGCGGACTAGGATTCTAGGACTGCTTTATTAGGCGGGGCGGACTTCCCCGCTTGTCACTCCTATCCTTGTCTCAAAACCATCTAGTATGGTTGGTTGGTAGCATTTACAAAATTATCTTAAGGATTCTTGTGAACAGGATGAGAAAGTGATGAGTGGATTGATCCGAGAGGTGCAATCGGCGTTTATTCCAGGATAGGCAAATTTTAGATGGGGGCGTTAATAAGTTGCGGAACTGTAGCATGGTTGAGGAAAGCTAAAAAGGAAGGTATAATTGTGAAGTTTGATTTCATTCACCGTTT
The DNA here is from genome assembly GCF_003086295.3 of Arachis hypogaea. Taxonomy (NCBI): domain Eukaryota; kingdom Viridiplantae; phylum Streptophyta; class Magnoliopsida; order Fabales; family Fabaceae; genus Arachis; species Arachis hypogaea. Next base: position 150,092,272 of record NC_092051.1, on the reverse strand, counting down.
TCTTTTCATTTTTGTGGCAGAGGTGTTAAATAAAATGTTGAAATAAGGCTAGAGATTTAAATTTGATCATAGGTCTGAAAGTGGAAAAAGATAGTATTAGGCTGATTCGTTTACAATTCACAGATGATGGTATCCTGTTCTGTCCTCTTAATTGAGAAATTTATCGAAAAATCCTGACGTGCTTTGGTAGAATGCATGGGCTTGTTCGTTTACAATATTATATAAACAACTATCAGATATTCAAATGAGCAATATTATTACACTAGCGGCTTATGGAAAGTAATATGAATTTAAGTTCAAACATATAATAATTCAAATTTTTTAACAATACAAACTCTAATAATATTGATACGGTTCAAAATTGGTTAGCATGTCGGTATTAGAGTAGTGATTTATTTTTGGAACGTAACCGTGGTAAGGAATAACCGAATAAGAATTCAACAAGTTTAAACCAGTAAATAGCAGTTAAAAATATTAGGTGATCACCGTTCAAGACATCATGCGTAAAAATGGTTAGATTATTTAACATTTTTAACTTATTTTTATCTATAATTTCATTAATTTGTGTCAATTTAATTATATGTAAATATAGCTATTTTTTTTCTTTTAATAAGAAGAGAAGAAGTCTTCCAAACATTAAAAAGATCCAAAACGACCAACCGTTTTTACTTTTCTAAAATTTTCTTTTTTTTTCTTTCTCTTTTTTTTCTTTCTCTTTTCACTGTGTCTGAACATTGAACGAAACAACACGCGCTTAGTTCTCTTTCTTTCTCTAGCACTTTACTATCTCCTCGTCGTAGTAGCTTCGAGATCGGAAAATGGCCAAACCGAGTGCCGACGATGGCGAGCTCCGGCGGGCATGCACGGCGGCGATTGAGGATCCCCACCAGAAGATCGTGATGGCGATCAGAGTAGCGAAATCCCACGGGATCTTGGGAAAATCTTCCAAGCTTGGCCGCCAGATGGCGAAGCCAAGGGTTCTTGCTCTCTCCAGTAATTAATTCTTCACTTCACTGTTAGATTTAACTATACAAACCTTGATTCAAAACACTTTGCCCTTTTTTTTCTCCCTTCAAAATTATTCATGTATGCTTTCTTCAACTTGCAGCAATCATGCTTGCTGCTCTGACTTTGGGGGGAAAATAATTATCTTACTTGTCTAAGATTTCGCTGTTCTTTTAAGCTTTCCAAATAGGAGTTCAGGTCCGAAATCGAGTTCAAAATTTAGGAGTAAACTCCTGCGAGTTTGCGAGTTGTGCCTTACTATTCATGTGTCGTTAGGCTCCACGAGCTTAGGTGAAATCTCGAATTTGATTACATTCAGAATATGTTGGAGTTTGGCTATTCTGGCTTGAGCTTCTTTGACCGTTAAAAAGATTCGAATTCTCAAATTCTGACATGTTACTTGAGTGGACTAAGCGGTGAACTAGTTGAATAAAACTTAGAGTTGATTGAACATTGACTATTTATGACCACATTTTGTGGCTTGGATTTAGTTCTGTAAGAATTAAGAGGATTGAGGATTTTATGTTGCGTTAGCTTAGTTTGTAAGTTTGCATAATGGTTTTGATGAAATGATATGATAGAACAAGTGATTGTGTATGTACATTTAGTTGTGTTGCTCCCGTTAGGGTTTGTTAGATTTCTATGTGTTGTTTGTGACAGCATGCTATTTCCTGCAGTGCAATCAAAAGGTCAGAGGACAACAGCATTTCTTCATGTTTTGAAGTATTCTACGGGAGGAGTTCTTGAGGTATTTGTTCTTCTGAAGCTGTTACAAATACATATATTCTCATGTTTCACTACCTATATTCCCGTATTAGGTTAGGTGTAGCCGTGTAGGTTATTTATTGTAGGTTATGAGATCATGATCACTACTTCAAGATGAAACATTAGGGAACAAAAATGTTGTAATTTTATCACTTTGGTGAAACTTGAAATCATTTCCAACACTATGGAGGAGTGATTATTCAACAATGTAAACAAGTGTAAAAACCATTGAACCTAAAAGTAAGTTGTTGGGGCACAAGGCACAATTATCTTATCCGTAAGAGTAAGAACTGCAAAGTTCAGTTTCGCAAAACTTATGTCTGACTCATTTTTGTGAAGAATATGTTCCCCGTAATGCTACAAGCCTGTTATGGAGGTTTTATTATATTTTACTACTGTCAATAAAAGTTTATGTACTTGCAGCCTGCTAAACTATACAAGCTGAAGTACCTCTCAAAAGTGGAAGTTTTGACAAATGACCCCAGTGGATGTACATTTACGCTGGTAAAATTTAAAATTTCCAAAATGGACCAGATCTTTATGTTCTAATTAGAAACATATTGTTCTTAGTTATGAGCATAAAAGCAACATCAGAGCAACCGTAATGAATGTATGTTTTTGTAGGGATTTGATAACCTCAGAAGCCAGAGCGTGGCTCCTCCTCAGTGGACAATGCGCAATATTGATGACAGGTACTACCTTTGAGGGAAATGAGGACTTAAACATGGATTATTTAGTGCTTGGGATCTGTTTTAGGAAATGGAAGTTTTCTCATTGGTTCTCTACTTTTCTTGTAGGAATCGCCTCCTTCTTCGCATCCTGAACACATGCAAAGATGTTTTGGGTCGCCTCCCTAAGGTTGTTGGTATAGATGTTGTTGAGATGGCTCTTTGGGCTAAGGTACATCTGATGATGATCTACTATCTAAATCAAAGTGCTTTCTTCACTCTATTCCATGAGTACTTTTTTGCTTCATTGGCTTGGTTACTGTATATTCTGTTTTACAATTCGTGTAGTGATTAATTGCAGTTAATTTTGCAAAATGTGAAATAGGAAAATACACCCACGGCTCCTGCTCAGAGTAAAGTTCGAGATGGTGTTCCTGTTGCTTCTGCTGTTTCTGAGACGGAATTGAAAGTCAATGTCGAAAAGGAACTTGTCTCCCAGGCAGAGGAAGAGGACATGGAGGCTCTTTTGGGAACGTAGGTGCTATTCTTCTTTGTCTTAAATGTTCAATTGAAGTTAAATATGATGTGTAAGATTATCGAAAAAGTGTTGGCCTCTGTTTTCGTGTCTTCTGACAAAAAATGTATGTTGTTGGACTTGGATCCATGTAATTCAATTTTATTAATTAAATTACATCTTTCACAATGGCAATGCAGTTATGTCATAGGTGTTGGTGAAGCTGAGGCATTTTCTGAAAGGTTGAAGAGAGAGCTTCAAGCTCTAGAAGCAGCAAACGTGCATGCCATTTTAGAAAGTGAACCTTTGATGGATGGGGTAATAATGTCATTTCAATATTTTATAGTAGCTTACTTCTCTGATCTACGAGTTCAAATGGCCAAACCTAGGTTGTCTAAACTATCACTTCAACTAGCAGTCTAGCAGTTTGACAGGCATCAAAGTGTACTTTATTATTAATAACAATTTGGATTCTTGACTTCTGTACAAAGTTTAGCCAGCTTCTCTGATTCCATGCCTGATTAAAAGATTCAAATTGTGCTGACATTCTAAGTTGGAACAAGATCTAATTATTGTCGCTTAATCTGTTAGAGCTGCTGTGATATGATAATTGATAAGTGATAACACTGATCAGAAAATGCAATTGATTGTCACAAATCCCCATGTTTCTGATTCATCATTTCCTCAATAATTATATTATGTTATATGAAGGGGCTCAATAATTATATTATGTTATATGAAGGGGTTCTACTTCATACTAATTTTTGCCTTGCAGGTGATGCAAGGACTTGAGTCAGCAACAAATTGTGTGGATGACATGGATGAATGGTTAAACATATTTAACGTGAAACTCCGGCACATGAGAGAGGACATTGAATCAGTAAGGGCTTGTACCCTGCAAGTTTCAAATAGTTTTCCTAACCTCAAGTTATTTTGTGATTGTAAAGTAGTGCTTGCTGAAGTCATGGTTCATTTGTTTAGTTTTCTTTGCCCCTTTGTTAATGCAAGGCGGCTTATGGTAAAAGTGATTCTACAACAAAAATCTTCTGTATAATTGGAAAAGCTGAAATTTAACCCTTCTGGAAGGTTACTCTCTTCAGCTTCTACAAAATTAAAAAATATAAATAATTTTTTTCCCTGCTTACAATAAAGTAAACATGCTAATGATTTTAGTTATTTTACCTTTAGTGTTGTATGAGTAGCTCATATTTATTTCTATCTTAAAAATCAGTTCCAAGGGTATTTACTAGATTATGTAGTGGCAATAAATTCCATTTCAGAAGTTCTTAAAAAGTACTGATATCTTTATTTTCTCTTAATAACTTATCTGATGTCCAGATAGAATCCCGCAATAACAAATTGGTAATGCAATCGGTGAACAACAAATCTCTTATTGAGGAGCTCGATAAGCTTCTTGAAGGATTGAATGTCCCTCCAGAGGTATGTCTTAAATAGGTGAACTATATTATACGTTAAGTCTGATGAACTTCGTTATCATGTGTTTATTTGTTGGATGCAGTATGCATCAAGTTTGACAGGAGGTTCATTTGATGAAGCTAGAATGCTTCAGAATGTAGAAGCATGTGAATGGTTGACTGGTGCCTTACGTGGTCTTGAAGCGCCTAATCTAGACCCTGCATATGCAAATATGAGAGCTGTAAGTCCTCTCTCTTACTTTTCTTTTGTTAAAATAAGTCTGTCATTGTTTAACCTTTTGGGAAACAGAATTATTGTGGAATATGAATGCTTGTTTGTTATTTTTCAGCAAGGTATTATGTGCAAACTTAGGCTTAGGTATACTTTTAGTACCTGTAAAATATAGGTCATTTTGATTTTTGTTTTTTAAACCCCGGTCCATCTAGATTTTGGTTCTTATAAATATTTTAAGAGTATGTTAAACCTTAAAAATATGAAACTTTGTTTTGTTTTTATTATAAATATTTTCTAAATCTTCTTTGACTTAACATTATCATTCAACACAAAATCCAAGTGATAAGGGCCGAAAATCTAATATTGAAAAAAGAGACCAAAACCAAAGTAACTCATATTTATAGGGATCAAAAACATATTTAAGGCGACAAACTTATGAAGGTAACAAATGTGTGATTTTTGTTCATTGCTGACTACCATTTTGATTGGAGAGAATTTCTATGAGAGCACTATGAATTTGGTATCCCAAAGCTTGTTTTGTAACAGACCTAAAAATCATCTACTTTGTGGTGGTTCATGCTACCTAACACAGGTTAAAGAGAAGCGTGCAGAACTTGAAAAATTAAAAACTACTTTTGTTAGGAGAGCATCAGAATTCTTGAGGAATTACTTTGCTAGTTTGGTGGATTTCATGATAAGTGATAAAAGCTACTTCTCTCAGGTATTTTTGTAAATTCCTTATAGAACCAAACTTTCGGCTTCTTCGGCAACTTTTGTTTTTAAAATCTCTGTCTGCTTTCTCAAAACAGCGAGGACAGTTGAAGAGGCCTGATCATGCGGATTTGCGGTACAAATGCAGGACATATGCACGTCTCTTGCAACACTTGAAGGTTAAATTGTGGACGACTTGTGATATTTTGTCAAATCGTATTTGCTGAGTCTTTTTTAATGCTTTCTCCCTGAAATATCTTTTTATGAACTTGCAGAGTCTTGACAAGAATTGCTTGGGTCCATTGAGAAAAGCTTATTGCAGTTCTCTAAATTTGCTTCTTCGCCGAGAGGTCTGTTATAAACCACATTGCTTTATGTTTCTTAATCCTGGCATTAACATTCTTGATATGGCTTGCTCTTTTATCGTTGTTTAACAAGTTAGCACTATGTATTATAGAAGGTACTACATTCCGTAAAAAGTAATTGTCCTGTTCTTAATATGCACATGGGTTAAGTAAAACATCAATACTAGAGTATGTTGAAAAAAAAAAATTAGTCATTGTTGTTTAGAGTTTATCAATAGATGGTTATTTGTGGAAAAAATAAAATCTGTTTAACGTGAGCACTTAGATTTAATATAATAATAAAGATGGAAAGGGAAACAAAAAGAAAAAAAAGAAAGGAAGGAAAAGAAAAAGAAAAGAAAAGGAAATGCCAAAGTCGGACCATTTTATGAGATCCCCTTAAGAGATTAAGTTTATCCATTTAAATATGAATTTATATTTAAACTGTTTTTTTATGCTTTGATATGCATATAGAGTCTGAAGTTCATGCATTCTTTTGCAGGCTCGTGAATTTGCAAATGAACTTCGTGCTAGTACTAAAGCATCTAGGAACCCCACGGTTTGGCTTGAAGGTTCTACAGGTTCTGGTCAGAATGTCAATGCCACTGACACTTCAACAGTCTCTGATGCTTACGCAAAGATGCTAACAATTTTTATCCCACTTCTGGTGGATGAGGTAATTGATATTCTTTCATTTTCAAAAAATAGTTTATAATCTTTCGACTCTATAGTTCTTCATTGTTCTTAAACTGCAGAGTTCATTTTTTGCACACTTCATGTGCTTTGAAGTTCCTACGCTTGTTCCTCCAGGAGGTGTTGTTAATGGTAATAAACCTGAATATGATGACGATGATGATTTAGGAATTATGGACATTGATGACAATGACAGTAAATCTGGTATGCGTTCTGGACTTTCTTAGCATAGCCTTCCTGTACTTTGTAGTTATATTTCATAAATTTTAGTTTGATTGTCCTCTTTCATTTTTCCCCAAAATTTGACATTTCTCTATTTTGTAGGTAAAAATTCTGCCGAGCTTGCAGCTTTAAACGAATCACTTCAGGATTTGCTTGATGGAATTCAAGTATGTGTCAAACATATTCTATATCACTTAGCATGTTTACTGTGCTTCTGATATTTGTGAGGCTTAAGGGATCTAGAATCACTCAATATTACATTATAATCATGTCGAAAGAAACACAAATAGTATTTTTCCCTTGTGATAATCATGATATATATTGATCTCTCAGTCTCTTAACAGTATTTTTATGATTTCAGGAAGACTTCTACGCGGTTGTAGATTGGGCATACAAGATTGATCCCTTGCGCTGCATATCAATGCATGGAATAACGGAACGATATCTTTCTGGTCAGAAAGCTGATGCAGCAGGATTTGTACGCCTTTTGCTTGGTGACCTAGAGGCTCGTATATCTATGCAGTTTGGCCGTGTATGTGACAAAATTCATGAAGACCAATTTTACCACATACATTTAGAATATTGATGTTCTGAAAAATAAAATCATTTTTTTGGAAATGTATTTTTGCAGTTTGTTGATGAAGCTTGCCATCAAATTGAAAGGAATGAACGCAATGTTCGCCAAGTTGGTGTCCTATCCTACATTCCCAGGTAAAATGGATTCTTGTATTTATCTTTATATGTATACGGATTAGGATTTTGTTGACTTTGGTGTGAGGATTTAGATTGTAAATATTTTTGGTGATCCTAAATTCTAGTTAGCATCTTTAATATTTTTTAAATATTGCATCTTATAATATTTAAACAAGTGTGAGCCAGGGGTGCATGTTTCCACTTGCATGAAAATCACGCATTAATATCAATATTAGTTGGTGACTAGTAAAACATACTTACCATAGTGTTGTACTCCATCAACCTAAGTTAAAACTAGTAGATTGACATGCACGAAATGGAAGTGTTGATCAATCCACATTTTTTACTTTTAGGTATAATCTAAAATTATTACTTATCTTCATTAAAAGAGTTGGAATTTAATTGAGTAAGCTTATTTCTCTTTTCGTCCACTTAATATCTCCCTTCATATTTTTTTTTTCTTTCTATTTTATCTCTTGACTTTCTCTAACTTGTGGATTAAAAGAAAAGGAAGAGAGAGAATTCGGACATCAAAAGGTTGGTATAATTCGATTGTGAGATTGGTTGAGATGTTTCTACTTTATCCTCACTACATGATATAATAGTTTTTGTCTAGGCAGCAGTCAGAAGTTTTAGCTGTCATTCTTAAGCTATTTACTGTAGTAGTGCATTTTCTATATATCTTAACTCCAAAATCTTTAATTATGATTGATATTAAGTGGTTTTTCATTGTGTTGTATAGATTTGCAACCCTGGCAACTCGGATGGAGCAGTATATTCAGGGACAGTCTAGGGATTTGGTAGACCAGGCATACACAAAATTTGTAAGTGATTTGCTAAAAACTTTGTATAGTTTTATGATGTCCGATTCAATTTTCTGCGAAAGTTCTAGTTAAGGATTACTTTCAAGCACCTGCTCTTCAAAGATGATTAGGTTAATTGCCCAGTTTTAAATGTTCACTTGGATTAAGAAAATAATTAAAAGTGTATTGAAGTTACAAGAAGTTAAAATTATCTGACTAAATTACCCATAATTATTTTTTCTACTTATTATCTCCCTTGCATTATATCCTTGTTTCACTTGATTGATTAGTGGTATACTTAGAGGAAAAAATATTTAGTTATCTAAATTTTCTAATTTCAGTTTTTGTCGGAACAATATTTCAAAAGTGGTTAATTATTTCCAATTGGAGGGAGTACCCCAAATAAAATTTATGGAAACCATACAATGAGTAACCTGTCTTGAAAATCCAGTGTAGCACATGTCCTAACCTTTGTTTGCATACAATGGTGGAAATGTTACTTTGACAGGTTAGCATAATGTTTGCGACTTTGGAAAAAATAGCACAAACAGATCCAAAGTATGCTGATATTTTTCTCTTAGAGAACTATGCCGCCTTTCAAAATAGGCAAGTTTTTCATTTCCCTGTGCCAAGAAGCAGCTTTGATACTTTGTTTTATTTTCAACTTGTTGATGATGTTGATTTTATTAAAGAAATCCAAATGCCACATTTCAAACATTGTTTGTTCATTTTATACAGTTTGTATGACCTTGCCAACATTGTGCCTACTTTGGCTAAGTTTTATCACCAGGCTAGTGAAGCCTATGAGCAAGCTTGTACGCGCCATATTAGCATGATAATCTATTATGTGAGTAACTTGTTATCTATTTTCTATCATTTTCTATACCATTGCTTGAGTTGATGATCCAACTCATTATTTCTCCTTTCTTCTTTTCCTTTGAATTAGCAATTCGAGCGCCTTTTTCAATTTCATCGGAGGATTGAGGACTTGATGTTCACAGTTGCACCTGAGGAGGTTAGTGTTTATAGTTCTTTTTTGTTAATCTTTCATAAACTACTGTAGTAAAGCAACTTCATCTGTCTTGAATTCTTGCATGTATTTTGCTCATCATGGAGTTTGCTCATATAACTGTAGAGTCACTAATCACTTTTTAAGTTTTCATTGAGCTTGCCCAAGTACATCTTGGTTACACACTCCATCCATGAATGTGCCCTTTAAGGTTGTAACTCGAGTTGATAAATTATTAAATTGGTTCAAATGCTGAAAAATTTTAGTTTATGTTGACTATATTTTTCCTTGCCTCTTTCCGTTATATTAGTTTTACTACAGTATACTTAACTGGGGTTATAGCTATAAGGATAAAACTGGAAAAAAATGTACTCTTCATAGATATTCACAACTGACAAATGATCTTAAGAGAAATTATTTTTTGCTGAAAAAACACTTATTCAAAGCACTATATTTGTGTATATTTGTCCGTACATCTTGGTTATATGGATTTAATAGTTAGCAGACTTTACACCGAAATCATGAACATTTGCCTTTTAAAATTCATAAAAATCTTATGTTCTTCTGTTAAAAAAATGGCAACAATTTCAGATTCCTTTCCAACTCGGGCTATCAAAGATGGATCTTCGAAAGATGCTAAAATCCAGTTTATCGGGGGTAAGGTGATTCTTATCTTCCATTTAAGCACCTCTCGGCTCGCATATACTTAACCTGTGAATCGTCTTTCCTGTTCTATTCAGGTTGACAAGTCCATTGCTGCAATGTACAAGAAATTGCAGAAGAACTTGACTTCAGAAGAACTATTACCCTCCTTATGGGATAAATGCAAGGTAATGGAGCAAATACTTATAGTAAGAAAAGACCTATTATATGTAGGAAACAGCCCAAATTATAATTGGCCAACAATGCCCAAATTAATGGAGTAAATATTTCAATACCAAATTTGAAACTGCTTTAGTTTGGATGGCACAATGTATAGCAAATTAGCAAGATCAGATAGAGTTAACTTTTTATGTTGTGTGTGTTTTTTTTACAATAACTTGTAATCAAATTCTCTCACAGAAACAAAATTAGTTAACTTTCACAACAGAAAAAGGAAATACCTTTATATACATGATAGTTCATAGAAAGCCTCAGGAAAGATTTTAGTACTAAGAACATCATGTATGCAAGTGAACAATTTTCTTACTACTTCCTCAAAATTATTGCAGAAGGAATTTGTTGACAAGTACGAAAGTTTTGCACAACTTGTGGCTAAGATTTACCCTAATGAGAATATCCCTTCGGTAACAGAGATGAGAGAACTTTTAGCCTCCATGTAAAGGTGTGTGTATGTATATATAACGCTATGTTGCCATCTTATGTTGAGTTGCAATGTGTCAGTTCAACTATTTTATTTAATTTTATTTATTCAATAAGTCATTATTTTTTGTAGTTCTAATTTATATTGAAGCAAGCATTTTAATGCATCATCAAGGGAATGGTATGAATGAATATCTTTGCTAAGTGGCCAACGTAATTACCATTCCTTAGCATCTAATGCTTCTTTAAACTAGCTTATTTTATGATATATGTTATTATGCTAAGAAAAATTTATTTCGTGCAATGCATCAGTTCAAGAAGCTAGTTAGAATTACTTATCATCTCTTAATATAATAAGTTTTTTCATATATGGTGAGCAAGCTATATCTTAATCCGAACATGGTAGATATCAGTTGTTGAGTTCTAGACATAATATGGCTTAATGCAACTTATTAAGTGAGAGTATGGATGAATATGAAATTATCCTAGTTTGTGTAATTCAACTCCTGCCAAATATCGAATCTTTATGTTTCTCCAAGATATGATGGATTAAATTCCTTGTCTATCTGTTTATAATTTTATATATATAACAACATTACCAATAATAATTCTAGTTTGACTTTTTCCTAGTTGCCCCGTTCCCACGTGAAGTCGCCACCGTTGTTAGATAATTTATTTTTATCAATATAATTCAAACATATATAGCGACGACTATAATAAATTTAATGTTGTTAACTAACTAAAAATATGCAAGCAAAAGTTGTTTTAGCAGACTCCAATACTCCTATAAGCTAAACTCGTTTTATTATTGTTATTTTCGTATAAATTAAATTATGTAGTTGATTACGTTGTTAGTACATGATTAATCATGTGATTATGTGACAAGTGGTGATTGACAGCACACATTTGCGTACATGATTAGATTTATGCTGCTCAAAGATTATATTCTTCCAAAGATTTGGTAGGTAAAAGCAATCCATTAGACTATGCACCCCCAAGAGAACTTTATTAAAAAAGTGTTAATTTTAAATATTTAAGTACTACGATCACTGTTAAACACCTTTATATTAGACTTCAATCATATTAGATCTATATTAAAATCAATACTACTATAAAATATATATTAAAAATAAATTAAATTATATATTTATTTATACATGAATACATTATAATTGATTTTAGTATGTCAATAATTTTAATTTGACAAAAGATTAAAAATAAAATAACTAGGCAACAGGTACTTTTAATTTTTTTTTTTTGGTGATCTTGTTTCTTTTATTAATAGACTTTTTAATCCTAAAAATTTTGATATTATACCATAAAATTACTTCTCTTAAGTTTAAACTTATAACAGAAGGAATATATTAATGTATACAAGAGTGGATTGGGAAAAAATATGGAAAATATTATGCCAATTTATGTTCCAAAAATTAACATTAATTTTTATATCTTGCTATAATCCATAATATATCTGATACAGATACGAGGTTGTTGGTCTTAAAAATCAATCAGATTACTAGCTCCGTTGGCTTACATTATTAAAATTTTTAGTATTATTTCGTTTGTTATGTAATTTATGTTATTACATGTTGATAGATAATATATATGTTCAAAAATTAATAATTAGGATATGAAAATTGAAACTGTCTGCGTCTCGATAGAGGAAATGGTATTGGAAACATAAAACTGTTGATGGAAGACATAATTTATTAGTGGGAGGCAATAATTGAAGGATAATTTGGGCACATTTGTTTCATGCCAAATAGGAATAGTATCAAATTAGCAATAACGAACGAAATATATTCATTTCCATACTTCGAAACTTTTTTAAATAAACTTCAGCATCATTATTTTATACATTTTGAGTGGTGGGAGTAAAATAGCACTGTTGTTAGTGGATGAATTTCTTCGGAGAAATCATTCATGCAACTTTCTCTCTCAAGGTACACTTGATTCTAATGCAACATCAAATTTAAAGATATAAACTGTAGGTAATTGAGGTGCCTTTTATACCATTTTTATTAATCCATTGTATCAAAATATATAATGCATGATTCACCTTGATTCCAAATTATTATATTATAGCACTTGCCACATATATAATTCAAACAAACTGATGACCGATATTATTTTTATTTTCTCTATTCCTCTCTTTTTTGTTTTGTTTTCCCCATATCACATCCATCGTTCTCAACAATTTGTTTCTGTATAAAAAAATGTATGAGATAGATAGTGGCGGGTATTTTTGGCCGGCAGTGAGAACTGAGTTTTATATTAGACCTTTTAAAGTTGAATGAAACTTGGAACGTAGCGAGAAAGTATGAGAACTAATTAAGAATGAGAATGTGTTGTTGTGTGTGCCTCATTTTGACTTTGACCTCTGAAAAAGCATCTGAGAATGGACGGAAAAGCAATCTTGGAGGCTAATTTTTTTTGGATATTACAGTAGGAAGAGTGTAATACATTAATTTGATGTAATGCATTGATACGAAAGTTTTCAATATCATAAAAAATCGTGACTTACGATTTTAGAAAGAGACAAAAATTGTGAAAATGAGATTAACGATTTTAAGTAAGACAATTTTTTTTTTTAGAATTTCTACAACCATGAAATCATTGATTGTTAATCTAAAGCTTTTTATATTGTTCCTCTTCACTCAAATCGTTGGTAACGACTTTAAACAACACTAACGATTTTTTTTAAACCGATTATGAGTCTCATAGTTAGGCATTACACACCCAAAATTTTATTAATACGTATTACACAACTGTAATGAGCATATAAAAAATAATTAGCATGAATTTATATATATTTATAAAGCTAGGAGTGAAATTTAAATCCAAAATCTTTAAATAAAGATAAAAAAAAATTATGTCATTTAAGTGATAGTTTGTTGGTATCTCAATCGTATTCTTTTAATTTAATTTGTAATTTCATTAGGTATGCCTAATAAGGGTCTAATAACTCATTCACTATTTATAATTTCTACAAAATTAATTTAAACATAAACTTTGTAGTTATCATTTCGTGTACCCTTTTGCAATTGAAGTTTGATAATAAGTTAAGAATTAATCCAAATTGGAGAGTGGAATTAATTCAACTATACCCACGAAGAGCATGAGGTTCAAAGTTCAAACCTAATTGGAGAGCTTCCACCTTCTTTCCTGTAGAGTCAACATGAGAGAATCTTTAGTTAAGGCTTTTACGTATTCTACATACTAGTACTATATTTTCAATAATTGTAGTGTTGTAATGTAATTACTAATTACTAACTAGAAATTAAACTAGACAAAAATACATAATGTGGATGATTATAATTAAAAAAAATAACGATTATACTATGTGTATATTAAAATTAGTTATTAAAATTAACTACCAGTATAAAATATATTATAAATACATATTGAAAATAAATTAAATTGCACGTATATTTATACATAAATATATTAATGACTGATTTAAATAGTTGATTTTAGTATATAAATAACATTTTAAAAAAAATAATAATAAGACTATTAGCCAATATGGTGGACCCAGCAAACCCGGTTGATGTCAAGGAAGTGATAGTTCTTTTAATTCTTCGATCTTTTGGTTCTTCTCCAAAGAAACTTGACAAAAATGTAGGCACATTCAAAGATTCAGAATCAGGTTGTGGCTTGAGATTTTCGACTTGATTAGTCCATTATCCATATATATATATATATATATATATATATATATATATATATATATATATATATATATATATATAGTATTCTCTAATCTCTGGTCTAACCACCGTGCATGCATGAAGAATAATTAATGGAGATAAAGATGAGATAATTGATCCCCTGTACTACTTGTAATTAATAAGGCTATTAATTAGTTTGTCTTAATAAACACATATTTTCCATTAATACATATACTAATTATTAGGTTACTAGCACACGCTTAACACTCGTGTTATGGATATTTGCTAAAACGAGTTTAATTTACTTATAAAGCATTCAAATGTGAACATGAGATTAGGATGGTTTTGGTCTCTATTCATATTTATTACAAGAAAAGAGAACTATTTTGACATGATTTTTCTTAACGGCCATAATTAAAGATAAAAATTAATATATATTTTTGATAAATATTATAAATGTCAAATTTTTTATGTTTTTTTATGAATAATTTAATTGTAAAAAATTACTCCTCAATTTTGATACTTATTTATTTTCAACTTATTCTATTATTCTTTTTTTTCGTTGAGCTCCGTTAATTTTAGCATCACACTACTCTCAATTTAGTATCATATTACTCATTCTTCATCTTTAATCTCAGTTTATTCTTCAGTTTCAAGATTTCATATCATTCTTTGTTAAAAATTTTTGTTGAGAATTTTTTATGGTCAATAACTGTCAAAATAAATAGTATTTTTTACGATTAATAAGTATCACAAAAAACATATTCTCAAATTTTTCTAATAAATTATTTTTGACGGCCAATATTTATCAAAATAAGATTTAAACTTTTTTTATAATTACTTATATGTTAAAAATATTATTTTTGACAAAACTTTTATTAACATATTTTCAAAGTTAAAATAGTATCAAAATTTATTTTTTTGATGAATTTTAATTTTTTTTGACACATAATAATCCTAAAAAATAGTCTATATTGTTGTAGTGATTATGGGAAAAAAATGAAAAAAATAATTAATTACTTTATTCGGAATTTGGATTAAATGTGGAATGCCTTAATAATAGAGGCTTAGATTTAATTATTTAACAATCATATGATATAGATTTCTATTTGATAAACATATATAATGTGAATATGTAACATTGATCTTTATTAGAGATAATGTATTGATGTTTTTTTTTTTTTAATACTCTCGATACATGATAGTACTAGATTTATAGGTTCTTAAGAGTGATTCGGATATATATTTTTTAGTCAATTTTATAGACTAATCTGAATATATTTATGATATTATGTAATTATTAATTATATATACGTATAATTATATGCTACATATACACAAAAAATTAATTATTAAATAGTTATTGATATAAATTATATTGTAAAGACGAAATATATATTAAAAATAAGTTAAACAATATATATTTAATTATTTATACATAAATATATAATTATTAATTTAATAATTAATTTTTTGTGTATAAATAATATTTTTTATATACATATGCCGGTATAAAAAATAGTATGCAACAAGATTACGATGTGAACATGTAAAAAAAATAATTTGTTTTGGCTTAATTAAGCTTTAAATATTATGTTAAGGCTCAACTATGGAAACAAAAAAAAAGGTATAGAAAGGGAGAAAAGAATTAATAATATACTGAGCTGATGATATCATGTTCATATATGATAACAAAATAAAAGATTCAATCACTCAGAGCTGGCTTCTAAGTCAGTTTAAAATTATTTTATTTTATATTAATTTTTTATTTTATGTTTTTTAATTATTACTTTAAAAATTAAGTAATTTTAGATATAATAAATATATATTTATAAATATTATATACATAAAATTATAAATATTAAGTTAAATAAAATAATTTTAAATTCTTATATCTTTAATATTACTAATATATAATATACTTCTAAATTATTTATAATACGGGAGTAAAAAAAAGCCTATTGGCTGCTTTTCATAGAGAATATTCTAATTTCTAACTAACTACACATTATATATTATCATCATTCTACTAAAAAATTAATTAAGAATAAAATCAACTCCAGCTAATTACTTAAAAAATAAGTTCGCTACAAAAAAAAAACTTTCATTTTTTTTTTGAATTTTAAAATTAAAAATTAAAAAAATTAACTTAATTCACTTATATTGTAGTTAGTGCCTAAACTTTTTCTTATTATAATAGCATTAGCAAAATAATCTATTATATTCCATCGGTTTTCAAGGCACTATAATTTATTTTTGTTGAGTGCATTATTATCTTATTTATCTATATGCTATGTGACCAAACTAGATTTATAACAAGTGGCACTACTAGTATAACCCTTTTCCAATATTTTGAACATAAAAATGCAAGTGACTCAAATGTGAAATAGTTTGAAGAGATGGAACCATTCTTATTTATCCTGTAACTACTAAATAGAGTAAAATCCAAATTAAACCAAACATGGGATAAATAGATACATATATATATATATATATATATATATATATATATATATATATATATATATATATATCTTCCATATTTTCAGACACATATGTAACACGGCATTGCCTATCTTGAAAGAATGAATGCCACATTCCAAAGATACAAAGGTTCTATCCCAATATGATAGAGACAATAGGCAACATCACCAAAAGTTTTTAGAGCACTACTTTCATTCCAAAAATAACCTTTCATAATGCGACTTGCACTAATACCATTATATTTTTATGACACGTTTCTTTTTTTATAAAAAGATGTTTTATAAACACAAAAATTAATTACTAAACTAGTCATTATATATTTTTAATAGAATAATTAATTATCAAAATAAATAAACTTTTTTATAATAGAATAATCAAATATATTCCTATCAAAATATTCAATATATATTTTTAATAGAATAATTAATTATCAAAATAAATAAACTTTTTTATAATAGAATAATCAAATATATTCCCATCAAAATAATCAAACTTTTTATGAATATCAAATGTTGTCCACTTATAAATCACTACTTTATCTTTGTTTTTTATTTGTATTTTTATTATAAATGTGAATTGAATTTGACTATATTATTTATAAATTTAATTAAATTATAAATGTGAATACAAAATTATTGTAAATTTTTATACAGATGACTAGTTTTTAGTATTTATGTAAATTGCAACATGATTTGAGTTACACCGATTTCATCAATCCAATAATGATTAGCATTAGAGGATAAAATCGACCTAGGAAATAATCTAATTATAATATGTCAAAATAACCTAATATCTAAATAAATAAAATAAAATAAATCCTGACATCATTAATCCAATATGATTATTAGAGGATAAGATCGAGTTTCATAATAAATGTAGGACAATAATTTCTTATCCATAAACAGTACAGTTTTATATTGAAATTTCATTGGATACTTTATCATCAGAAACAAATTTACTTAAAATAAATAAAATTATTTAAACAGTAAAACTCTCTCTTTTTAGTTTTAACATATTTGTATACCTAAATATTATAGTATACCCTAAACCAACTAAACTACTAGTTTGTTAGTGCAAAAAAATTATCATAACTCCTAGTGCTACATAATGTTCAATAGTCTCCCACTGCATATTAAAAATCTACCACTAAAGCTTATTTTTAAAATTTTTACTCTCAATTGTGGGAAAAAAATATGTATCCATTTAGAATTTTTCTAATAAAAATAAGAATATACATCCAACCAAATAAGAGCACTTTTTAATTTAGATGTGGGAGGAAAAATGATGTAAAATACAGATATCGAATTTATAGATATTTTATACAATTATGGTATCAGGAGTAAAAATCAGATCATTTAATTTGTGTTTAAAAAATTAAAAATTGATTTGTGTACTCTAAATTTTTTAATTTTTTAAATATAAATCGGAGGGTTCGATTATCTTCATCAAAATTTAAATTTTCTCTTCCACACTAATCGGACTGTCCGATTAGTAACCTTAATTTCTTTTTAAAAAAAATGCGGATGATCCAATTTTTTTATTCTTGTTTCAGAAAAAATTATTCCCACATCTATGTACACCTATATTTTTCACAATAAAACACAATATACACATGCTTCTCATATCTAAAAAATGAGCTAGTATTGATCACAAAATATAAAAGTTACTGATGCCTAAATTTTCTCAATATAAAAAGCCTTCTTATTATAATAAAACCTACATTTATAATCCATAAGGCAAACAAAATATTAGATGCTTTTTTGGGAGGCACAGTCCACGCACAACCAAATGAAATGATAGCAAAAGCTCAATTAATTAAAGCACAAGTTACACGATTCCTAAAGTCCAGCACTATTATATTTTGGGCAAAATGGAAGAGGCTATGCATTTTTTCTTCAAATGGTTATCCAAACAGCTCCCTCCCCTAAATTTCAATCATATAAAATCCCCACATAGCCATCTTCTTTTCTCAAGCGGTACCGGTTAGACCATTCCATCACCCACCTACCCTCCCATCTCTTATTTTGATTACTCTCCCAAATCCCAAACCTTCTTCCTGAACCTTGAATACAGTCCTAAGCTCCATAGTTCTAAGAAAAAAACATGACATCATCAACATTGCCATCTTCTCTATTCCTCCAACTAGATTTCCCATCAATAAGGGCGACAACTTCCAACAAGCTCTCACTTCCATCAACAAACTCAAACCGCTCTTCTTTCCATGTATTTCCAATCCGGGCTTCCGTGTCGGAGAGACCGACACCGTCAGTATCGGTTCCTCCAACACGCAAGCCCGGACAAACAAATTCTTTACCAAGTGAGCCAACCATCAACAACCTACCGATGAGGAAGATCCCGGGGGACCTTGGGATCCCAATAATCGGTCCTTTAAAAGACCGTCAGGATTACTTCTACAACCAAGGGCGTGACGAGTTTTTCAAATCAAGAATCCAAAAATATCAGTCAACCGTTTTCCGCGCCAACATGCCACCTGGACCGTTCATCTCAAACTCACCAAACGTCGTCGTTTTGCTCGACGCCAAGTCTTTTCCCACGCTTTTTGACGTCTCGAAAGTCGAAAAGCGTGACGTGTTCACGGGAACCTACATGCCGTCGACTGAACTCACCGGCGGTTACAGAGTCCTCGCTTACCTGGATCCTTCAGAAGCAAAACACGGCCTTCTGAAAAGGTTAATGTTTTTTCTCTTGAAATCGCGTCGTGAAAACGTGATTCCTGAGTTCCGTTCAAGCTACACGGAGTTCTTCGAGTCCTTGGAATCAGAGCTTTCTGAGAAAGGAAAAGCCGATTTTGCCCTCGCGAACGATCAAGCAGCTTTTAACTTCTTAGCGCGATCGCTCTTCGGTTCAAACCCCGGCGACACCGAACTCGGTACGGACGGGCCAGGAATCGTTCAGAAGTGGGTTCTGTTTCAACTCAGTCCGATTCTGCGACTCGGTTTGCCTCAGTTCATCGAAGATTCTGTTTTCCACAACTTCCGTCTTCCGCCGAAGTTAATCAAGAAGCAGTACCAGAGGCTCTACGATTTCTTCTACGAATCTTCGGGATTCATGCTGGATGAAGGTGAGAGATTGGGAATCTCGAGAGAGGAAGCGTGCCATAACCTAGTTTTTGCGACGTGCTTCAATTCGTTCGGAGGCATGAAGCTGTTCTTCCCAAACGTGATGAAGTGGATCGGGAGGGCGGGGGTGAAGTTGCACGCGCGGCTTGCAGCGGAGATTAGGGCGGCGGTGAAGGAGGCCGGTGGAGAGGTTACGATGGCGACTATGGAGAAGATGGAGCTAATGAAGTCGGTGGTGTACGAGGCGCTTAGGATTGATCCGCCTGTGCCGTTGCAGTATGGCAAAGCCAAACGGGACTTGGTCATTGAAAGCCATGAACATGCTTTTCAGGTAATTAATTCATTAATTAACTAGTAATTATTATCGCTAATTACTATCAAATTTAACAATCTATTCCTTTGATAGTAATAGTTTGTTTTGTAATAATAAAAAATGAGCAATGCTAGGAGGCCCGCAGTTTTTGTGATTGTTAGCCATCAACTAGCCATCAATGATGATTTGATGGTATGAGATTGGTGTGAGATTTCATCCAATGATTCACCTTTTTCTGCTGGTTACATGCTGGCCAAAATTCAACAAAACTGCTGGTCCCTAAACTTTTCCATAAAAAATTATATGAATAGATAAATATCTAATCATTAAAAAAAATAAATTTTATTTGATGCAGAGTACACTAGCTTTTTTTATTAGAATATTATAATTGTTTATTTGATTAATCTAATCATTAAAAAAAATTATTTGATGCAGAGTAGACTAGCTTTTTTTATTAGAATATTATAATTGTTTTTGTATAAAAAATTTGTTTAGTTAAAATTTTAATAAATTTTAATATGAATTGTTTTATTAAACTTTTTTCGTCAGTTAATTAAGGTTAGCAAAACTGCCATGAGCTGGTAAAAGATTCCATTACCTGTTAACAACTCAAAATAAATGTCTAGAATTAAAATGTTATTATGTATATATATATATATATTTGTATATAAATATATTTGTAGTTTAATTTATTTTAAATATGTATTTTATATTTTAATATAAAATTTATTTTATGTTAAAAAATTAAAATAAAAAATAATACGTAATATTTAATGAATGAGAGTACAAAAACACTTAAGAATTTGTCTTTTTTTTTTAATATAAAGTGGATACTTCTACAGCTAAAGTGGTGAGTTGTGTTTGTGTTTTTATCATTTAACTAATAAACTAACGGTTTATTGTTGACATGGGTTAGGTGAAAGCAGGGGAAATGCTATTTGGGTACCAACCATTTGCAACCAAAGATCCAAAGATTTTCGACAGAGCCGAGGAATTTGTTGGGGACAGGTTCATGGGAGAGGAAGGGGAGAAGTTGTTGAAGTATGTCATTTGGTCCAATGGTCCTGAAACCGAAAATCCCAGTGTTTCCAACAAGCAATGTGCTGGGAAGGATTTTGTTGTGCTTGTTTCAAGGCTTCTTGTTGTTGAACTCTTTCTTCGTTATGATTCCTTTGAGATTCAAGTTGGAACTTCACCTTTGGGCTCTAAGATTACCCTCACTTCTCTCAAGAGAGCTAGCTTCTAAATCTTCTAATAATTCAATTTTAATTCTTGTATTTATTAGAATTTTTATTTTTATTTTCATTTTGGTGTTAATCCTATATATATTCTTATGGTATATCAATGGCTAATTAAAGAGATGAAGATCTAAGCTATTTCTTGTATTGATTTTGTATAGTATTTTGATTTTATGTTATTGAATTTAGGGTCAATAAATCTAAAAGGTATGGTCCCCATGTTGGACTTTTAATATAGATATAGGGAATTAGATTAGTGTCATATTGGAACATAAAGTGGTGTAATAATAGAACCTTTGTGGGTCATCATGTAACCCACTCAAGTAGTGGGTATTACATGCTGCTGCAGTCATTGACAATGTGCTCTCTAATATTTATTGAGGCAATGCTTTTTTTATTATTAAACTCCTCACAAAAATATTTAATTTAATTATGTACGAATTATTTTAAAATTTTATAAATATTTGGGTGTCACTTCAATGATTTACTTAACAGGACAATAAGCAGTGAGAAAAGTAAGCAAACGTCACAAATATATGGAGGATATAGTGCCTTATTATGTAGTGCATTAGATGGATAGGGAAAGTTTGTTTGGATAAATTTAGGGAAGTGCTGGTGCTATTGTTTCTCCAAAGAGAAATATTTGATAACAAAAAATAGTTAAAAATAGTCAAAAATAGTCTAATAAATTTAAGGTTTTTATTTTTTTAATATTTTTTTTTTTTTTTTGTAAATATTATTTTTTAAAAGTCATATTAGTTATATTTGATAAAAATAATTAAAAATTACTTTTATAATTTAAAATATTATATTAAATATAAATATAAAAAATAAAATATTAATTAAGATACAAAGTTATATAAGAACTTTTAATTTAAAAAATATAAATAAATTGTAAATAATATCTCTATAAATGTTCTTAAAAGTACAAGCATTTACACTTTTGAATTTATCAAATACAAAATAGAGTATTTTTGTAATGTCTACAATTTTTTATTTTGTTTAAATTATCTAAACAATCCCATGAGTATTAAAACAGCTGATTCAATTTAGTAAGTTGTTAAAATTTCTTGACTTAATATTTTGAAAAGTGATCTTCCACAAAATAAACCGAATATACCCTTAATTATTTTCAATTTTGCATATGTTGTGAGACTATAGCACATGTGATATTCAATAACTTTCCCTTGTTAAAGCACCATGATGGAAAAAAAAAATTTAAAACCCGTTTTTCATTTCTTAAGTTGGTGACTTCTGTGGTGGCCATGTTTTGTGGTGGCTAAGTATGACTATAGTTGACTGACTAATAAAATTAGAATACATATATAAAAAACAATAACTAATGTATCCCTCCAAAGTAAACAGGTAGTCCAAGAAACATCACTGCAATGGTAGAATAGTAATTACAAATTACAGGTCTTAGAACGATTTTTTTTAATGAATTGAGCTTTGAGTGAAATGAACAATAAAAAAAATGGAACTAGAGTGAAATATTCTAAAAATGTAGTCAAAATAAAAGAAAATAGTAATTGGACATTCAGTAAATTAAATGGTTAGAATGTGGTTTAAAAAAAAAGAGTTGATACAAAATAAAGTAATAAGCATTGTATCATATTATACAGTCCAAAAATAACAGTAAACATTGTAATACCTAATGCTCAAAGGTTCCATGATAAACAACAATAAAATAGTAAAAATTATTAATTAAAATTAAAAAACTGCTACTAGTAATATTATACTTATACAATTGCAAATCTTTAACATTTTTTTAATAAAGTAAAATGCATAAATAACATTAGCATGTTAAATTTGGGATTATTTAAGTTAAGAAGCTATGTATTTGTGATTAATGGTATCAGAAGTAATAATATTCATGGTGTAGTCAAAATAATTTAGATCAAAAGGTTTGAGTATTTAGAGATTAGGGATTATAATAAATTAAATTTAAAAGTTGTTAAGTTAAGAATTTAAGATTTAAGATTTAAAAGGTATATATATGATTCACGTTTTCATATCTAAATTATTTAATTTTATTAGTAATAAAATTAATGTACATTTTTTTATTGTTCTCATAAATAACAATCTTTTTCTTTTATTTTAATTGTTCTCATAGCATATTTAAAATATAAGTAATATATTGTAGATAAAAAAAATGAATCATCTGTGTGGTTAGCGTTTACGATAATTAGCATAATTATACAAATTTTAGGGTTTATATTTAATTATAAAGATTAAAATTTATTTTGGGCAAACAAAAAAAATAGTTGCAAATATAGAGGATATGTAGTTCTTCTATTTATTAATTAAGTAATTTATAATTAATTAAATATCATTTGTAATAATATTAGTTTATGGTTTTCAATTTCTCACATAAAATTTAATTTCGTTACTTTTTTTAGTGTTTAGTATAAAATTCTTTGCTTACAAGTTACAATAATAATTTTTTAACGATTTTCATGGTTCTTAAAATATCTATGAAATATAAATAATGTATCGTAGATTAAAAAATAACGGGATCATTTTATAGTTAGCGATTATGATAATTAACTTAATCATTAGATTTTAAAATTTACCAACTAAGAGAGAATTTACTCTTTTTTTGTAAATGTTAAAGACTTATAATTATATAAACATAGTATAGATTTTCACACTTCACTATTTAAGATTTTGTTTTACAAATGTTATCAATGGTAACGACTTTCTTCATTTTAATTAATATTTTTATTTTAATATTATTACAAATGATAACAATTGTTTATAATAGATTCTTGAGCATTAGACATTACAATGTTTATTATTTTTATTTTCGTACTGCATACAATATTTACTACTTTATTTTGCATCATCTCTTTTTTTTTTTAACCAGTTCTAGGTATTTAATTTACTGAGTATTCAATTACTATATATTTCGTCTTACTTTGACACACATTTTTTGAAATATACTATTATAATTTTATTTTTTTGTTTGTTGTCCATTTCACTCAAAGCCCAATCCATAAAAAAAAATAGTTTTAGGACATGTGATTACTACTCTGCCATTGTGGTCATATTTCGATTCTTGAAATTAGTTATATCCTAGCCAACTTTTTCATACATGTATCTTAATCTTATTGGCCAATCAACTATAGATAACCTTAGCCACCACAAAACATAGTCACCAGAGAACTCACCTCTTAAGTTACACATTGGTCCCGGTTGATTGCAACTTGCGCCATTTTTTTTTTTTTTTGGTGCTTTTTCGATCGTTTATAATGTTGCAACTTGCAACATTGTTAAATGTTAATCATGAAAGTCTTGCCCCAAAAATTTAAAAGTCATGAAAGTACAATTACATAGAGAAGCTGACGATGATTACGATTAATTTCAATAATCGCTTTATTAGGTAGAAAATCTATTGGCGAAGATAAAGAATATTCGGTTAAAAATTATTATGTTTAGGATCTGATGAAGTTAGACTTTCAATTAAAGAGCTGACTTTCAACACGGCTATATATTTCAGAAGTTTGACTTTGAATTTTCAATAGGACCAATAAACTTTCTTCATTTTGTTTGACCAATTTTTGTTTCTCCGGAATTGAATGTTCAAGCGTACGGAAAGCTGTTCCATTAGAGGACAATGATATGTCACAAAAATTTATGGATGTCTTGCTGAGTAATAAATGTTGACTTTTAGAAATTGAATCAAATACGACCTTTTCTTATCTTGGTGGGTGGTACCAACCGAGAAGCTTATGTTCGTTGAAGCTGTTTAATTATTCATTTTTCATATTAGTTTTGTTAAGATGTTTCTATACAATAACAAGTTGAACCATACCATGTTTGAATGACGTATATTATGTTAGCATTTCATTCTTATGTAAAATGGCAAAATGTACCAAATAACAAGTTAAGATCAAGCTTTATCTATTAGCCATAGGTATCACGAATTCACGATCATGTTTGGTGTCTAGGTTCTATCTTTTTTTTTTTGGCCATGGATCTAGGGTCTGTCTAGGTTACATACAATCATATAAAAATTTTTGGTCTGGTCCTTGGGTTGATGTTTTTTTTACAGCCGTATGTTGAAACTTGGAAATCTTGATGTTCATTATTAAACCCAAATTTGTTGACCCAAAACAAATAAACTTAAATGTGAGTTCACCTAAAATAATGATAGTAAGCTTGGGAAACTAGTCTTACATAAACGTATCAAATCTGTGGGCCCATTATCTTGGAGAATCCAAATTGACCAAAAAACCCATCTCTGTCAGCTTCAGCCCTATTCTTAATGAGAACAGTACCCGGCCCAGAAAAACAGTGGAGAAAAATATACTTTATATACCCCCACTTAAAACTGAATTGATTTCTCCAAGAGTGGAGCCTCACGCTCTCCAGAAGTGGAGTTACACTGCTTCGATAAGCGAAACTCTTAGATCAAATTATAACTCAAGTACAGTTCAAATATAAGTCTGAAGACAATCACGAACAGCTAATAGAAACAGGGAAAGGAAAACAACCCAACAAGGCTACTCATGGAAGGGATAGAGAATGCAACCATGGAAGGGGATGTCCTAGACCTGGAAAAATCTCCAGTTCAACATGAAGACAACACAGGTCAAAAGCTAGTAGGCCGGGTGCTGACGGAGAAGGTGCTAAACACGGTCACAGTGCGCAAAACGATCCTCAATATGTGGGGAGATCCACAGGGGCTGGTGATCACCAATGCAGGATCAAACTCCTTCATCTTGAACTTCAAAAGTCAGGAGGAGGCCAGAAGAGTATATGAAGGTGGACCATGGAGAATAGAAGGGCATATGCTAAGTCTGCAATGGTGGAGTTCAAACCTGTCCATAGAAGAGGTAAACTACAATCAACTTCCTATTTGGGTCCAAATACATGGTTTACCTTATGATAAAATTAACATTAAAAATGCTGAGAAAATAGGAGCCATAGTAGGTAGAGTGATAAGTGCAGAAGATCCATTTGTTGAGGGAAACATGCTTAGAGCTTTTCTGAGGGTCAGAGTGGAGATAAATATTCAAGCACCATTGAAAACTGGATTTTGGTTTAAAAGGAATGATGGAAGCCATTCATGGGCTGAATTCAAATACGAAAAACTGTGTGATTATTGTTACAAGTGTGGGAGGATTGGACATGATAAAAGAGCATGTGAAGAGGAGCTATTGAGATCATTAGTAAATCCAGAAATACCTAGATATGGGCCTGAACTCACAACTCCAGGGCTGAGATCAATAGAGAATGAGGCTAGAAGAGCAGGGATAAGGAGGAGGAAGGAGGAACAGAACAACTGGGTGGAGGAGCTATGGGAGGCGCGTGAAAGAAGCTGGCAAGGTAGGGAATGGCTGAAAAGACAAGCACAGAAAGGCAGAGGGGAGTCAGACCTAAGAAGTGTGAGAAGCTCTCAAGCAAGTGCCTCTGCCAAATCTTGGGACAGATTAGCAAATCCACAAGAACAAATGGGGGAGAGACAAGTGGCAAGACAAGAAGGGCAAGATCAAGATAAAGGGGCTGATGTTTATGGAGTGAATGGTGAGAAGCACAGTAACATCTTTGGTTCAAAAGATGATGGGACAGCAAATCACAAAAAAGAAAAGAAGGAAGAGGCTACCCCACAAAACCAGCAGGCCAGTGAGTCAGTATCAATGGGAAACGTGAAGGAGGCCAAAGGAAAAGACAAGGCAGAATACAATGTGGAGGAGAGCAACAGGATTCCTAGGAAGCATAAAGAAAGAAGTGGGCCAAGCATAAGAAGAACATTCATTACAGAAAGAGGGGCATGGGCTTTCACTAACCAGGGGCCCAATAGAAATAGACAACAGGCTAGAAGTGGGTCAATTGAAGAAGAAAGGAACCTTACCATTAGAGAATTATTGAAGGAGTTCAACAAAAACATGGTGGAAGAAAAAAGGAAGAAAATCATAGAAGAAAGAGAAGAGGAGGCCCACCAGAGAAACAAGATGGACATAGATGGATTAATGAAACAATATAAAATAAATGAAAGAGAGTCAGAACAGAAAGGCAAGCAGATAGTCACTGAGAGCGAAGGAGGTTTCTATTACGTAGAACTAGCAGAAGAAGAAGAGGAAATAGAGCAGAAGAACAGCAAAGCAATTGTAGTAGCCAGGGAATACGAAACAGAACATGTTCAAAGAATGGAGAGAAAATTACAGCTTAAAAGAGGAAGAGAAGAGAACCCACTGGAGCAGACTGCAGGAGTTGGGATGGAAGAAGAGGAAACCACGCAGATGTTGAGGGCCAACAAGAAGAACAAATAGAGCAGAAAAGAAACAGAAGAAGGAGTTCATGAGGAAGGACCACAAATCAGACTTGACTTGGAAGACTCAATGGCTGAGGAGGCGGGCCTACACATGCCCCCAACTCAACCATGAGCATAATAAGCTGGAACTGCCGCGGGGTAGCGGCTCCCGCGACAGTTTCTGAACTGCACAGCATGTGCAAGCAACTGAAGCCCGCAATAGTGTTTCTAATGGAGACTAGAGCTAGAGAAAGTACTATTAAGAAGTTAAAAAGAAGATTACATTTTGAGCATGTATTTCACATAGAACCCCGGGGGCTGTCCGGAGGGCTATGCCTTTTGTGGAATGAAATATATAATATTAATATTTACTTCTGGAGTGATAACCATATAAAAACTCATATTGATGATAGAAAAGGAAGAATATGGGAGTGCAATTTTATATACGGAAACCCATGTTTTGAAAGGAGAAAAGAGCAATGGAGAGCTATCACAGAGAACAACATCAACAAAGGGGAACCACAATTATTCATTGGGGATTTCAATGACATTTTAAGCCAAGAAGAGAAAATAGGCCTACATCCAAAGCCACAAAGTCAGGTAAGAGAATTCAGGAAGTTTGTAGATATGAACTATCTTATGGACTTAGATATCAAAGGAGGAAGATTCACATGGTTCGGAAATCCGAGGAATGGATTTATCACAAGGGAGAGGATAGATAGGGCACTAGTTAATTGGGAATGGAGAGTCTTATATCAGCAGGCATCACTCAAAGCTTTGCCAGCTATTAGTTCAGATCATTGCCCATTAGTGCTGGTCATAAATCAGGTTCAAAAGGTAGAGAAGAGCTTCAAATTTGAGGCTTTTTGGACTGATCATGAGGAGTGCGAGAATATAGTGAGAAAGGGATGGGAAAAGGAAAACGTCCAAGGATGCGCCTGGAAAGGAATTACAACAAGAATGGAAAATTGCAAAGAGGAGCTTTTGAAGTGGAGCAGGAGGACAATAAAACGAGCAGACAAAGAAATTCAAAAGCTAAAGGAGGAGCTAAAGAAGCTACAGGATTCAGATTTAACACCAGATAAACAGGAGAAAACACAGCGGATAAAGGAGAATATAGCTACATTATGGAAACAGGAGGAAAAATATTGGGGGCAAAGAGCCAGGTTGAAGTGGCTAAAATGGGGAGACAAGAACACATCTTTTTTCCATGCCACAACCATTCAAAGAAGAGGAAGAAACCGAATCGAAAAGCTTAGAAATGAGGCGGGCTCATGGATAGAAGATAGGAAAGAAATTATGAAGCACATCGAGGAAAGATTTGACGCGCTGTTTACATCAAGCAAAAACAGGAATTGTAACCCGGTCATAAGAAATATTCCAGTAAGAGTCACAGAAAGCATGAATAAGGAGCTGATCTCAGAAGTCACAGAAGAGGAAATCCGGAAAGCAGTTTTTAGCATGGGCAGCCTCAAGGCTCCTGGACCAGATGGCCTGAATGGACTATTTTATCAAAAACATTGGGAGATAATCAAGAAGGAAGTATGTGCAGTAGTCAAGGAATTTTTTCGGAATGGGTTCTTGCCGGAAGAGATTAGCGAAACCATAGTAGTTTTAATTCCAAAGGTCAAGGATCCGGAAGATCTCAATCAATTAAGACCAATAAGTTGCTGCAACTTTATTTACAAAATCATAACTAGGATCATTGTGTTGAGGCTGAAAGGGCTCCTCCAGGAGATAGTGTCCCCAACCCAGAGTGCTTTTGTGGGAGGAAGACTTATACAGGATAATGTAGTTATTGTTCAAGAAGTTTATCATAGCCTGAACAAAAGAGGAAGAGAGGGATCACAAAATATGGCAATTAAGTTGGACATGAACAAGGCATATGACAGGCTTGAATGGGATTTCCTTGAAAAGGTGCTCATAAAACTCGGGTTCACTGAAAAATGGGTTGAGTTGGTAATGAAATGTGTAAGAAGTGCAAGCTATAGGGTAAAGGTTAATGGAGAGCTATCGAAGAGGATCAAGCCTCAGAGGGGCCTTAGACAAGGGGATCCATTATCCCCATACCTTTTCATTTTAGCAGCTGAGGTATTCACGATCCTAATGCAGGACGCAAAGGTGAAAGGCAATATAACAGGTCTTAAAATAGCCCCAACAGCTCCGGAAATTACTCACTTGTTGTTCGCAGACGATTGTATCATATTTGCGAAAGCGGATGAGGAGGAGATATATCAGATTATAACCGTGCTAAATGAATACACAGAAGCATCCGGACAAAGGATCAATATGAACAAGTCAGGCATTTCCTTTGGAAGCCAAGTATCGATACAAACGAGGGTAAATATAGAGGATATTTTAGGAATGAAAACATGGGACACGCCAGGAAAATACTTGGGGTTACCATCTATGTGGGGAAGATCTCAAAACAAGGCTCTAGCATGGATTGAAGAGAAGATCATGAATAAACTAGAAGGATGGAAGGAAAAGTTGCTGAATCAAGCAGGCAAAGAAACACTAATAAAGGCAGTAATTCAGGCAATGCCATCATATATCATGAATGTCATAAAGTTCCCTAAGAGTTTTTGCAGGAGGATTTGTGCTAAGGTAGCAAGATTCTGGTGGGCAGCATCGGGGAAGGAACGGGGCATCCATTGGAAGAAATGGGACAGCATTACTGAGAGTAAGAGAGATGGGGGGCTGGGGTTCAAGGACCTGGAAAAGCAAAATACTGCCTACCTTGCAAAACAAGCATGGAGAGCATTGAAGAACCCGAATGCAATCTGGGTACAAATACTGAAATCGATTTACTTTCCGGGCGGCAACTTTTGGACAGCGAAGGGTAAAAAGGGCGCCTCATGGGTCTGGAAAAGCATACTACATGGAAGAGAGCTACTAAGAGAAAACGCAAAATGGAGCATAGGAGACGGTTCCAAAGTCAGCATTTGGAAAGATAATTGGATTGCTGGAAGGAGCGGGCCTCTGAATATAAACAGCACAGATGATGCGAGGGTAAAGGATCTTATTGTAAGTGGGGAAGGGTGGAACAAAAGGAAGATTGAAAGCAAATTCTCCCAAGAAATCTGCAATGAGATCCTTAGCACCCCAGTTAGCGCAATAAACAGAGAGGATAACTTGTATTGGCCATGGAGGGAAGATGGAAACTACTCAATAAGAACTGGATATTATGCTGCAAGGAGAGTTGGGCAGGGAATAAAATTTGGAAATCCATCAACGAGTGAAGATAAAAGAGAGATATGGAAGGAGGTGTGGAGAATGGAAGTCCCGCAGAAGATTAGAATGTTTATATGGAAAGCATGTCATGATATATTACCAGTAGGCTCTAACTTATACAAAAGAAAAATGGCATCAGATCCAATCTGTCAAATATGTTTAAAAAGCTCAGAGATAGTAGAACATGCACTACTACTATGCGATTGGCCCAGGGCAACATGGTTCGGAGCGGAATGCCAATGGATCCCAACAAAAGAGACAGTTACCTCAATCGGTAATTGGATGGTCGAATGCATCAAGAAATTGAGAGCAGGTGGTGGAGGGGACCAGGAGAGGAGAATAAGCAAACTAGGATTTCTCATGTGGGAAATATGGAAAACGAGGAACAACAAGATATTTCAACAACAGCAGGTAAATCCTAGATGGACAATTTGCAGGGCAATAGCACTAGAGGCAACATACTGGAAACTAGCAGAGAAACAGCAGACACAGAAAATAGAAGTAAATAGGAGCAAAACTAACCTGCTGAATTGGAAACCTCCCCCTGAGAACTGGTTGAAAGCAAATGTTGACGCAGCCTTCAAGAAGGATACTTGAAGAGGTGCAATATCTGTGGTAATCAGAGATCATAAGGGGAGGATCATATTAGGCTTCTCAGGTAAAATTCAGGCCAAATCAAGTATTATTGCAGAAGCTCAGGCTATAAGACAAGCACTGATCATAGTAAACAATCTACAAATAGGCAGAACTCTAATAGAATCTGACAACTTAAAGCTAGTTCAAGCAATTAAATCTAACACAGCTTTAGGTGAGGCGTTGGCCATAATCCAAGACATTCATATTTTAATGGAAAGTCTACCTGAGAAGGGAATAACTTGGACCCCCAGGAACGGGAATAGGCTAGCGCATGCAGTGGCCAAAGCAGCAGAATCAGACACATTACAAGCAAATTGGAGCATCAAACCACCTGTAGACATACAAAGCATCATTACAAGAGAGGCTCAGATGTGAAACAGTAATTACAAAAGAACAAAAAGAAGATTGTGAGCAGGGAGATTGGAAGTGTTCGAACCAGGTAATGAGAGAGGAAGGTTAGGGGCTTATCCAGATCATCAAGGATCTGAGACAGAAGATCAGCTGCAATCCAAGACGATTCTAGTGGTGCTGCGGGATTCCGAATTCTGGGCAAGGGAGAAAGTGGGTCGGAAAGGGCTTTTCTTGCTCCAAACTCCTGTCGGGAAGAAGCTGGGACGGACCAATGCAAGACGGCGAGGGAAGGCAATGGTGGGAAGGCACGGGAACTGCTGAGGGTCAAGGTGGTGGGGGAACCCGTCGTCATCCTTAATGCGGTGGCGCCAGCATCATGCATAGATCGCCAGCTAGGAGCAGAAAAGATCCTCCATAAATTCATCTTGCGGCAGACAAAACAGGAAAGGCTCGAACCAAAATTCAAGGCAGGAAAGGCAGGTTTTATCCAGATCCTAAAGGATCTGAGACAGAAGATTGCATGCAACCCGAGGCGAGGCTGTTACAGAGTGGGAGCTGCAGGATCGAGAGGTAGAGGAGGACCAGGGCGGACTCAGCGGCGGCGACTTAGGAGGGCCACGGATGCCATGTCCAGGCGGAGGCTTCGAAGGGAATTTGGCGAGGGGTCCTCTCACTGCTCTGAATCTTAGGGGGTTGAATAGGTTCTATATAAATGCACAGCTTCAACTGGTACGAGAGCGCTGTCGAGAGATCAGGTTGCGACCACGGAGTCAAGACAGATTAACGGCGGCCAAGCTTTTGAAAGTCTTCAGCATACTCCTCCGGCGGCGATAGCAACCAGACAGGGGTCAGATGAGTTGCCGGCTAGCTGAAGAAGAAGAATCAGGGCGCAGCACAGGCTGATTCAAATCTCTCACTCTCGCGGCAGGGGTGACATACACCCTTGGATAACGGGTCGGTTCGGTGGCATGGATCTCTGTTCTGGATCCGGGCTTTTTGTTGGCCCGGGTCCCCGTCCAAAAAAAAAAAAATATATACCCCCACTTCATATCCGCTTTTTATTTTTAATATTAGAGAGTAGTGTATGTTAATCAATTTGAGTTGATGGTCAACTTATTTATTCGAGTGTCAAAGTTTGAATCTCATTTTGTATATGCAGCAATTCATTAATCAGCGACAATTCTTAAATAGAATTCAGATTTGTGGTATAGTTCTAGATTTAAAAGATACTATAAACAACTAAAAAAAAAGAAAAAAGTGTGTGTTTTGTTATGTTATGAAAGTAAAGAGTGTATCACAAAATTGTAAAGATTAATTAGAAAAAATTTAAGGTGAGATTTGGATACCAAAATCTAAGAATCAAGTTTATGTTTATGATATTTTTTTATTCAAAATAAAAAATTTTACTCTCCAATTTATGTACTTAAATTTTTTAACATTTTATATTGTACAAGTCTGATCTACCAATTTCATTCTCCTCCTCTCTTCTTAACAAATTTAACAGTTGAATTTACTTAATAACTTTTTTTTAAATAATTTCATATTAAAAAAAACACGAACCCTTCCTATAACAATGTAATACACACTAATTTAATAATTTCTTCCGTATCAAAGAAAATATATATATATATATATATATATATATATATATATATATATATATATATATATATATATATATATATATATATCAAGTCCAAATTAAAACAAAAAAAAACACTCCCCTTTATATTGGATGTTTAAGTTAGTTTGTTCTTAAGATTTATTTCATCTTAATTTTATCCTTACCAATAAAATTATGTTGAAGAAAAATAGTAATAATAACTAAAGAACTTAGACAACTATGGTTTGATTTAGGTTTTAACGTGCAATCTATATTAGAAGATGCCACAGTGATATAATAAGAAGCACTATTAAAATTAATTTTGTCACAAATTATTTATATTATTGGCTAATTTCTCTGATTAAGATATATATATCTATGTGTGCAAATTTTTACTTTTATCTTTTTTTTTGTGAAAAAAACTCAACTCGTCTTTCTTTTGTATATTACATTAGCTTAATTAACAGAAACTTTTTTTGTCAATAAATATAATAGAACGTTAAACTATAAAATATAATCTAATTAAAATAATATAAAATGATTAAAATCCCAACCACTATATTATTTTCAATTTTCGTTTTTTTATCTTTTCAAAGTAGTGAAAATCAGAAAAAAAAAAAACAAAAACAAAAACAAAAACAAAAAACGAAACCTTCCAACCAAGAAAATGCAATGTATGAGGAAAAAAAGACAAATCAAAGCTTCCATTTCAGTCACCATGCAGAGAGGCAGCTAGCGATGATAACTTGATAAGAATTCTTATTCAGACGTTTGATTAATTGCCGGTGGACACATAAATCAATATTTTACAATTTTGATGTGAGATATTTCAATAAAAAATTAGGAAGAAATTTATAAGTATTTTTTATTCATTATCCGGATCAGAAAATTATCGTTTCTCGGGTCATTATATATATGTATACGAACTACTACATACCATGCATGATTTCATCGATTATCCGGTATCAACATTATTTTTACTATAGTTTTGCACTGAAAGCTTATTTTCTAATATCTCCATAATTTTTTTTAAATGAATTTTTATTAAATTAGAAGTTGTTTATTTAAAATGTTTAAGATATATATGTTTCTATTATTTTTTTTCTAATGATATATATATTATAAAATTTAATTTTATCATGTAAAAATACTTTATCTAATATATATTGCCACACTCACTCATATCTTATTTTTATCTTTTTTTTTTATAATGTTATCGTAATTGCACACATACATATGATATGATATTCAATACTTTGGTGTGAGATCAATACAATATAATATAAATAATAGAAATATATGACACATAACCGAGATATACATAATAAATCTCTACATATGAAAGTATGCTTTCTCCACCGAAATGTTCTATTACTCAATATTCAATATAATTTTAGTATTCATGATGAGCAATGAGATAGAGATATATTGTAGCAACCGAAATATATAAAGCTTCTTTTTCTTTCTTTATTTTTTTTTTAACTGTTTTGAGGCAACCATAATGGAGTGAAAAGAAAGTTTTGATTTTTTTCCAAATGAGAAAAGAAATTAAACCCAAGTTTGATTATTGCGTGCTTGCTATGCCATTCTCCTTCTCCATTTAACATAGCTACGTACTTGAATAGGGATTCTTGTTACTCTTACCATTTTTAAATAGAGTAATATATTATACATTTAAATTTTTTCATGAATTTAGTCTAATTAAATTAAAATATTAAATAATATTAATTATATCTAATTTTTATTATATTAAATTAATTTAATTAATAAAAAATTTTAGATGTATAATATTATTCTTTTCGATAATGCTAACAATTTTCTTAATAAGTCAAGCATATCTATATCTTTTTACTAATTTAAGTTAGATATGGTCAAACATTAACATTCAAATTGTTACTCGTATACAGATATAGATAATTGTGATAAGCTACATTTCTAAAAATATCCTTATTCTAAATGATTAAGAATATTTGATAATTCAAAAATATTAGTTAAAAATTACTAAAATTTATTATTTTTTATTTTATTTAATATATTTTATATTATATAAGACAAGTTTTGATTGATTTTTTTTTATCTTCTTAGTATTACCGTCAAATGATAATATGATATAATTTATGTTTGGTTTGGTAAAATTTTTTGAAAAAGTATTTATATTTGTGTTTGATAAATTAAAAATTCATGTGTTTATATTTACATCTTTTAAGAGTTAGAAATGCTTTTAAACGTACCTAAAAAAATTTAAAATTAATTTGTGCTTATCAAAATTAAAAAAAAAAAACATATAATCTCATACATTAATTAACATTTAAATTTAACTATTACATTAATTTTTATTATAATATTTTTAATTTTTTGAAATTATTTTATTAAACACATTTATTATTACTTGTACTTATTAAAATTATTTTTAATTTAATTTATTAAATAGAGCTACTATAACTTTAAAAAATTATCTATTAAAAATTAACTTTTATAAAATACTTTAAAAAAATAAAAATTTTACCAAACTAATCATATTATTGTCTATTTTTCTTTTTTCCATCTTTGAATTTTTAATAGCTTGTATTTGAAGCAAAACTATAGGAGTAATATAATAGAAAGAAAGAACCACAAGAGTGCTCCATGTGAAGTTCTCATCATTAACGGAATGAAGTTATGTTGGAAATGGAAATGGATACAAGAACTAGAAACTCCAATATTTTTTAATGGCATATCTTGTTCATCTACAAAGAGAAAATGTAACTACTACAAGCTAGTGAAGTAACATTTGAGGAATGTATAATTCTCACCGCCCCTACCTTATATAGACCCAAACTCCATAATTCATTAACTTTCAATGAATAAAACCATGTTAGTACTTTCAAGAAGCTTCCTCTCGCCGAAAGGACACTCTTCTAGTCCTATATAGTGTTAGGTACCAGACAAATGACACAGCAAAATATAGAGATGAAAAATTAGAAATTTGTATAAAATATGGAAACAATTGAATAACTTTCTTTGAGAATTACTACTTCTCTCTCTCACAAGGAGACTACAATAACACTCTCTCTTGACAAAAGGAGAACACACTTCTCTCTATATATATAGAAGAAAACTACTCAAAGAAATATTATGTTATTCTCTTTGGATGACTTGATTGAAATGAATTAAAGAAAAACTCAATTTATAGGTGAGTCTCTTCAATATGAACCATCCGTCAATTAGAGGTATATAATTCTTCTCTTTTTCAACCACTAAAATTCTAAGGTTATAAATTAAGATTGTTTATTACCTCTCATTTTATTTAGTTATTATTTATTTATATATTT
Organism: Arachis hypogaea; assembly: GCF_003086295.3. Taxonomy (NCBI): domain Eukaryota; kingdom Viridiplantae; phylum Streptophyta; class Magnoliopsida; order Fabales; family Fabaceae; genus Arachis; species Arachis hypogaea. Next base: position 150,055,716 of record NC_092051.1, on the reverse strand, counting down.
TCTAAAATTAGCTTTACTAATTTTCACAATCTCCCACTTAAAGCTAATTTTGATAAATTTTTAAAATTCATGTTGCTCATGTATTCCATAGGCCGTATGAGGATCTACACCATTCAAACTTTTCTGTGTTGATTGGTTTTGTCATGGCATCTGCTAGGTTATCTTTAGTGTGAATCTTCTGCATATCAACACTTCCTTCTTCTACTACTTTCCGAACAAAGTGATATTGTACTCCAATGTGTTTTGTTCTTGAATGAAAGGCAGGATTCCTTGCAATGTGCAAGGCACTCTGACTATCACAATACACAGAAATCTTCTGTTGTTTGTGCCCGAGTTCTTCTATCAACCTTTGGATCCAAATAGCTTCCTTGCATGCTTGTGTAGCTGCCATATATTTAGCTTCTGTAGTAGATAAAGCTACAACAGTCTGTAATTTAGATAGCCAGCTCACAGCTCCTCCTGCAAGTGTAAACACATAGCCTGTAGTAGATTTTCGTTTATCAAGATCACCTGCAAAGTCTGAGTCGACATATCCATTGACAATGAATTCTGATCCTCCAAACATAATGCAACATTTGAGGTTCCTTTGATGTATCTCAAGATCCTCTTAACAACATTCCAATGCTCTTTACCCGGATCTGCCATAAATCGACTTACCACCGCAACTGCTTGAGCAATATCTGGCCTTGTACAGATCATGGCATACATAAGGCTTCCCACCGCTGATGCATACGGTACTCGAGACATTTCCATCCTCTCTGCTTCACTACTAGGGCACATACTTGAGGATAATTTGAAATTCATAGGAAGTGGGGTTGAAATTGGCTTACATTCTTGCATATTGAAGCGTTGCAAGATTTTCTTCAAATAATTCTTTTGCGATAGCCAAATCTTCCTATCTTTTTTGTCTCGGTGAATTTGCATCCCTAAAATCTTGTTTGCTGGTCCCAAGTCTTTCATATCAAACTCCCTAGCCAACTGTGCCTTCAATTCTTGGATTTGATCTTTGTTGGGACCTACCACCAACATGTCATCCACATACAACAGTAGAATGATGAAATCATTATCACCAGACCTCTTGTAATAAGTACAATGATCTGAACTAAGTCTGTTGTATCCAAGGCTAATAATGAAAGAATCAAATCTCTTGTACCAACACCTTGGCGCCTGCTTTAGACCGTACAGAGATTTAGTTAACCTGCAAACCAAGTTTTCTTTTCCTTGTTCTTCAAAACCTTCTGGTTGGAGCATATATATCTCTTCTTCAAGTTCTCCATGAAGAAAAGCAGTCTTTACATCTAATTGCTCTAGATGTAAATCAAATGCAGCACACATAGCCAAAACTACTCTAATAGTAGTTAGTCTCACCACCGGAGAAAATATTTCATTGAAGTCAATACCTTCTTTCTGAGCATATCCCTTGACAACCAATCTTGCACGATATCGTTCCACCTGATCATTACTATCTCGTTTGATCTTGTAAACCCATTTGTTACCAATGGCTTTCCGACCTGCTGGAAGTTCAACAAGTTTCCAGGTATGGTTCATATGTAATGCCTCAATTTCTTCTTGCATTGCTGTCATCCACATAGAAGCGTCTGGATTGCGCATAGCCTCCATAAAAGTTGTTGGCTCTCCATCTTCTGTCAAAAGACAATATGCATCATGGTTTGTCAAAACATAATTTGAGTGCCATGATGGTGTTCTTCTTTGTCGAGTGGATCGACGAACTTCTATGTCATTAGCCTCTGCTTCTTGTTCTTCGTGCTGTGGTTCTGCTTCAGAAAGATCACCTTCTCTGCATTTTTCATCTATTTGAACAGTGGTTATCTCTTTAATAGTGCTGTCATTTTCTTGTTCTTTTTGCAATTCATCTTCTGCAAATATCACATCTCTACTGACAACTACCTTGCGGGCAGTGGGATCCCACAGGCGATACCCCTTAACTCCGTCAGTATAACCCAAGAATATACATTTTCTAGACTTTGGGTCCAGCTTTGTTCTTTCCTGGGAATTGTACATTACGTACACAGGACAACCAAATATATGTAAAGAAGAATAATTAGGTGGCTTACCTTGCCACATCTCCATTGGTGTCTTCAACCCAATTGTGGTTGATGGTGACCGATTTATCACATAACAGGCGGTTTTAACAGCTTCTGCCCAAAAAGACTTGGCTAAACCTGCAGTTTGCAACATAGCTCGTGCTCTTTCTAGGAGAGTCCTATTCATTCGCTCTGCTACACCATTTTGCTGAGGCGTATATGCAACTGTGAATTGTCGTTGAATACCTGCTTGCTTGCAAAATGTTAGAAAATCACCATCAACATATTCTCCTCCATTTCCTTAAACACTTGATCTTCTTTCCAGATTCAAGTTCTAACTTTGCTTTGAACTCTTTGAACATCGCAAACACGTCTGACTTTTTCTTGATCGGGTACACCCATAGCCTCCTAGAGTAATCATCAATAAATGATACAAGATATTTTGCTCCTCCTAGGGACATCTCCGGTGATTCCCACACATCAGAATGAATCAACTCCAATATGTGCTTGCTCCGAGCAGTTGATCTACCAAACGTCAATCTATGTTGTTTGCTTGTAACGCAGTGCTTACAAAATGGTAAGTTTACCGATTTGAGCCCGGGAATGAGATTACGTTCTACAAGAATCTTCAAGCCTCGTTCTGACATGTGGCCTAGTTTGCAATGCCATATCATCGTCATTTCTTCTTGGCTTGTTGAAGCAACTGATGCCTCTGCTTCTTGCAAAGTATCTCCCACAAGCATATATAGATTTGCTGCAATCTTTTCTGCTTTTATTACCACAAGAGCTCCTTTAACAACTTTCAAGATCCCACCTTCAATATGGGTCTTGCAGCCAAGTTCATCCAGTTGCCCAATCGACAACAAGTTCTTCTTCAAGCCCTTCACATGTCTTACCCCTTGAAGTGAACGAATAGAACCATCAAACATTTTTATTTTGACAGTACCTATTCCAACAATTTCTAAGGCATGATCGTTTCCCATAAACACAGATCCTTCTAAGACAGGTTCATATGTACAAAACCAATCACGATGAGGAGTCATGTGCCATGTTGCTCCTGAATCAACAATCCAAACATCAGTTAGCTGTTTGCTGCCTTTAGAACCAATTGTTGCTTCGCCATACAGGATTTCTCCATCATCAGAGGTACTCGCAACACATCCTTGAGAACTTGATCCTTCTGTAACCTTCTCTATACTCTTCTTATTCCAACAATCTTTCTTGAAGTGCCCTCTCTGACCACAATTGTAGCATTTGATCTGCTTCTTACTTTGTGACTTTGGTCTACTTTGACTCCCACTGGAACCACGCTCCATTGATCTTCCTCTTGTCATCAACAAAGCCTCTGCTTGTTTTGAGCTTTCTAATCTATCTTCCTTATTCTTGCGCCTAGATTCTTCTTCAAGAACCGCAGCAGCCATGTCATCAAAAGAAAGATAATCAGTCAAAACATTATTAGTTAAGTTAATGATAAGCTGATCATATGAATCTGGTAGACTTTGAAGTAAGAGCTCTGCACGTTCGTTTTCCGCTATGGTATATTCCAACGATGAGAGTTGGGAAAATAGCGTATTTAGATTGTTGATGTGATCCGTTGCCGATGTGGATTCACTCATTCGAAGAGTATAAAGTCTTCTCTTCAAGAATATCTTGTTGTGAAGTGACTTGACTTCATATAATTTGGTGAGAGCATCCCAAATTTTCTTTGCTGTCTTTTTCTCTGCTACACTTGATAAAACTGAATCAGCTAGTGCCAAGTGTAAGTTTGCAACAGCATTGTTGTCCATCTCCTTCCATTTTTCATCTGTAATTCCAGTGGGTCTACCTTCAATTGCTGTCACGCAATTGTCTTTTCTCATAATGGCTTTTATCTTCAATTTCCATAAGGAAAAATTACTCCCACTGAATTTCGGAATTTCATACTTTGCTGCCATTTTTTTTAGACGGTAACTCGCAGCGAAGAAAAAAAAAATATATTAATCAGCAACCTTTGGCTCTGATACCACTGTTAGGTACCAGACAAATGACACAGCAAAATATAGAGATGAAAAATTAGAAATTTGTATAAAATATGGAAACAATTGAATAACTTTCTTTGAGAATTACTACTTCTCTCTCTCACAAGGAGACTACAATAACACTCTCTCTTGACAAAAGGAGAACACACTTCTCTCTATATATATAGAAGAAAACTACTCAAAGAAATATTATGTTATTCTCTTTGGATGACTTGATTGAAATGAATTAAAGAAAAACTCAATTTATAGGTGAGTCTCTTCAATATGAACCATCCGTCAATTAGAGGTATATAATTCTTCTCTTTTTCGACCACTAAAATTCTAAGGTTATAAATTAAGATTGTTTATTACCTCTCATTTTATTTAGTTATTATTTATTTATATATTTTCTAAAATTAGCTTTACTAATTTTCACATATAGCAAAGAATTTTTCTGTATTAAAATAATTTTATATAAACAACAAATTATATATTATTGTATTAATAAAAATAATTTTTTATTTATTAATTAAAAAATTATTTAAACATATTAATCTGAGTTGATGATTATATAATTTTTTTACGATATATTAAAATTAAATTCTTTAATTATTATAAGATATGGAATCAAGTTAAATAAGATCTAATTTATTTCACATCAAATATTGACGTGCCTTTTTTTTTTCTCAACCAATCATAAGGAAACAGTTGGTAAAAATGTAAAGAGTTAGAATATAGAATCCAACTCAACACCCATCTCCGGAAGTTTGTATATATGACTATATGTAGTAACGCAATAATGATAATGCATTTGTTCTCAAATAATGTGTGAAACTGTTTATGTGGCTGGGAGAGAGCATGCAACTAGAGAAAAGTAACTAATTTAAACGTTAACGTTTCTAATTAAGCATAAAAATATTTAAAATGTGTTTTTTTTAAGATATTTTTTAATAATTAAAATTTTATATACGTAATCGATTAAATCGTATTATTTTTATTATAATTAGATTGGACAAATCGATTTGACAAAAAATTGATGAACCAAATTTTAAACTAATCTAAAATATTTTTTTTATAAAAAATATTATAATATAAAAAATATTCTTATTATATATATATATATATATATATATATATATATAATAAGAGTATTTTAATTTATTATTTTTTATAATGAGAATATTGTAGTTATTTTTTATAAAAAAATATTAATTTAAACTAATTCAAAGTTTAATTTATTAAATTTTAGTCAAATTAATTTGTTTGATTTAACTTTAATAAAAATAACACAATTTAATTAATTATATATTAAATTTTAATTATTAAAAAATATTTTTTTTAAAATATTTTAAACGTTTTTATATAAGTGACTCTCTTCTAATTAATATATGACTTAAGCTTAAAACAAAGATAAGATTGCATGAGAATTTAGATAGTTTACTACTTTACTTAGAAGAGAAACCCTATGACGCTAGACTAGCTTAGTAATGGTCTCTTCTCTTCAATTGTTTAAGCAAATAAAACTTTAGAAAAAGGTGTGTGTTATTACTTTGTAGTATTTATAGTTTAGAGTTCAAAAAGCTAATAAGATATATTATCTTTGCTTTTGTTGCATTGTATTTTTAATGAATTAGCATCATATCTAAAAAGTTGAGCAGTAACCGGTTTGTATGAACCATCTTTTTTATATCTATAACTTGTTATGGTTAAATAAATATAATTTCTTAATAAGTTGCTTGTCCTAAATTTATGAAAGTCGGATATGTAACACAAATCATAAATCTCAACTCAAAAATTTATTCACAAACTCGATTGAAAATTTAAACTTATAAATTATTAATTAAGAGCTACTACATACAGTTGACTTAAGATCACCACCATACTCTTGCATAATCATTAGCAAGAAAAAGATCTAGGTAGCCCTTGCTGGACCAATCAAACACTGAAACATATTATTATCTTTTTGTTAATCACATGTCAGAAAATAACATGACAAACAATAAACATTTTCCACTTGTAAACACATTATTATATTGGAAGTTAGAAAGAAACATTACTCACCTATCCAAAAATAGAAAACACAAACTATTCCCACACATTATTGCCACTTCCCTATATTTTACCCAATAAACCCGAATATCAAGGAATTTAAAATTATTAATATTTCTTGTTATTTCAACCCATTTTTAAATATTAAATTCTCATACGTGGCAGCACACTATTGAGCAATTCATATGCACCGTGTATATATAGAGATGTATTTATACCTTCTACTCTCTTCCCTCTGCTTTCATTAGTAGTGCAATTTGCATATTCCTTCATTTTCCCTGCAAATTCTCTTCGCCAACCAACCATTCAAATTCTCCATTCCTCAATTGTTTTTCCGCAGATTGAATTTTTCGGTGCTAGTTCAAACCATTGACAACAAACTTTGTGCTTGTCCTATAGAGTGGTGAATGAGGAACAACAATATATAGTTCCATAACAAAGTAGAAATATCAACAAAATTTAAATGGCTATGAGAGGGGATGGGGAAGAAGCCACCGGTGTCTCGCGTCCCCCGGCGGGAATGCACTCGGAACGGACGCCCTCGGCCGACTTCTTATCGGACAATGAGCTCTCCATGCAATCCAACACCGCCGCCTCCCCCATGAGCCCTTACTATGATCCTGGCCGCCTCAGCGGCGAGGGATCCCCATTGATGGTACATGTGTTCGTATTTTCTATTTGGAAAAAAAATCTATATATAATTTATTTTAAATTATTTCATAAAAAAAACTTTTAAACAAAATTCTATCACTTAATTTCATCTAACATTGACATAATTTTGATTAAGGAATCTTCTTTTTCTTTTGATCTATATAGCACATCTCTAAAAAATCATGACAACGTCAAATGATTAAGTGTTTTTAATAAAAATATAATAATTTATATTATATTCTTTGATCAGTTTAATCTTTTGGAATGAGTGATTTTATGACAGTATTCAATTATCTACTGTTCTTTTTGGCGATAGATGTCACCATGGAACCAAACCGCAAATTCGCGATTTTCAAAGGAATTATGCTCCCAAGGCGGCGAAAGCACCGCACAAAGTGCTCTCCTGGGCTCCCTGGTCCGGGAGGAGGGACACATATACTCCTTGGCTGCCACCGGTAACCTCCTTTACACTGGCTCCGAGAGCAAGAACATCCGTGTGTGGAAGAACCTCCAAGAATTCTGTGGCTTCAAATCAAACAGTGGTTTGGTTAAGGCCATCATAATATCTGGACATAAAATCTTCACTGGTCACCAAGATGGTAAAATTCGTGTTTGGAAGGTTAACCCTAAGGCACCAAATGTTCACAAACGCGCAGGAACGTTGCCAACTTTGAAAGATATACTCAAGAGTTCTCTCAAACCAAGTAACTACATTGAAGTTCGGAAAAATCGTTCAGCACTTTGGATTAAGCATTCTGATGCTGTTTCCGCCTTAAGCCTTTCTCATTGTAAAACATTGCTCTATTCAGCTTCATGGGATAGAAGCATAAAGGTAATGTCTTATTTTCCACTTATTATTTTATTTTAAATAAAAATTTATGTCAAATTTTCTTCCAATAAAATTAATAATTAAAAATTATTATTTAATAATAATTTTTAATTATTAAGTGTCATTATTTTATTGGTTGTGTGTGACCCATGCAATAACAAAAATAACAGGTGTGGCGCATCTCCGATAAGAGGTGCATGGAATCCATCCCGGCTCACCAAGACACGGTGAATTCCGTGGTGTGCGGCGTTGATGGCCTCGTCTTCTCCGGCTCTGCCGATGGAACCGTTAAGATGTGGAAGCGGGAAACTCCCTCCTCCCGCTCCACCAAGTGCACCAAACACACCAATGCACAAACCCTGCTCAAGCAAGAATCCGCCGTCACCGCCCTCACCCTCGATGCCTCCTTCTCTACCCTCTACTGTGGCTCCTCCGACGGTCTCGTCAACTTCTGGGACAGTAACAACAACTTCGCCCATGGCGGCGTCCTTAAAGGCCACAAACTAGCCGTCCTTTGCCTCGCCGCTGCCGGAACCTTAGTTTTCAGCGGATCCGCCGACAAGACAATCTGCGTGTGGAAGAAGGAGGGAACGATCCACACGTGCGTGTCGATGTTGACGGGGCACGAGGGTCCAGTGAAGTGTCTGGCGGTGGAGGAAGACAAGGAGGCGAAGGCGCGTGGTGGTGAGAGGCGGTGGGTGTTGTACAGTGGGAGCTTGGATAAGTCTGTAAAGGTCTGGAGCGTTGCCGATGTTGGAGGTGGTGATAATCAGGAGCAGCAGCGCCACCACCGTATGTTTTCTGATTCAGATTCAATACCATTTGCTGAATCTGTTAGTAGCTACTCTTCTTCGTGCCGGAGCAATAACAGAAAATAACTGAAACAAACTGCTCTGGCCTCTGGGTGTATGAACGCTGGTGAATCAGTTAGACTAGTGTGTATAACTGTATATTGTTTTGTGATGTGCCTTGAAAGGCCCGGCCCGGCCCATATTTTGATGCCCCCATCTCATCTCTTTGAATTACTCTCTCACTATTATGTATTATATCAGACATAATATTATAAAGGAAGACACCAAAAAAAAATTATATATATATATAAGAGAGGGGATGTTGAGATGAAAAAGCATTTCATTCACCATAATAATTAACTATGTTGAGGAGAAGACCACAAATAACAAGTGTCACGGACATTACGTGAGAAGAATTCTTTGACAATTGACTTTTTCCTTATACATTTATACCAATAAGTGAAAGTTTGCTTCTGTGAATGTTTTTAGGTATCTAGTCGATTTAAGGTGAAATTGATAACTGAGAGTGATTAGATGATTTGATTGATTTGACTAAATTTTTATCTAATAACTTTCAGCTATCAACTTCACGTGAATTCGACGGCATCTGAGTTTTCACCATGTTTCTATGTGATCAATGTGATAGCCTACGAGAATGACTTATTGTAACTTTATGTGGAGTGTGAGAACTCAAACCACTTAAATGGCCACTTCTATTACCAACTGAATTGAAGTCTAAACCAATAGGACGAACTGCATCACCCCCTTCCAGTACTCTCAGGATCTACAAGTATATATAAGAAGCATTTTCAGTCCATAATTTGCAAGAAACTAAAAACATGTTTAAGCCTTCTGCATACCTTAGACATTGGAGGTCTGGCATCAGGATCCAGACGTAGACACAATGAAGCAGCTCTTGCCATGGCTTGTAATTCAAAGTTAAATTCCAATGACGTCTCAAACCCCAAGTATGGGTTAAGAGACCGAACGTTTTGCAATATATGATCTGCCTCTAACATGCGTATAGGATGAAACCATTCAGAAAGAAACGAGTGACCATTAAATTGTTCCAACTCACTAATTCTTCGACCTGTTATTAACTCTAGTAAAACAATGCCAAATGCATATACATCTACTTTATATGTAAGATTTCCAGCTTCAAGATATTCAGGTGCAAGATACCTGTATAGGTTTATGCAAAAATTAACAACGTAACGGTGTTATATAACATGAAATTATGTATAAATAGAGATAATTACCCTGATGTTCCTACAACTCGATCTTGTTCAGTATTTATATTCCATTCTGAGTGCCATCTAGCAAGCCCGAAATCAGCCACCTGAGTGAATGCGAAACGATCATGTTTAAAGCTACTTATTCTTAAAATTCATACGGTGAAAACTCAGCTGCAGTCGATTTCAGGTGAAGTTGATAGCTGAGAGCCATTGGATAAAAATTTAGTCAAACTAGTAAAATCATCTAACGGTTCTCAGCTATCAACTTTATGTGAAGTCGACTGCACCTGAATTTCCACCAATTCACACACTACAGAATGCAGAAGGGCCAGGTAATTAAGCTACCAAAGGCTCAAAGTCATGCGTTAAGAGAATATTTCTGGGTCGAAAATCTCTGTGCACTATGCAACCAACTCTGCAATCTTCATGAAGGTAGCGTAATCCTCTTGCAGCTCCAATCGCTATCTTTAACCGTGAGTTCCAATCCAAGGGGGTATTCCCATCTCCTGTCAATATAGAAAGAAATAAACTTTGATATGAACTTTTTATTGGATTATTCAGAAGAACATTCAAATACAAGTGCAAAGAACTGAAAGAGAAACTCATAATATGGAAAATGAACTAATAGCCGTGTAAGTAAGGGTCCAATGAAATTGAGGCATACCATGTAAGTAAAGGTCCAAGGATCCATTGCATATGTATTCATAGACTAATATCCTCAAATTGGCCTCTACACAAAATCCTATCAACAACACAACATTTCTGTGTTGTGCACAGCTCAAAACACGAACTTCCCTGCAGAAATCAAGATCAGCTTGAGAGCCTCCAAACTTTAACTGTTTCACAGCAACAACCTGGCCATCTCTGAGAATTCCCTTGTGAACAACACCAAATCCACCTTCAGCTAGAAAATTTGCATGCGAGAACATATCAGTAGCTTCCTCTATCTCCTTGTAAGAAAACTGTCTAGGAGGCTTTCCAAAAACTGGTGCTTTGTTCTGACATTGAGAGCACAAGGGAGGAGGTATACACGAAGTTCTGCCCATAGGAATGGTGGCATTACCTCTGTTGCCCATGTTGGAAGCGTAAACTCTGCTTTGAGATTGTTTAAACCCAAGTTCATTAGTTGTCCTTTTCATTTCCTGATCACAGTGCATAAAATTCTCAAGTAGTGTTTTGGAAGTTGGAGATTTGGTTCTTTGGATAACTCTGTTCTGAGGAATCCAAAATACATCCTTGTTATCATCACTTGACGCATATGGGATTGAATGTGTCCCCAAATCCTTTTCCAAATCAAAGTTGAACTCTTTTGGCTCATTGATTGGTTTGTATGCTCTTTTGTCGTGCAGTCCCTGACCCTCATACAGAGGATTTTGCTCATAGACTTGGAAAAGAGAAGCCATTGAATCAGAACTTGACTCTGAGTAAACTCCGATGGTTCTAGTGGCAGAAGTAGCTGGTTCTTCAGGGCTACTCACTGGGGTTGAATGCTTCAATCTGCGGCCTTTGAGCTTTCCAATTGCTATATCCGGTGAAGAAGCAGAGGAGAAAAATGGAGTTTGGAGTTCATCAGAGCATGCTAAGTTAAGCCTGAGAACTTTTGGTTTTGAGGCATTCATCACCACAACGCTACAGTTGAGTTCATCCATGCAATGCTTTACCTCTTGCTTTAACTTCCTGTTTCAGAAAATAAGGTTAAGTTATATAACAAAGTATGATTTTGGCATAAGGCACTGAAAAGTTCTACTTGGTTGCTCTGCATGATTGATAGTTGAAAACAAATGCTGGTTTGTTAATATTAAAGGGGTATGCATGTGAGTATGTGAAGAGACACAATGCAAGCAGTCAATTAAATGAGCTATAATAGCTTAGAAAAAAGAAATACATTTTTCATGTTAAATTACTTGTCCAGTATGACCCAATGGGAGCCACTCCATCTGGCTTCAGCTGCTACAGCACCACTTGGAGTACCAGTTACCACCTTAATCTTCACCCTAACCTGCATTTATATATTTCATCAGTACTTATGTTATGCTTATTAGTATCCATTTACATGATTAGTGAAAACTGAAAAGGTTTCACCTCCTTGTGTGCAATCTAATTTGTCACTTGTAAAGTTGTACCCAAAAGGTTCACTGTGGGAATTATTTATGTGTCTTTTTTGTAATTTGAAGTTTTGAACTCTTGTAAGGATATCTAGCATATGGCTAATCATTGAAAGAATCTATTCATCTTTTACTACACATTATTGTTGCCACGCCATTGTTACTAACGGTAATGCTAGGAAAACAAAAGAAACAGTCAGAACTTGACTTGTTTAATATTATTAATTATCGCAACAATTAATGAATGTTAAATAAGACAAATTATGACTGTTTTTAGCTAATTTTCTTTGATTATCAAATATTTTTGTGTTACGAATATGTCTAACATGCTTTAATTTCATGATCCTTGAAGTTAATTCTACATTCCAAATACCTTTTTAAGCTAATTGCGTAAATTTATAGTTCTAATAGGCTTTTCTCCTTGCTAGTTGCTGCCTCCTGTTTAATTTTATTAAATATTGTTGTCTAGTTCGTGAAAACTTTATGCATGTGCAATTATTAATGCATGTTGTTTACCAAGGCAAGATTTGCAAAGCACATGCAAATGAAACAAACTACAGTCAAGCTGGTACAGCAGTACAGCTTGGCAAATATCAGAACTGAAGCTTCCTCTATTCTGACACGTTACTGGGAAAAAGATTTGAGAAAAAAAAAATATATATATATATATATATATATATATATATATATATATATATATATATATATATATAAGGATATTTGTTCATAGATCAGACTACCATATATACTATTTTACGTGGTAAGAGCAAAAGAATCTATTAATAATTTAAGTTTCATTCTCAATAGTGTGTGCATTAATTCTCAATAGTGGTAAGAGTTAAAGAATCGATTAATATTTTAGGTACAAATTCATGCATGATTTTGGGGGAAGAAAAATGGAAAACCAAATTAGTAAGGAAAATTTATGGAAGATGAGGTGTGTGTTTGAATTAAAATTTTGTAAATGAGAATTTGTATTAAATTGATTTTATAAATTTTATTTTGATAAAAAGTGAGTTAGTATTTTTTTAAAAAAGTAAGATAATTTCATTCATAAAATAAAAGAAACATATAGGTGTTTATATATGGGATAAATAAAAAAAATAGGAGATAAATAACTGAGTTAGTATTTACAAAGTGACTTAGTATTAATGTGATTTATGTTTAATAATTTTATATCAAAATAAATTATAATAAAATTAATATTATTTAAATTATATTATTTAAAATTATATTTAGATAAAAATTACAAAAAAATGTTCATTTATATCATTTAAAAATATATTTTTTAACACTATTTGACTATATATATTTTTTTAAAAGAACTTGAATTTATTTGTTAAAATTTAGTATTTTTTAGTCATAATTTTTCAATACTCTTTTTTAGTATTTTTTTTGCATTTAACTTGACATTTCTAATGAAATTAAAAAATTATATTATAGAAAAAATAACAACGGTAAAAGAATTGTATACTAATTCAAAAAACACATAGTAAAAATTATACAAAATTAAATAAAAATTAACTAAGTTTCATATAAAAAAATATGTATTAATAAAAATAATTAAAAAGTTTATATGAATAATGAGTACTAAAAATTTTATTACAAAAATACAACAATATACGTTAGAAAATATAAATTAAAAAAAACATATATATTATGAACAAAAAAATTAAATAAATAATTGATTAAAAAAATTAAAATTTATTATAAAAGAATACTAAAAATAATAGTATAAAAAATATTTATTTATAAAACATTACCGTGAAAAAAATACAAAAATTCTGATAATTATTCTTAGTATTTTTTATTACAAATGAAATTGAATAGTAAAATTAGTAAAAAAAAATATTTTTTCAATTATTTTTTAATTTAACAATTGAACGTAAACGTAAAAAATACACTTTGTTACTTCGAGTGAATAAGAGTTAAAACACAGAAGTTATGTTTGTCTTTAGAAAGAAAAAAAAAAGTCAAACAAAAAAATTCTGATATTCAAAAAGATTAAACGTAATTTTTGTATGTAAACGCTAAACTAAACACACCATTGTTTAATTTGCTTTACGCTTAAGTAATAAAGATTTGAAAGACAGAGCAGGTGAAAAAAATAAAACAACAGTAAAAGTCTACAAAACTGAAGGTAAAAAAAATAAAAGGAATAATACTGTAACTTTTTCGTACACTAAATTCAAAAATTTTTTTACGATAGTAATAACTCGCAAATCCCAATTTAATACGAGGACAAAATTCGTGAGGTGCATAGCTTCGTTATTTCATTTTATTATTTAAAAAGTTTGGAATAATTTATTTACCTCAATTTGATTGTGCAGCTGAAGCACCATCTGAGCACAAGATTCTGATATATCGGAAATTTTCTCCGGCAACTTTCCAGCACTTACTCCGCTAGAACAATCTCCACGCAACCTTGAAAAGTTCCAGAACCTTCTGCCTGAAAAATTAAATCCACTCCACGTTCATCAAATTGTTAGAACAAATTACAAATAATAATAATAATAATAATAATAATAATAATAATAATAAAAGGCTGAGAGAGCGTACCAGATTTCTCGACGGAATAAACAGCAAGGAGCGTGATGGAGTCCGAGGAGTGAACAACATGAGTGAGAGCCCAAGCTAGTGCCGTATTGGAGATTATCTTCTCTGCTTTAACTGCAACCAGAACTTTGTTGACCGATGCTGAAATTCTGGTGCCAGCAGTGCTGGTGGTGCTGTGACGCGCGCTAATCGAACCAATTGTTTCCTCTCTGAACATCATCATTTTCGATCGATGATTTTAAGAGTCTGAGATGAGAGTGAGAGTAAAAGTAACGTAAACACATTAGCCATTAGCTTGATGGTTTCGTTTGCATTATTTTGTTGTGTTGTTGCAGAATGCAGAGAGAGTAATTAATTGAAGTTTGAGCCGAACGAAAGTGAAGCATCCATGTCTACTACAACTGGCAGCTCTCTTAACTATGGTTAGGTGAGTAACTCAAGTTAGTTATTACATATGACGTAGGACAAATGGAAATTATAGTAGGTAATTTAATAGACTATATTATAGTTAATAAAATATATTAATATGCAAAATGAATAATAAAAAATTAATATAAAATAAAAATCGAATTAAAAAGTTGTTGCAACGAGTACATAAAATGATCATGATATATACGTGTATATTAAAATTGTTCATTAATATAAAATATATATTAAAATATAAAAATATATTAAAAATAAATTAAATAATATATATAATAATTAATTTTAGTGATTTATTTTAATATATAAATAATATTTTTGATATCAAATATATATAAAATAAAAAGATATGTGAGTACATAATAATAGGAAGATATATAGGTGTATTATAAACATAATATATTAAAACACAGCTTTTTTTGTTTTTGTTTTTGTTTTTGGTGTAATTTACTCTCTAATGGAGCTATATATGACCTCTATTAATTCTTGAAAGATAGTACAATTTATATTATTTTTTGAAAAATATATACATGTGATGTTTGTTTATTTAATTTTCAACGAAATTATTTGGTATAACATTTATATTTTAATGATAATATAAGGAGTCGAAATTATTTATATCTGACTAAACTATATATATATGTTGAAAATTAATTTTAACTCTCTCAGTTAATTTTTTTTGTTAAAATTTATTTTATTTTTTTTAATTTTTTTTATCTCAAAACTTCACTGAAAAAGGAGACAATAACCCTCTTAATATTTAATTTTTTTATATAAATTATATATAAATTTTTGTTTTATTCTCTTAAAATTTTTATTTTTATTTTATTTTATTATAAAATTAATTTTTAGTTCTTCTTTAATATTTTGCCTAGTTCCGTCATTGCATCTATTATTTTATTATCTAATTGTTGGCTTAAAAAATTTGAGTTTCAAGAAAATTGATTACAAATCTTTAAAGAATTAAACTTATGTTAGGTATACTTTTTTTTGGATTAATCCACTAGGTTATTATTATTTAGAAAATTATAAAATTATCAGTCTCTATATATATATATGTATATCGTTGTAAAAAAGGATAAAAAGAAAATTATGAGAATAAAATTAGCCCTCTTTTAATTATTACAGTCTATATATATATATAACAGATTTAATTAATTATTTTTCAGCAAAATAATATTCTTAACAAACACAAGTTTTAATTTCAAGTAAACTCAAACAACGAAAAGGACATAATCATGGAATATAACATATAATTTTATTTAACTAACTTTGTTTAATTAAAAGATACATTATTAGTTACAAAGAAAAAGACGAGCTATTATTTGCTTTCGGTTGTTAATAATAAGACAATATAACGAGTATGTATTATAAGTACATCAGATATCATCCACCGCCCCAAATCTCAATTAATTAATGAAAAAGTACGAAGAGTTCAATAGAATATTTATATAATATGTATAATGAAAGTTTATGGAGTATTAAAAATATAATTATTAATGTTATTTTTTTATTAGTTGAAATTTTTGGAATAAATGATATTATGACATATGGTATTAAAGCGTTAGATAATAAATAATATAAAAGATGTTCATTTTGTAACTCAATAATCTATTGTATAAATAGTTTATTATCTCCTTAGCAGACTCTTAATTAATTAGGTAACTTTCTTCTATTCATACCCTTTTTATTATTCTTCAATGAAAAATAACTATTAAATAAAATCGAATTAATTTTTATCCCACAAAGATAAAAGATACTGTGAATAATAAAAAAATTAAAAATTAATTATAAAATAATTAATATAAAAGTTAGTATCAATAATAGTTACTATTTATGTTAAAAAATATTTTTATAAAAGGAGTATAACTAAAAATAATTATTTATTATAATACGTGTTAATATTTTAATTTTTTTTATATAAACAAAGATATTTTTATATACGTGAGTCTTATCATCGAAAATATTATTTATTATAATACGTGTTAATATTTTAATTTTTCTCTATATAAACAAAGATATTTTTATATATGTGAGTCTTATCACCGAAAATATAATAAAAAATTTCAATGATACGGCTGGACCTTGGTTTGAGTTGGTACACATCAACATATAGGTTAAATATAGAGCAAGTAGATAGACGTTTTCTTTTTGGGACCATATCCAACAACTTTTATATTTGTGTCTCCTATTTTATTTTTCTCATTTAAAGTGTAGTTTTTTAATTGGATGAATTCATGCTTAATATCTACAAGTACAACTCTCAAATCTAACACAGTTTATGGCTGTAAATGGATGAAATGAAACATAAATTATTTCTTAAAAAATTTAAGAAGTTAAAAAAATAAAGGAGAAAATAACAAGTAGCTACTCGTTTAAAAATTTTGGTCATAACATGATTAGTTTATTATATGAACAAAGCAAATTAAATGTACTCCAATTATATTAGGCTGAATTTGTCATGCCAAAATTCCATTGTGGGCTACAAGTTTGGTCCACGTTGATAACAAAGTTCTTTCCAAAGTAATCACAAAGGGGACACATGGGTACATGCAATCCATTCAGAGGAACCCACTGATCTACATGTCAAATCTGTCTCATTTCGGTGTTATTTATCCTATTTATTTATTATTTAAATGGTTATTATTTTAGTACTGAAATTAAATTTAATTAACAAAAATAAAAATCATGAAAAGATTAGGATTGAATTTATAGTCTAAAAATTAAATCTTTTATCTAATCTTATTTGAATTTGGATCTCATGTTTAACTCTTTCATATACTCTTTAGAAATAATTTTTACTTTTACCATTCTTTAATTAAAAGAGTGTACTATTCTCACTTGAAAAATAAAACATCACTATTGAAGCTTTTTATTCAAAATTATCAAAAAAAATCAGTTCTTTTCTTTAAGTATATAAATCATAATTTTAAGAATTAAAATAAAAAAATAAATTAATAAACTTTTATAAATATATTCAGTTTGCATCTAATAAAACATGTCAAATATAATGTATATTATTATTTCACGTTATCAATTGTTAATGGCAAATGTTAAAAGAATGACAAAAAGACAAACATAATTTACTTTTAATTTTTAAAATATTAATTTGATTGACAAAATTTTTTAAAAATAATATTAAAAAATAATGAATCTTTTAAAAAAAATTAACTATTAACTCGTATATCTAAATTATATCCATTGAAAAGATGACTAATGGAAAGAGACAAGGAACTCAACTATTGACATGAGATATACATACAACCATTTATTTATATATGTGTGTAGCAAGAGAAGGAAAAAAAAAAAGCATCATGATGATAACAAATTTTTAGCAAGACTTATCTTACCATGCATGTGAGTGCAGTTATGACATTATTGATGATAATATCATCCACCAAAGAGCACGTTTGCATTGTGGGAGCACCCACCATGGACCGTTTCGGTGCAAACTATATTAATTAAAAGTAGTTAGGAAATGTGCACATATAAATGAATTACGTTCAACCCTTCTTAGATCGAATTAATGGTAACCAATAATAAACGTGAACATTGTCTCACAATATATATACACACACAAACACACAATTATTCGAACTGTTAATGTGGAATGACAACTAGCTAGCTAGGGTGGTCACCATTTCTTCTTCTAGGATAAATGCTTCATCAGTTGATCTACTTCATAGTTCAACAAAAAGTAATAATAATGTTAAGAATCGTTTTTTTCTTTTTGGGTTTTGGAGAATAAAGTTATTTGTAAGAAGGCTATTATAAGAGTTCTTCAATTTGAAGGCTATGTTACCCAAGGTGACTGAGGCCCATCTACACAATATTTGTTTTTTTTTTCTTTTGTAGAACTTGGGTCTAGTGACCTGGATTTAAATGAATAGTAGCCTTTGAAAAATAAAAAATATTGAGTAGTTGGGACTATGATACGGGCTTTATGCTAGAAATGTATCATTTAGTCTTGGGAATCAAACATAAAAATTAATATTTTTATATTTTATTTAGTAGTAAATTTAACATAAAAAATATAAATTATGAAAGTTAATTTACAATAATTTTTTTTTCATGCAAAAATTTTAGAATGAAAAATATAATGATAAAAAAAATTAGTGTCTATGTACTTTTTCTGTCAGAAACAATAGAAAATATATATCTTATCTATTAAATATGATTTTTGTTGTCTTAATGTTTCGTATCTATCAACAAATGCAACAAAAAATTACTAAATTTTGAGCTGACCGTATTGTCAGTTTATTTGTACACTTCAAGTTATAACGTATTAGAGGTTGAATCTCATCTTATGTATATTATAATCTATTGACAATAGTAAATTTTTAAATGAAACTATAATAAATTGATTTTTGATTTGTCAAATTATATATATCGATTATGCTACATGTACATCAAAAGTAGTCACTAGTATAAAATGTTGAAATATAAATATACATTAAAAATATATTAAACTACACATATATTTATACACAAATATACTAATAAATAATTAATTTCAATGACTATATATATATATAATGAAAATGATTTAACCAAAAATTCAAGCGACCTAGCATTTTAGGACATCTTAACTCTTAAGATGCCATGAACATTATCTTTGTACTTTATCCCTTTAAACCTTGCATGCACTAGTCCATGAAGTTTGAAATTAACAAATCATAGCCCTAAACTTTTTCTAATTGTGATTTTTTTTAGAATTACTAGCGAATCAGTATAATTTATTATTTTTTATTATTATTTGTAATTATTAATCTAATTATTTTACTCTAATAATTTAATATTATATTTTTAATTCTTATTTTTAAATATTAATAATTAACTACTAATAAAAAATAATAAATTTTGATAATTTTTAATTTTTTTTCCGCTCTCAGTAAAGTGTATCCCCTTAAAGGTTAGCTTATGTCCAAAGCATCTCTTGAAGCTTTCGTAATATATATATATATATATATATATATATATGCAAAATTACCTCCTTAGTTTTTTAGTCTTTTTTAATATGTATTCTTTTGTAACAATTAATGAGAAAACTGTCAACATGATGATACATTTACACTTTTAAAAAAGGTTTCAAGAATTGATTTATACATTTTAAAGTTCACAAAATTAAAGTATACACATCATATAAAATTCGGATATTATGGCTATATATATATATCGGAAAAGTTCTGCATAGGGCTTGTATGCTTTACAAGTTTATTAAACAATAAATTTAAAATACGCGCTCCTCCACCTACGTTGATTACACGCGCTATATAATATCCCGCGTATATCTAACTTTCAAATTTAAAATATTTGTTTCCTTCTTCGTTTTCGTTATTTTGAGATTTGGTTGTTCTTCTTCTCGCGCGTCTTCCCTCATTCTTCTCCATCGATCTTTTCCTCTTCTTTTCTCACTGGTATGTTCTTCGTTTACGTTCTCTTTTTCTCTCTCTGCAACTCGAGCTTCGTTTTCTCTTTTGATTTGTTGTTTTCTGAAATCAAAGTTCGAACTCGTTTTGAAGATGATGGATCTTTCAAGCTCAGATTCTGTGCTGAATCCAGGCGATGTGGATTATGAATTTGAATCTAACGAAGTTCCTGAGGTTTGATTTACAGTAATTTGTATAGCATTGTGTAGTTTAAAAATTGCTGAACATTGTTTAATTACCTGGAATTTATAGCAGACGCTCGGGTGTAGATCAATTCTTCTTTGGGTGTATTTTAGCTATAAGTGTGGGTATATATACACTTTACTGGTTTTTTGTTATTTTTAATTGAGTTGTTGTTGTTCAGGTGTATTATATCAGACATGATTGGGTGTGTTTTTAGTTTTTGACATGGTGTATTCTGCAGCCTGTGTATTGACAGTTTATGGCTTTAAAGGTCATTCTGTAGTTGAATTGTTTCGGTTCGGGTGTATCATATTAGACATGATTGGGTGTATTTGTATCATATCTATGGGTGTATTCACAGTTCTGACCAGGTGTATTCTGCAGCCTCTCTCTGTTGTTGATGACGAGCTTGTTCCGAAGGTTGGAATGACCTTTACGACCCTTGAAGATGCCGGAAAATTTTACAGGAACTACGCGAAGGCTGCAGGTTTCTATACAAGAGTTCGGTGCACAAATAGGAAGGGAAACGAGATTAAGAATCAACTGATTACATGTAGCAGAGAGGGAAAATGGAAATCTAAAATATCTCCAACCGAGAAGACCAATCCGACAGCCAGTTTAAACTGTCCTGCAAGAATTTATATACACACATTGAAGGATGTCGGTGCTTGGATCATTTCAAAGGTTGTGCTGGATCATTCACACCCCTGCTGTCCAAGCAAAGCAGAGATGCTCAAACAGCACAGGGAACTAAGCATGTCCATTCGTCGTACGATAGAGAATAACGACGAGGCCGGTATCAGACCAAGCAAAACGTACCAATCATTTGTTGCGGCTGCCGGGGGTCACCGCGAGTTAAATTTTATCGAAAAGGACGTGAGGAATTACATTACCAGGGAAGTGCGGAATGTTTCCGAACAAGAAGATGCAAAGGAATTCGGGAAATATTTCTTAAGAATGAAAGAGAAGAATCCGAATTTCTTTTTTGAGCTCGAACTCGAGGAGGATCAATCGATTAAGCTGGCTTTTTGGGCCGACGCAAGAAGCAGAGCCGCCTTTGAGTATTTCGGAGACGTCATTTCATTCGATACCACCTACAATACAAATAGGTAACAAACTGTCCCTGTTTATGATGCTAAATTAATTTATTTTTACGAATCCGCAGCAGAGGTGTATATTGGCCGTCTCATTGGGTGTATTCGAAGCATTTGTTGGGGTGTACCTAATGATTTTGCATTCTGCACTATGGTAATTTGTTTCAGGTATAATTTGGTCTGTGGTTCTTTTGTCGGGGTGAATCACCACGGTCAGTCAACACTTCTCGGATGCTCTTTGATGAAGAACGAAGAAATTGAATCATTCAAATGGTTATTTCAATGCTGGCTTCGTTGCATGGGAGAAAACGCTCCGAAAGGGTTTCTCACCGATCAGTGCGCATCAATGAAAAGGGCTTTAGAGGCCTGTATGCCAACAACAGTTCACCGCTGGTGTATTTGGCACATCATGAAGAAGATTCCAAGCAAATTAAATGGGTACAAGGGACATGCCGATATCGAACAACAAATGAGCCATGTTGTTTGGAACTCTCACAGCAAAGACTCATTCGATTGGAATTGGAACGATTTTCTGGTGAATTTTGGTCTTGCGGACAACAAGTGGCTTTCAGGTAATGTGTTTTTAAAATCTGCAGCAGAGGTGTAAATTGTACGATCACTCGGGTGTATTTTACTGTGTGTGTTTGGGTGTATTATGCAGATCTGTACGAAGACCGTCACATATGGGTTCCTATCTATCTGGACCACCACTTCTGGGCAGGGATGAGAAGCACACAAAGGAGCGAGAGCATGCATTCATTTTTTAACAAGTACATCACCCGGAACAGCTCGCTCATTCAGTTCGTCAAACAGTACGATAATTGCCTCGGAAGCAGGGAGCAAGCAGAGAGAGAATCAGATGCTGCAGATTTTCATACGGTCATACCGTGTGCAACCAAATCCTCCATCGAAGCTCAGTTTCAAGATGCGTACACCCACGCAAAGTTTAGGGAAGTCCAAGCCCAATTTAGAGGAAAGGCGAATTGCATCACCAGATTAAAGAATTCCGCTCTAGGCTATTCAGTATACGAAGTCGGAGAACAAGTTTCCAGCTCAATATTCAACAAGTTCGCGGTTACCTACGACTCAGTTGCAGCCGAGGTAAAATGCCAATGCTTATTATTCGAGTCGAGAGGGATACTGTGCCGTCACGCACTAAGCGTTTTAAGCTTCGAACAAGTAAGCCAAGTGTCCCCTAGATACATACTGGAACGATGGAGCAAGAAGGTAAAGAGGCGACACACACACATCAAGAGCAGCCACGACGAGCCACTAATGGAGCCAAGAAGCAAGAGGTTCGACCAATTGGTTTTTCGTTCGCAAAATATTTGCGAATTTGCCTCCGAATCGGCGGAGCTGACTGCAATTCTGCACCGTGCGTACGATAACGTCATGGCCGAGATAGAAGCACTAAAAGGCAAAAGGAAGGGGACATCTTCTTTATCCCACGAAGACGCCAACTTGGAATCCGTTAACGAGCTTCAAAGCCCGCCAAGGATTCGAACAAGAGGACGTCCAAAAAACAGGCTAGGTTCAAAGCTGGAGAAACAGATTGCAAATTCCACAAAGAAGAAGAAGACGAAAGTTTTAAGCGAGGTAAATGTAATGTTCTTTAAATTTGTGGCGATTGAGTTTATTTTTCTAGTTAATAGTTTAGCTAATGCGTGAGTGTTATATTCAGATAAACCTGTTTGATGCTGCATCAGTGGGGCATTCAAGTTGCAGCCAATATCAGGGACAAGTTATAAATTATCAGTTCATGGTACCAATAGCAGGGGATAACTCTTTGGGTGTATAGTTATAAAGAGTATGGGTGTAAAAGCACTGTTACTTTTGGGTGTATTTTTGTTAATTGACAATTTACATATAGACACATATGTAGATACATATAGAACAAAAGCTGTAAAAATTCACAGGTTATGGGCGTATATTTCAGTTGATTTTTTTTTCATATTTTAGTACATGTAATTCATTCATTTTGAATATAGCACAGACAATTGGGTGTATATTTTATTCAACCTCGGGTGTATTATTAGACTTGCGTTGGGTGTAACAGTTTATAATATGCGTATGCCTTGATTTTTTGCTTTATGTTTTACCACCTGTAATACAGTTTTTGAATACATCACAGACAGTTTACCAGCACAGATAGTTTAACTATGGGAAAAAATATACATGGAATAGAAGTTGTTGATAAATGGCAAATATTTACATCATTTGTTCAATTTACAAACTACCCAGTTTCTATATCAGCAGAATTAATCTGACAAAACGGACTCAATAATACAGAGGATGGCTTCGACAGCCTTATAACACTACTCTCTCTAATTGCCCGATCTCTCTGTGTATTCATCTCACTGAATAGTATCCGGGAAGCATACTCCACTCTATAGTGGTCCACCTCCTCCTACAATTAAAAAGTATGTTATGTTTAAACAGAAATATTAATTCAGTAAAGTAATACAGAGTTATATAGTTCTAAAGACAGTTACATGTGTCCAATTATCCCATTCATACTTCCCCTTTTTAATGTTTTCCGGCTCTATTAACTCAAGCCACTTCATTACGTAGATAGAGCAGTCATAGCTGAAAACGAAGAAAATAAATTACAAATCTCATTTAGGAAAGTTTAATGTTCAGAGTCACAAATTTATACCTTGTTTTTTGGCCTGAAATTTTAACATATGGTGCTTTAATTTCCTTCTCCTTCTCGCCTTTCTCGAGAGGTTTCCCGCCGGCATATGTTATCAATCTTGAAAATACATATCCCTTAAATACCAAAAGAAGTCAGTAATTCACCCGAATAAATGGACAAGATACACCCAACTGAATATGGAATATACACCCAACTCAACTTTCAAAATAGACCTATCTATTAAAGTAAAGAAGACAGAGGCAACTTACAGTGAATTTATTAATGTCCTTTCTCTCATCGCTTGGAGCTTTTTTGTGTAGCGGGTCAAGTATTTGACATTTCCGCGTTCTTGTATTTATCAGCCATAACCACCAATGTCCCGAGTGGCAAACAGGAGCAAAAATCTGAAGGATTTCCATATTTCAACAGTCTGTTATTTTATTTGGCATATAAGTAAATAAGCGTACTAACAAATTTAGGAAACGAAAACTTACATATGGATGCGAACTTAATTTTTTTCTATCTATGAATTCAATGAAACTCGGGTAGGCTTCCACCCTGAATTCTTTGTTCGTTTTCGGGGATATGAATTCCCCCCTTGGGTGATCCGAAAGTGCCATGCTCTGCAAGAATTGCGATACAAGAAATGAAAAACCGAAAATACACAACATACACCCAAATCAAAGCACAAAATACACCCAAATCAAAGCATAAAATACACCCAAAGTTCGTAGAAGTAACACTTACCACAATATCAGGGGGGAGACAGTATATTTGTTCCTGAAACCTCTTTTCATTTTTCTGGTTTAGGATGAGGCAGATGGCAGATACAATCTAGAAATATATGACGAAATCAATTTTACATTAATAAACGTTGCAGTTGACTTTGGTGTAAAAACATTAATATTATTCTAATATTACCTGAGATTCTATATCACTTTTTGCCTGGAGGGATGCGAGGTGCATTCTGATCAAAATGTATTCTCCTTGGCCAATCAGAGTGCACATCTCCTCATACTCGTCAGTATCGCCCTTTGCATCTTCCTTCAGTCTCGTCCCCCAGATGTAGCACTTTTGTTTCATATCATCCGGAATTTGATTTATTCCCCCGGGGTTTCAAACTTTGCAGAACTTTCTCCCCCAGCCTCCCTCCGAATTTGTGGACTTTCGTCTTTTCCCTTTGACGCACTGCTTGCTAACTTTTGGACCAAACTGTCCAATTGTTCTAGCATAGTTGCAGTTTCTGGAGATTTTTCCCTTTCTGTCTCCTGCGTCGACGCCCCTCCTGGCTTGAATCTGTCAATCCGAGGCTGAATGATGGCATCCCCGGATCTGTTTTAGGAACATAGGCTGCTGTCCGTGCCATCATCAACAGGGCAGCAGCGTCCTCGGCGTCTGGATGACTGCATCATTATGTATAAGAATAAGAGTAAGAATAAGAATATACGGATGACAAGCAAAGATTGATTTTAGTCTAATTAACTTACATTTTTGTTGGAGCTGGGGGAAGCTTGGGTGTTGTTTCTTGAAGTTGTTTGGGGGTTTCAGGAGTGCTGCACAGTTACACAAAATCGATCAGGAAGAGTATACACCCAAACTCTTAGCAAATATACACCCAAACCCTAGACAAATATACACCCAATACTATTTTCTTACGTTTCTCTAGCCCCTTCAATCTGTAGCATAGGGGTTGGTTCGGAATCTGCGTCAGTGGTTGTTTGCTGGGATGGCGGCACAAAAAACTGGATCGGGACTCTAAACAAGAATAAAAATGAAAGGTTAACAACGTATTTGAAAATAATAAGCTTATAAGGTTGAAATATTCTTGGAAAACTCACATTGCAAGCGCTTCCGACGGCGTTTGTTCCCTAACAACCATCATATTTGAATCATCCGGAGTCAACCTAAAATACACCCAAAGAAGGTCAAAAAATACACTCGAACAATTCAAAAAGAAGACGGGCTTTGTTTTTTGAGAACTTACATACTTGCAGTTTTTGCTTTTTTTTGCTGCCTTTTTTTTCTTGAATAAAATAATAAAGGGCTTTTTTTTCTAAAAAAAATATATACAGAATTAGAAGTAGAAGTTATTAGAAGAAGAAAAGTAACGGTTATTTGAAAGAGAAATTACATGCTCTGAGATGGCTGGTTTACACTACTCTGTTCTGTGCGTCCTTGAGAGGAAGGATCATCACTTCCCAAGTTCACAGCCGGTAGTCTAAACAGATTTCATGTTATTCAAACGAAATATACATCCAACTTAGTAAACAAGATACACCCAACTTGATCCACAAAATACACCCATATTGTTTCACAGAATACATCTAAATCACGATAACAATATTTTATTAAATAATAAAGCTTCTTACGTTTCAGAGGACACATAGCGACCTTCTGTCGATCGCAGGTCAGCTTGGTTGTCCCTGCGAAACAAGATACAATTATTAGCAAACAAAAGACACCAAAATCTCAAATACACAGCACAGCAAGACATACCTCTCTGCAGCAGATTTATGAACGTTTTTCCCTAGCAATTCATCAAGTTCGTCACTCGATATTTCATATGTCTCACTACATTCATAAAATAAGACGTTAACAAAAATAATTACGATGATAGACCGTAGTATAGCTTATGAGGTACTGTACCCATAAAAGTATTGATCTTCTTCAGGAGGTGAATCCTCCACAACTACTTTTTTCTTTTTTTGTGGTGTTCTGGGTGGAAAAAAAAAAACAGTACCAATCAGAAATAAAAAATTAATTTTATCACAGAATATTAATGAAAGAAGTGCTTACTCTTTTGGTGTTGTTTTTGTTTTTTTCTTTTTCTTCTCCTTCTTCCCAGGTGATGATTCTTCGCTCCTATAAGTCAATAAAAGACACCTCAGTTAATACACAAAATCTTTATAAAGAAGCCAAAAGAAAGGAGTAATAATTTCAGGACATTACTCATCACTTGGTTCAGATTCAGATTCTGAATCAGAATCTGACTCCTCTTGCCTCTGCTTTCTTTTTCTTGAGTCCATTCTGCAAGGCAAACAATTGTCATTTAGAACATACTTAAAATACACCCAAATGGATTCACGAGATACACCCAACTAAATATACAATATACACCCAAAACAGCAAACGAAACACACCCTGCTTAATAAGCTACATACACCCAACGTGGATAAACAAAATACACCCAAACCGAAAAATAAATTACACCCAAGTATGGTACTTACTTTTTCCCCTTTTTGCCGGGGTGTTTAATTCCCGAATCCTCTGAGTCTTCTGAGCCTCAAACTCAGAGGTAGAAGTGTCACTGTCAGTAGTTTCTGTCTCCGAAGACGATGTTGAGCTCGCCTTCCTTTTTTTGTTTTTTTTTATTTCTTGTTTTTTTGTTTTTTTTTTTCTTTTTTTCTCATTTTTTCTCTTGTCTTTGCCAAATTCAGAATCCCCTGAAACATGAGATATTTTAGTTAGCACCATTCGGGTAAATAAAATACACCAACTTATTATGATTACTCACCAAAATTTCCTCTCTCTCTGCATTCATTCTTTCCACCAACTGCTCCTTAGTCCAGTTGGCAATCCATGGCTTTGGTGGTCTTTCAACCCTGTTCTTGCCTTTGTTTTTTGAAAGGTGAAAGTAGATTATCATCAGGGCGAAGAGGCAGCCATTGATTGCCTTCTTCTTCTTCTCTTGATAGTCTGTTATGCCCTTGATCATGAAGGTCAAAACATGCCCCCCCAGTTTCTCTCCTCTATGCCGTCCATCTTAAAAATTGGGACCAGGTGCACGGGCGATATTTTGTTTATCGTCGTTGGCAAAAGGAACGCCATCTGTATGTAGAGGATGAATATCCTCTTGAACATCAGGCGTTCCTCTTCGTTGCCAACGCCGATTTCCATCATTTCATCGGTAAGACTTTTGAGGGTCTTACCCTGGAATCTTCTATAAATTATTTTTTCATCATCAGAAAGTTTCTTATAGTCAACTTTCTCAGGAAATAGATCTCCTACAAAAAGGAAGACAACAAAGCATCCAAGTCGGTTCAAATACACCCAAGCATCAGGTTAATATACACCCAAGCAACAACTTAATATACACCTATAATTTTGAGCTAATTACCTGTTGCATTGATGCCAAGCGCATCACCTATTTTTTTTGGGGTTATATGGAAAGAACCATATCCTGTCTTCAGTTTGTTCTCCCCAAGTTTGAAGTTGTTTGCCAGCTCCCTTAAGAGTTGGTGATCCACCCTCAGTGGTGGGATGTGCATCAACCCATCGAATTCAAGATCCCTCACAATTGCCTTCTTCTCCTTAGTCATGTTTCTGAACTTATCATTCAGGAGATGTGTGGCACATTTCAGGTCTTTAGTTTGGTTTCTTGCTGCCATTTTCTCTGAAACTAAAAATACACCCAAAGATATCAGTAATATACACCCATATATATATGACTCACATACACCCATTGATAACAATTAAGATACATCCATTGATAACAGTAAGATACACCCATATATATGAGTCAGATACACCCAAAGATAATCGCGAGATACACCCATTCATAACAGTGAGATACACCCATTCATAACAGTGAGATACACCC
Organism: Arachis hypogaea; assembly: GCF_003086295.3. NCBI lineage: Eukaryota > Viridiplantae > Streptophyta > Magnoliopsida > Fabales > Fabaceae > Arachis > Arachis hypogaea. Next base: position 150,027,094 of record NC_092051.1, on the reverse strand, counting down.
ATAGATATTATTCAGATACACCCGAAGATGTCAAACAAGATACACCCATTGATTACAGTGAGATACACCCATAGATATTATTCAGATACATCCATATAGATATCAGTCAGATATCACTCAACCATGCTTCAATATCAAGCCACATTACAAGGTTAAGCAGTTTACACCCCCGAATCTACGGAATAAACCCCCAAAAATCAACAAAAATAGCAGGAGAACTTAGAATAACAATGTAGAATGACGTAGAACTTAGAAGAACGACGTATAACTTAGAAGAACGACGTATAACTTAGAACAGTGTAACAAAGAAGCAAGAGTAATAGTAAACCCTAGAAGAACAACGTAGAAGAAAAGTAAAATATACAGTATTTTAATGGACTTACGTTGAGTATTCTTGGTTTGTTTTTTCTTCAGATTCTTCACAGAGAGGTTGATGGTGTTTTGATGCAGTTTTCGAACAACGATTTCTATATTTTGAAACTTGATTTTCGCTCGAAAATGAGAGGGTTTCGTTGTTTTAAATGCGCCTTGAGAAATGGAAGAAGTGGAAGAGTCTTCCATACGTAACCGTTCGAATGTTGAGCGCGTGATTTTGACGCGCTATCTTGTCTCTCTTCATGCGCGTGATTTCTGTTTGGGTTGGGCCAACTTGTTTGCTTGTAGGCTTGTATGTGTAGCAGGCCTGATATATATATATATATATATATATATATATATAGACTCCTAAGTCCTAACATATGTCGGCGAAGGACAAAAAGAAAAAGATGGTGGGCATAAATAAGATCAAAGAAGATAAATGCTTTTGCCAAAAAAATGTATATTATAGGAACTAAACATTTTGTTAGTTAGAAAGAATTAAAGATCCCCATAAAATTGGGATATAAAAAATTGCTTCCAAATTCCATACATATGAATATAGTAGAGGTACAAAATGTCAAAATCAGAACTTCAGATATTACTAAATAATTTTTTTTGAAAAAAAAAAGAAAAAAAATGAATAGTAACGACGTAAAATAAAGAAGTGGATTAACACTAATAAAACTATCTAATATCTAAACAAAAAAAGGAGAAAACATTATTTTTTTTTCTTTTTTCATTATAAACAAAATTTATTCCTGGATCCAATACACGATATGCAGCTCTTTTTCTATATACCCATTAATTTGTTTACCAATTTTTCTAATATTACATTTATCCTTCAAACTCATTCTGTCATTCATTCATCCCTCTCCTTTCCTTTGCTAGAATGAGTTCTTTAAATTTGTCTAAATGCATCAACAAAAACGATCATCAACTTTCTCTCTCCCCCCTGCATCATTGGACACATTGCTCTGTCCCACTAAAATCTTAGCAGAGCCAACTTTTGTAATTTGTACATATCTAATTTAACAATGAAGAAAATTCCTATATGATCTTAAAAGCAAGAAATATCTAATTACTCTTAGCATTGGTAGTCATCTTTAATTTCTAAACCACCTACTACCTTCCATTTTTTTATTGGGAAAAGTATTAAGCTTTTCAACTTTAGCTAACACGTATTGTATACTTTAAACATTTAGACTGCGCAATTCAAAATAATATTGATTTATGAAACAACAAGTGTGGATCAATCAAATAAAGAGAAATTTGTTCATAGTCAATAATCCAAAGAGAAAAAAGGAGTGTTCATCATAGGGTGCCCAAAGAGCATCAAAAGGACAAGGCTTAATAACATCCAACCCCACCTATATCTTCCCTCTTCCATTCCAATGCAACAAACTCAAGTCCAGAATGAAGATCCCTACACAAACCTAAGCTACAGTAAAGGGGTATATCTCTGTTCAACAAAACATATTCCTATTAATATAATGGCCACCACACCAGTATGATGCACAAAAGTCAAAACTAAGCTACAATCCTCCATTTAATTTAGTGTCTTGGTCACCAACAGCAAACCTGTACAAAGAAACTCAATGGATAGAGTGAGCAAATTTGAAAAAGTATAATAATTATAAACAAAGAAAGCAGAGAAAGGTTCATGCTTACATATAGAGTTTGCTATAGGAACCAACTTTAAGATTACCCTTGCATTCAACCTTGGCAGAAAATTTACCATCAATTTGGTGGAGCTTGACTCTAGCATAAGGAACAAGGTCAAGATCACCACCACGTTCCTCAACAACCTTTTCATCTACTTCCATGAAGAGATAAATCAGACTTTCCTCGCTGCTGTAGTGGCAACAGAAAACATATGACACCCGTCCAGTCAGCTCTTCTAAACCATTCACGTGCACATCTGCCACGAGTTTCTCCTTAGAAGAGTCATAAATGTACCACATAGCTGCAGAGTCAACAATGAGTAAATACTCACTGCATGCCAAACGAATGAGTTTCCTTGGATAAGAATCATCACTTATTAGCGGTAACTCCCACCAAAGGTCTTCCCAAATGTTGGCCTCGAAATCATATGAGACGAGCCACTGCTCCTTACCAACAGAACAATAAAACACAATGAGGGTCTTCTTACGAGGCTTCGTTCTGTCCTCCCACAAAAAGTAAGATTTAGGATTCTGGAACATGTATATATCTTCGGGCACTTCCCTTTTTTCCCATAAATCTAATTTTGGATAGTAGATTTCAACCCAATATCCACCTCCAGTGTCACCCGCAAAGATGCACACTTTGCCATGGTATGGGACCACTATGGGATTTATCCGGTAGTAGAACATGCTTCCGCATAAACTCCAAATCCAAGTAGAACCTTCGTACTTGAGGCACCACATTTTTGCAGGGAAAAAATGTTGCCATTCCAGCTCAAATTCAAATTTTGGTCCATTATTACACATGATACCACCAGCAGGGAACAAGTTGCCACCAAGGGAACAAAATCCTTGAAAAGATGGTAATTTGGAATCGATTATTAGATCATCTGCAAGAGGCCATTGGGCAGTTACAGGACCTCCATCTTCAAGATCAACACTTCCATTGGCCTCAGAGATAATTAACATTCTGCGCCTGAAGGTTCTTTTTCTATCTACTACATCCACATTTTCCACCAACATATATATGCTTTTTGGATCAGAACAACCAACATCATCCTAGAATTAGAACAACAATCATAGTGTTTAGAATAAAATTATATAAGAAATTAAAACGTCATAGTTATAAACTGACCTCAGGTTCAGATTCCCTGCCATTAGCAACTGTATCTCCCGAAACCGTCACAACAACACTTCCCAACCATTCTTCAAAATGATGATCGTATTTAACGTGATCCAAATCCCTAAAATGATTGGCGGCCTTAGCCATCAAATTCTTACCATCCCTTTTGCCCACCACAAATGCAGTGAAATCGCAAGCCTTCACAACAACCGCTCCGATCCCAAAGCTCTCCGCGTTATGCACGAGCCAACTGGCGAAGACCTTTGCTCCTTGGGTATTGTCGGAGAACGGTCCGATAGGTAGGTTCCAAAAAGACGAAGTTGAATGAAGGAGGAGGATGGGGTTCTCCTTGGGTAGGTCTTCGGGATCGCAAGTCCGAGCATCTACGACCTCCAAAACGAGGCCTTTCGACTCTAACAAATCGCAGAGGCGCTTCGCTAGGGCTTCTGCAGTTGAATATCCGATTTGCGAAACGAACAGGATCTTGCCACGAGGATTGCGTTTGGGTTGCTCTTGATGGAGTGTTATGAGATTCTCTTTGTGCGGGCGGATGTGAGTCTTGTAGATTGAGAAGAAGGATGCGGCAGTGACCGTGGCGGCGGCCACGCTGGACAGGATAGCGGATACCGATACATCCGCCGGTAACGAAGGCAACGAAAGGGGCATTATTGGCTATAAGCTCAATTTTGATGCAGCCGTCGAAGAAGGTGACTACTGCATGTCTGCATGTGTTAAGTATTAACACTCCCCTGTGCTACTGCATGTGTCTTGGTCAGGGTGTTCAGACTATCCAAATTAAACTTTCATCCAATTCAATCTAAATCAAAAATTGATTAAAATCGTATTAATTTAGATTTGATTGGATTTTACTTTTTACAAACTAAATCAAAAATTGATTAAAATCGTATTAATTTAGATTTGATTGGATTTTACTTTTTACAAACTGTTAAATTGGATTCAGATTTTGGATCTATTTTTTACAACCGATTCAATCTAATTCAAACTGCACAATATATTATAATATTATTATTTTATTATTATGTTTACAATTATATTTATAACATATTTAATTTGTTATACATTTTTATATTTTTTATATATTATTATTATTTAATAAATATTTTATGTTCAAAATGTGATTTATTTATTTATTTTAACTAACTTATAATTTTATTTTTATTGTTATGTTATCATTAGTTTTTTTAAAATATTGTTAAGACTTGTTAGGTCATTGTTGGTTATTTAAAATTTGATGTTGAGTCTTGTTATATATATTTAATTTTTTTTAATTTACAAAACCGTAAATCTAATCCAATTCAGATCGCTCGAAATTGGATCGGATCGGATCGGATTTTTTTTTTAAATCATCCAATCCAAACCACAGTGCAAATAAACATAATGTTCGGATCGAATAAATGTTTGACTCAAAACCGATCTAAATCGCACCTAGTTTTAGCTTTTTTGGCATTTGGCCTGAAACTGCTTCTACACGGGCCATATTGTCAACACAGGAAGCCGTATAAAATTTTGAAAAACTGTAAAATTCAAAAAATTCAATAGGGAAGTGTTATATCAAAGTTTGTTTAATATCTAAAAAATAAAGGTAAAGTTATAAAATACAAAAAAGGATTTTAACTAACACAAAATTATCTATCAAAAAATACTATTCTTTTGTTCTTTTCATTGGAAACTAAAATAGGTTTTTGGATCCAATAAAACATAAATAATATTATACATCCAATTTTATTTTAATCAAGTCCAATTAAATTAATTATTAATTGTTGAATATGGATATATATTTCAAGAATTTTATTAATTGTTGAATTAGTTTATGATTATGAATTTTGTTAAATGTTGATTGTTATTGCTGTGCTGATGTTGGTTTATTAGAATTTATTTTTTATTTTTTTATGTAATAATGAAAAATTTGGATTTTACCATAAATTTATATCACGGTGAAAAGTTTAATTCAGGGTATGGTCTAAAATATTTTATCCACTTTGGTCATATAACATTTGATGCAAAATTTTGCAAATAAATTTGATTCAAAAGCTACTGTCAACAATTTTAAATTCAATGCAATTATTAACAGCATTCTGCTGTTAACAAATTTATAGGCACGGTTAAAAAGAGTGGTCATATTATAGAATAGTCATCAATGGCCACATTCAAAAGTGTAGCCTTATCTTTGGTTATTAGCACGTTTTAAAAACGTAATTATATCTTTAGTTATTGACACGCTTTAAAAGTGTAGCCATATTTTCTGCTTAACACGTTTGAAAAGCATGGCTATAGAGTCACACATACGGCTACGCTAAAATAGTATGGTAATCAATAGGAACATGACAATACACAAATCGGACCTACCTATTTATGTTTTAATTTTTTAAACACAAATTAGTGGGTTCGATTTGTGTACCCTAAATTTTTAAAATTTTTTAAACACAAATCGAAGAATCTGATTTGTGTACTTCTCATAATTTTAAAAAATACCAAAAATTATCACGTTAAAGTATAACATTCCTCCTACTTCCATATCCAAATGTTTTAACCTCTCATAATACTCTATATTAGCAAAAAGATTTTTATGTTTAGGACTTCTTATTAAGAGAAGTATTTTTTTTCTTACATGAATTTAATTTTTATACCTAACAGAGTAAGAATTTTACACGGATAATAATAATCGTATATTGAAATATTAACAAAAATAATTAATTTTAAAATTTATTACTTAAAAATGATCTAAATATGAATTTACTTAAATTACCGTATAAAAATATTTATATTATCAATATTTTAAAATTTTATTTATGAGTTACTCTATTCATAATCAGATTAAAATGCTTATATTTTTACGAATAAATATTCTTTTGGATGTCTAATAATTTGTTTAAAAGACAAATTATCTTTTTATAATTCAAAAATTTCTAATCAACCCCTCTATTAATGGTTTCAGCAATTTCTATAAGGACTTGTTTGGGTGAGCTCTTAAGAAAATATCTTTTTTCGAATTATTTTTTTTTAAAAGATCTTATAAAAAAGTAAAAGTAATTTTATGTTTGGATATCTAATATAAAAATGTCTTTTTATCTATCAATTATGTTTGGGTATAACAATATAAAAGTACTTTTTTGTTTATTTATTACATGAAAAATATCTTTTTTTTAAGGAAAAAAGATCTTTTAAAAAAAGATGTAAATTACAGCTTCTCAAAAAAGATCTTTTTTTTATTTTATTAGTGCTTTTACTTTTACTACTAAAAATTTACCAAACACGTTAAAAAATAAAAAAAAATCATTTTTCATTGAAAAAAATCTTTCTTTAACAAAATAATGGCGCCCAAACATGCACTAAATAGTGATATTAGAAGCTACCTAGAGTTGTATACCAATAACAACAACCACTTCGACTAATTATTTAAATAACTAAAAATTAATTAAAAATTTTTAAATTATAAAAAAATACTTGGTTGTTTAAGTAAATGGTGAATGATTGAAAAGAAAATTTATTCTATTTTTATTTACTTTAATATATTATAAAATAATTATTTAAATTAACCTCTACAAATTTTAAAAATAAATATTTTAGTCTTTAAAAAAATTAATATTTAAAAACATTTCTAAAATTTTATTTTGACAAATAAATTAATGTCCAATTCATTTTCTAGTAGAATAATTATCCAAATTAGTCTCAAAAATTTTAAAAGTTAATATTTTAGTTTTCAAAAAAAAAATTAATACATAAATCAATAATTTTTAACGTTTTTTTAGTCTATTTTTCGATATAAATTACTAAATTTTTCAAGTATTTATTAAAAAAAAATATTAGTAGATATTATAATCAAATTAATTTTTAAAATTAAATTAAATTTATTTAATTTATAATATAGTATTATTATAAAGTAAAAATTTAATTAATTTTTTGAGTTAATTAGTAATTTAGTGATTAAATGAAAATAAAAAAATAATGCTCTAATTACCAAAAAAAAGAACATCAAATCACTAAAATGAATTTTCTCTAATTTTTTTAACACTTAAAAAAATAAAGTGTAATATCTTATTTTTAATTTTATAAATAAAAATAAAAATTAAAAAAATAATAAAAATTGAGGTTAAACAATGAACATCATCCAATTATTTTTTTTTTCACTAAAAAAAGAATCCATTCCCATCGAATCACTACCCCAGCGCCACCTTCTTCGACGGCTGCATCAAAATTGAGCATGTAGCCAATAATGCCCCTTTGGTTGCCTTCGTTACCGGCGGATGTATCAGTATCCGCTATCCTGTCCAGCGTGGCCGCCGCCACGGTCACTGCCGCATCCTTCTTCTTAATCTACAAGTCTCACCTCCGCCCCCACAAAGAGAATCTCATAACACTCCATCAAGAGCAACCCAAACGCAATCCTCGTGGCAAGATCCTGTTCGTTTCGCGAATCGGATTTTCAACTGCAGAAGCCGTAGCGAAGCGCCTCTGCGATTTGTTAGAGTCGAAAGGCCTCGTTTTGGAGGTCGTAGATGCTCGGACTTACGATCCCGAAGACTTACCCAAGGAGAACCTCATCCTCCTCCTTCATTCAACTTCGCATAACCAACCTCCCCTACCGTTCGCCGACAACAGCAATGGAGCAAGGGACTTCACCCGTTGGCTCGTGGATAATGCGGAGAGCTTTGGGATCGGAGCGGTTGTTGTGAAGGCTTGCAGTTTCACTGCATTTGTGGTGGGCAAAAGGGATGGTAAGAATTTGATGGCTAAGGCCGCCAATCATTTTAGGGATTTGGATCACGTTAAATACGATCATCATTTTGAAGAGAGGTGGGGAAGTATTGTTGCCACGGTTTCGGGAGAAGTTGCTAATGGCATGTGCAGGGAATCTGAACCTGAGGTAGATTTCTGCATGCTCTTATCCTTCATATATTACATGTATATTTGATAGATAATTGTTTTAAACTGGTGATCTATTTTTCTCCTAAATATTATGATTGTTTTCTTAGTTACAGGATGATGCTGGTTGTTGTGATCCAAAACGCATATATATGTTGGTGGAAAATCTGTATGATGGATTTAGAAGTAGAACCTACAGGCGCAGGATGTTAACTATCAGTGAGGCCAACTTCATGAAGAATGGAACTGTTGATCTTGAAGACGGAGGTCCTGTAACTGTCAAATGGCCTCTTCCACATGGTGGAACAAGCGATTCTAGTTTACCATTATCTGAAAAATTTTGTTGTTCCGTTGGTCTCAGCTTGTTCTTTCTTGGTGACTGGGATGAGGATATTGAAAGAGAACTGCATTTTGATGGCGCTAGAAACATTTGGTGCCTCAAGTATGATGGTCATACTTGGATTTGGAGTTTATGCAGAACCATCCTTTTCCCCCACCAATTGCGCCCCATAATAATTCCATACGATGGCAAATTGTGCTGCATTGGTGATAATTGGGTTGATATCTACAACCTAAAATCAGAATTTTGGGAAAAGAGGGAAGTGCCCGGCATGCGTGAATCCTCACTCTTATTTTTTGTGGGAAACCCTCATTGTGTTGTATTCTTTTGATGATGTGAATCAATGGCTCATGTCATATGATTTGAATGCCAACATTTGGAGCCCCATTGAGTGCAATTTTCCGCCGTTTTGTGATTACAAAGCTGGTAGGAAACTCGTTCATCTGGGTTGCAGTGATTTTCTTCTTATTATTGATATTGTATCTATTTGGTGTATCTATGACTTGTCTAAGAAGAAACCCGTGGCAGTTGTGCATGTGAATGATTTGGATGAGATGGGGATGGTGTCTAACGTTTTTTGTTGTCACCACACAAGCAAAGAAAGTCTGATCTATGTCTTTACTAGTACAGATCAAATGGATATTAAAAGGGATATAGAGCGTCCAAATCAATATATTAACATTGTTCCTTATGCCAGAGTCAAGCTCCAAACCGAGGGTAATTTTTCTGCTAAGGTTGAATCTAAGGGTAATCTTAAAGTTAGTCCCCATCTGAAGTACTATGTGTAAGCATGTACCTTTCTCTTCTTACTGTTCTTTCTATTATTATAATGTCTCAATTAATTCGTGACCCTATCCATTGTGGACAGGTTTGCTGCTGTAGACCAAGACATTAAAGGGAAGACTACGGTAGCATAAATGTTGCTGTTAGGAATAGGGGTGTGCATGGCCCGGCCCGCCCCGGTCCCGAACACTTTAGGGGCTAATTTGATGTGATTTCATCGGGTCTAGGGCCGGGTATGGGTCTCAAAAGTAGACCCAGTCATTATTTTGGGTTGGGTCTGGGCCATAGCTCGGGTCACCCAAAATCGGTCCGGTGGCCCGGTCATCATACACAGTTAATATTTTGTGTTATTAGTGATGGATGATAGCTATTATTATGTGAAATTTAAGTATTGTAAACCTTAATATTTTGTGTTATTAGTCATTATATATAAGACTATAAGTTAATGTTTTATGTTTAAAATGCATAAGATTTTAGACTAATGCATAATCTTGTGTTATTTGTATTGATTTAAATATTTGGTGTTATTAGGCAATATTAGTATTGATTATGGTTATACTTTAATTTTAGAGAAGAGTTAGTTCTTATTATATTTTTCTAAGTGAATTTTATCATATCAAATAATGGTTGGAGTCTTGAAAATTTGAATATTTTTACATGCTAACTTACAAGAAGGTATCAAGGTAATATAATGTTAACGGCCCGGTTTTCATTCAGTTTTTACCCGGTATAATCGTGGCCCGAAAGTGTATAAGTTTCATTGGGTCTAGAGTCGGGTTCAGGTCTAACAAATAGGCCTGGTATATATTTCAGGCTAAGTCACATCAAACCTAGTTTCATCCGGCCCATGCACACCCCTACAATTCATTTGAAACCGAAGCCTACAGTTCAATAACTAAGTTTCTACCATCGTTTCGTTAATATCTAAAAGATAAGGGTAAAGGTATAAAGTATAAAAAAAGATTTTAACTATAACACAAAATTATCTATCAAAAAATATTATTATTTTGTTCTCTTCATTATAAACTATAATTACTTTCTGGATCCAATAAAACATAAATAATATTAAAGACGGATACTCCTCAATCTAATCTTTCGATCATAGTTAAAATTTATTAATTTTCTCTAACTAATTTTTCTCTAAAGTATAACTCAATTTATTAATTTTAAAAATTATATATAGTATTGAAAAATTATCCAGTATGTCACTTGAAAAAAGTGGAATAGGATATTTATGGTACGAAAAGTTAGTCAAATTGCTATTTGTCATGTAATGAAGATTGAAATGATTAAAATAATTCTAATTGTAGAAGCAAAATGTCATAAACAAGTAACTCTAAAATAAGGACGTGGCCCATCGATCAAGAGCGACTATATATTCGTTTAATTTCTTTTAAAATTATTTACTATTTAACTATTGTTTACTTTTTTTTTAAACTGTTTTTACTTAGCCATTATACGTATTTAGATTTTAATAAATAAAACTTTGAAAGTGGATTGAATTGACTTAGAACATATTTAACAATTAAAAATATTTAAAAATAATAGTTTGAAAATAAAAAGAGCCATATTTTTTTAAATATATTTATTTTTTATTTTTTATTTTTTAATCATTACTAAAATAAATGAATAATCTTAGATATAATAAATATATAATTTTAGATATTACGCATGTAAAATTATAAATATTAAGTTAAATAATATAACTTTACGTTATTGTCTTCTTAGTATTACTCTTAATAATCACTCCTAATAATCAGTAGAATTTATCTTAACGAATTATAAGTTTATATTTTGTTATTTATACAAAATATTCATTTAAAATAAACAAAATGCTAAACCAAAAGCTGTAATTACAAAAAAGGGAAAAAAATAGCAATACAAAAATAAAGACAATTTACTTAAATAAAAGAAAATAAAAAAATATTTATCTAAATACAACAATCGAGAATTAGTTACTTACTTATCTTATTTTTTCTTTATTAGCAGTGTCTGTTTACCCGCTTTTCTAATATTTTGAAAAGATTAATTTTTTGTAATTTTATTTTTAAAATTATAAATTTAATAAAATAATCTAAATATTAAGAATAAAAAAATTAAAAAATAAAAATAAAAATTTTATAAGCTATTTAATTTTTAAAATGTATAAAATTTATAAATTTAAATTAAATAAGTCATTAAACAAATTTATTATGTTGTTATTATGTGTAACAAAATGAAAATAAAGATTTAGAAATATTATTTACCATTAACTATTTAAAAATGTTATTAAGTTTATTTATTTATTTTTAATAGTATTTAATTTAAAGTAGAGATAAAAATTTATATTCAAACTACTTCATGCATAATTTCAATTGATAAAAAATATTTTTTTAATTTTATATTTAATTTTTTAAATTATCTTTAATTTTATTTTTTTAAATTATTAATTTATATTTTTATTATATCCCCTCATTATATCAAACAGACAAACATTATTCTTTCTCTTACTATATTTTTTAAATTACCCCCTCATAATAATATTTTTTTAAAATTTTGGGTCTTATATGTAATAATAATGAGGGAGAAATTTTTGGAATTTGATTCACATTAAATTTAAAATTAACTTCTGGTATAATTAAATGAGGAAAGATAATTAATTATAGAAAGAAATTAACTATCAATTAGATTAGGAGAGTGATTTACACTCTCTTATAAATACAAATGTTATTAATCATATATCTTTATTTATTGTCTATAATATTTTGGCTACGTAGCATTACTCTATATATTATTAATATTCAGTTTCTTTACTTATTAGTATAGTTGATGTGATATATTTTTAAAATTATTTTTTAATTATGTATTTATTTAATTTAATTAAAATAAATATTAAATTATTTTATTATAATTTATTGTCTAATAATTATATATCCATCATCAACTATATAATTGTGAACATTTTATCAATAATTAATTAAAAAGACACAATTTTATTACTTCTTTTATTTTATTTCTGTATTTCCTAACTTATCCGCTATAAAAAGTAATATATATTATAAGAAAATTTCATTTTTTTATCAATTACTTTTTTATTTGACAATTTTTATTTTTCTCTTATAATATATTATCTCTATTTTTTATAAACTATAAAATATTATTATTCATTATTATACTTTATCTCTTCTATTTTTTGTCTTTTATTCATATTTGTTTAAGTTTTAATAAAATTTTGTTATAAATTTATCCTTTTTTTATCCCATGTAAGTTAATTATTTATTATAACTATTCACATATTTAACCTTCTCAATGTTTAATTTATATTTCTTAGGTGCTAAATTTTATTTTTAATTTAAAAAATTAAGTAATAAAATAATATCAATAGAAAATGTTGTGTATTTTCTTCTTCATCATTTGGGATTATCTTTTTTTTTTTAAAATATCATGAGTAGTTAGTTATACAATAGTATTTATGAATAAAAGATAAATATAAATTATATTCCATCTTTTCTTAGTAAAATTTATATTATTTATTTTAAAATATAAAAAATATTATAAATTATTTTGGACTAATAATTTTACAAAATTTTTAACAAAAATTATTATACATATTTTTATTTACAATTTTGTAAGAAAATTCTATATATTTTTGTATATTATTTCGTAGAGAGTATGTGCTGATTGTAATAATGATCTACAATTAATAAAATTATTAAGCGATATTTTTAAAATAAGTTATTTCACCATGATTCCGGATAAGTCCATACCTAAGGCGTAATTAGTTAAAACCTCTTGTTGACTAGAAAATAGGGCAAAAAACAGAAATAAGTCAAGGGAGGAGATAATTTACGTGAATCAGCCAATAAGAAAATTGCTTCATCAATCAACCAAAGGACATTTATATATAATTCGAACTAGCATAGTTCGATTTATATTTGTATATAATTCGAACCGATTTGGTTCGAACTATGATCTTATAATTCGAACTAAGGGAGTTCGAATTACACTTTTCAAGTAATTCGAATCAAGGATGTTCGAATTACCTCCATGCACGTAATAGCACATAATTCGAACCAAGTAGGTTCGAATTACACAAATTGTATTTCGAACCAGGCTGGTTCGAATTAGTGAGGACCAGGCCTGTATATATATGGTGTGAACGCGAGTTGCTCTCATTAGAGGGGGTGAGATGACTAGTGAGGAGAGTTTCGTAGTGTTGGTTCACCACAGAGGATCCATTAAGAGGAAAACTCGTTCCGGTGTGAAGTTCACTGATAAGGATCCTCTCTGTATTATCATCAGGCCTATGACGAGGTATGAGGACCTTGTTAGCTCTGTATTGCTGAAACTTGATCTAGAAGGTGTGAAACGGGTTAAGAAGTTTTTCTATCACATTCCAATCACGGTGCTCCAGGAAACCGTAAAGTATGATTGTTTCACGATCGGGAGTGATGAGGACTTGTAGGTCATGTTTCATTGTCGCCGGCAGTTTCCAGAGGTGAGGATGCCAGAACTGTTGGCAAAGTTGGTTGACGTGGTATCCAGCTCAGGGGGTTTGAACTGGAATACCACCACTTTAGCCACGGTAGTCAGTTCTAGCTCCAGACCTGCCGTTGCTTCTTCCTCTGTCCCTGCGTACGAGCCACCCGTCCAACCTGTCGCCTCTCCTTCGTTCGCTGTTGATCTCAACGACAGTGTAGGCGACGAGGTCGGAACAGGGGAATTTCCACGGACCTCTTTACAGTGTGCTGCACCCACTGGGGTTGGAGATGGATTGTTGGATGATCCAGAGGACGATGATGTCGAGCCGGATATGATTGCTGATGACAATGACGATGATGTCGGAGCAAATGAGCCTGCTGGGGCCGGCGGTGGTTCTAGCTCTGGCACACAGCAGTACCCTCCACATTTTTTCTCTTTGGACTTGGATGCCATGAGGTAGGAGGGGGTTCCTGGGCAGCCGGCTGGATTTGGCGCTAGAGATGGTGAAGGGTCTGCAGGTCTGACAGAGTTTCAGGTTGGTCAGCAATGTCAGGATAAAGAAGAGGCCCTGTTATGTGTGAAGACTTACAGCATCCGTCGAGGGGTACAGTACAAGGCTGCGCTTGAGGCTCCTGACGGAGGCTGGTTACCTCCGTCTGCATACCGGGCATTCTGCATTCGACATGTAGCGGCAAATTTCGCCCTAACCTTAAAGGGCAAAGACGCAAGGAGGCTACTTGTGAATGCGGCGTACGCTAAGATCGAGGTCGAGTTCCATTACTGGTTTGATATTCTGAGATCTGAAGACCCGGCGATGTGTGACTGGGCGAACCGAATTGAGTATTCGTTGTGGACACAACATTGTGATGAGGGGCATAGATTCAGACACATGACGACAAATATCTCTGAGTGTGTGAACTCAATCCTCAAGGGTGTCAGAAACCTTCCTGTGTGCTCGCTAGTGAAGGCAACATACGGAAGGTTGGCCGAATTATTTGTTCGCAAAGGGAGAGAGGCTGAGGCGCAATTGGGAACCGGACAATAATTTAGTCAGCACTTGGTGAAGTGTATAGAGGCCAACTTGAAAACGGGTAGGTGCTTCACGGTGACTTTGTACGACAGGGATAACTCCGAGTTCACCGTCGCAGAGACAACTCCGACTGATTCTTTCTCACTGGGTAGCTACAGAGTCTCGCTTGCATCTCAGACATGTGACTGCGGATACTTCTAGGCACTTCATTTCCCGTGTCCCCACGCACTGGCATGCTGTGCCTACTCACGGCTTACATGTGAGCCTTACGTCCACCAGGTGTATCGTCTTAGTTCGGTGTTCAGTGTGTATCGGATGGGTTTCACACCTCCCATTCCGGAGGACTTCTGGCCACCATATGACGGGCCGACTGTCATCCCGGACCCGAATAAGAGGCGTGCGAGAGAGGGTCGTCCGAAGTCCACTCGAATACGGATCAATATGGATGAGGCAGATCCGAACCGGCCAAAGAGATGTGGGCTTTGTCGGCAGCCCGGCCACACACGTAGGAGTTGCCCACAGCTCGGAGGAGCAGAGCACACATGGGGACATAAGTAGGTGTATTGCTAGCTTTGGTACTTTTTATTTCACTTTCGCGTTTAGAATCCATTATTATCGGTTTTCTTACTTGTAGTTGATAAGTGATAGAATTTGTTAATGTTAGTGCGATGTACTCTGCATGAGATCTTAATTAATGAATATGTTTTGTTTCCGGGGTTTTAAATGAAATGTATGTTGAATGCACACCGGAATAAATAACTCTACGAGTTAAATTAAGACATGATGCGAAATCTATGCTAGTAACAAAAATTAGTTTTTGGAACGAATTGTGAGTAATTCGAACTAATTGAGTTCGAATTATGTTCCTCGATAGTTCGAACCAGGTAGGTTCAAATTATGTTCATCACGTGCTCCTCCATAATTCGAGTTAACTTGGTTCGAATTATATGTTAGGGTAGTTCGAATTACATAGAAACGTGCTTTGGCTGATTTGTAATGTTGTTTTCGGTTTGGTTGATACACGTAATTTTTGTCCTCCCTTGATTTAAATGTGTTTTTTGCCTTAGAAAATAATTAAAAAAGAAAATCCTTTTTATAATAGTACCAGTCATAAATCAGCAGTTAGAAGAGATATTAATAAGAAAAAAAATAAACAAAATATATGTTTTAATCTTGAAATTTTTGAAATTCTTTTTAAAATTTTAATTTTAATTTTTTTATTTTATTGTTGAATCTTAACATTTCGAATAAATTTTAATTATCTTTAGAGAGTGTTTTTTTTGACAATCAGCATTTATCAAAATTATTTTACTAATTTTATCCTCAATAACTCATCTGACAATGACCATCACCATCACCATCTCAACACAACTAAACAACAGATTTAACAAAAAGAGTGGGGAGTAGTTATCTTTTGTTTAAAAAATTTTCAGAAAAAAAAAATTATCATGTAAATTTTTTGCTATCATATTATCTATTCAAATTTTATTAAAAAATATTACATATACACAAAAAAATATAATATATTTATATATAAATATATATGTAATTTAATATATTTTTAATATATATTTTATATTTTAACATAAAAATGACTAATTTAATATTTATTTTTGAATATACACCTATACCTAACATAATTGAATTTTATTTTATTCAATGTATTAACATGAAATTAAGTTAAAAAATTATTAATATTAATTTAAATAAAAATAAATATAAAATATTAATAGTATATTATTTTTTAATGATTAAAACTCAAATACACATCAAGTTGATACTAAAAAGTACTAGATAAAAATTTATTTAAATTATCTAACCGCTTAGCTATTAATTTTACACAAAATTAATTACACCTGAGTTTCTAATTTTTTTTAATTGAGATTATTATAGATTCTTACCCAAAACATAATTAGTTAAAACCTCTAATTGACCAAAACAAATAAAAAAAAAGAGAAACTTCAATAAAACCTCTTTTGTTGTTTCTTTGTTCCTCCTTTCATAAAAGAAACTATCTGGGATTACCGCGTTTGGGTTTGTGATTTATTTTCTTCTCTTCTCAATCATCTCTTTCTCTTCAATCTCATTCCTTTGAAGAAAGAGAAAGAACAAAGAACCAAGAGGACCCCACACAACACAACACCCTTAAACAACACAAACCTTGTTTCTTGTTGAATTTCTTCGTAGTCTTTTGTCCCAAATAGTTGAATTTGTCACAACCACTGTTTCCCATACAACACAACACCATAAATTATTATTATTACTAATAAATAAATTAATTAATCAATTTCCAAAACCCTTTTTTTGTCAAACCTTCTTCCTTCCCCCCTTTGGTGTTATCATCAATCTCATCAATTTTTGACCTTTTCTGAAAAATCTCGTGCATTTATTATACTTTCCCCTGTTTCCAATTGTAAAAAGATTATTTTTTTTTAATTTAAAAATTTGATTTTTTTTCCTCTTTGTCAATGATATTGTGGAGTATACGTGTTCCTGTTTCTCGTTTCTGAAATTAAAGGAAAAAAATAAAACATATATTTTTTGCTTTGTTCCTTCTCTTTCCTTGTTCCTTCTATTTGCTTTCCCTTAACACATACAAACACTTGAGTTGAAGTTTCTTAGATCATCATCATCAAGTTTGCAGTTGCTGGAGAGAGAATATACTTTCTCGCATCCAGCGACAAACTGAGAAAACTATAGCAAATGCGTGGTGAGCTGCGGGCCTTTACTTAATTTCTTTTTTCTCCCTTCTAAGGGAAATACCGAAATAGACATATATACTCTCGGTTTTGTTTGGGCCGAGTCCAGGTACTGAGCCCAAGTTGAGCTGAGCCCGACAAAGGAAAAGGAAAAGCCATGACCGAAAAAAAGGAGGAAAGGAAAAGGAAAAGCAAGAGGAGGAGTTGGTGTTGGAGAAGAGGAAGAAGAAGACGCATAGGAAGAGAGAGAATGGGTTCGGCAGGGAAAAACACAGCAGAATTCTTCAGGAGGAGGGACGAGTGGAGGAAGCACCCAATGCTCACCAATCAGTTCCGCCACGCCCTCCCTGGCTTCGGTATCGCCGTTGTCGCCTTCGGCATCTACCTCGTCGGCGAGCAGATCTTCAGTCGCGCCGGCGCTCCTTCTTCCCACTCTCACTCTCACTCCCACTCCACCGCTTCTTCCTCTCACTGATATCTCTTCAGGTACCCTCCTTTCTCTCCACCATCCATTCCCATACATTTTTGAACTGTTTTTTTCTAGATGTACCTTTTTTCTCTTTAGCTGCAGCTTCACTTGTTAAAAGTGTGTTTGGTTTGTTTATAGTTTTGCAAACTATGATTTTGATCCATTGCAATTTCTGCCCAAGTCATTGTTTGAGGCTAAAAAGTCAACTTGTTTTTGCTGAAGATGTTGAAATGAATTGAAATCGAGTTTGTTAGTTTGTGCCCTTTAAATTATTGTTTGGAGTATGCAAATTGAAATGCATACATATTATGAAGATGGAAATAGTTTCTTTGAATTTCACTTAACCCATGTCTCCAATAGTAGTGGTGTTTCCAAATTCCAATAGTATTGGAGTTTTCGAGTTAATTGAACTATTGTTGGCTGTTTGATTTTCAGGAATGAATTTGTACCTATTATGAACATATAGCAACTTGAATTATGGGTTGGCTTAGCAAATTTTTTAAAGGCTCCGACCAAAAGATTTCGGAAGGGCATTACCATTCATATTATAACGGGGATGCGGATTCTTACTTGCCGTCGACGTCTGGTGTAACAAACGTGAGAACTCCTTAACAATTGCTTTTGAATGCATTGGAAAACTTTTGCAAAGTGTTGAAATATGCCATTGTTTTCTATTTCCTGTTTGTCCAACTTTTCAAACATATGTTGATGGGAATTTGGATGCAGGATGTTTGGCCTGAGAATGAGAACGAAGATATAGATCGTGCCATTGCATTATCTCTGGCAGAGCAAAATCATAGAGGAAACCATGTAAATGGTGAGTGATATAACTCCAAACTGTTATTGTATATTTTAAAAGAAAAATAATGCATTTACACAATTGCGTTCCTTTTAGTTGTTATGTTCAGAGACAGAATAATGCAAATTGGAATGCTCTAAATTTCCATAATGTCTATCGTTGTTCTTCTAGTTATTGTTCCTGTATTTCAATTGGCTATTTTTCATTTTGTAATTATGAGAAATTTGATATCAAATCTGTGATAGTCTATTGAATGTAGTCTTTGTCAATTACAATGGTAAATTCAGTTGCTATAGAATTGAATAGAACTTATTTAGTCGTAGCTATTTACTATTGTTTTGCTTTTGCAGTTTGTTTACATTGGAAGATTTCTGCTTGTGTTGAACATTAACTGTTACTTTTACATATTTTTGGATCCGGCGCTCTGTCCTTTATAGATGATATATGTTACCTTAACCTTGTCAATTGTGTTTTTTTCAAAAACCAACTACAATGGAATTTACGTCAATGAGTTTTTCTGTCTATTATGTAGACTAAAGATCTCAATTAGAAGAAGATGAACAACTTGCTAGAGCTATAGAAGAAAGCCTAAATCTAGAGTCTCCTCCCAAATATGGAAATGAAAACATGTATCAACCCCATCCGACGGTTCCAATTCCAGTACCAGTGTATTTCCCAATGGGATCAAGGTACGAGTTAGAGGACAGGTCACACAATATTGTACGAATTTGGTATCACCATTTCAACACTTTTTGTTTGGCTACTTAAATGTGCATGCTAAGATTATCAATTTATCATCTAAAATTATCTGTTCACCATTTACCATTTACCATTCTGTCATGCTTGATGATTTCGAATTTTCTATTTTGACGTATGTTTTACTCCTTTGTATTCATTAACATATTTTTCCCCATTTATTCTTGCTGGTCCTTATTAGACTACTTATTAACTGGCACTCGTATGCCTCTTTATGGATATTTTCGGGAGGAACAGGAGGATGTAACTGAACTAGGATGTAGCATAATACATTGATATTCTCATTTATCAAATAATCTATATACATATGCATAGTGATCTTCATCTTTAGTATCCTCTTCAAATATATTGTACCATATATACCATAAAGTTACCGTAATTGATTGATAACCGCACGTATAGTTCAATTAGCATACAAATAACACAGATCCCAATGACTTAAATTTTTCGCCTGCAAAATATATCATAATTTGTTGGTTTGAAAACTTCGCATCATGCATCTCATGAACAAAACTTGCGTGTTTGTTTTCAGTTGATGAAGAAATTATTCTCTTCTCTCTATTTGCTATTAAATCAAGATATCATATGTACATGTGATGCAGAAATATTTGAATGTTTTTTAGTTTTTTGCATAATAGGATTTGTGCTGGCTGCCATACTGAGATTGGTTATGGACGATACCTAAATTGTTTGAATGCTTTCTGGCATCCTGAATGCTTCCGCTGTCATGCTTGCAACCTACCGATCTCTGATTATGAGGTGCCTGAATTTCCATTTACCTGCCAAAATGCTACAAGCATCCCACGTTAATGCAGGGTCCGGGAAAGGGCTGCATCCAAAGGATGTAATGTACTCAGCTTAATCTGATATATTATATATATTTTGGTGAATGAACGGGGCTTTTGCCCAAAGACTACACTACAGAGATAAAGTGGGGTAACTGAACCCCTCTAACATCATCAGACAGAACATTCCTCAATTCAACACATGGTTCATCCAAAAAACGGAATCCTAACCTCAAGCTTAAGCTCTTTCTTGCTAGGACGTCTGCTCCTCTGTTTCCTTCCCTGAAGGAGAGTAAATCTCATTCTCCAATCCCTACTCCTCATCCAGTCTAATCTAATAATAGGATCAGGGTGTTGTGAGCATTTCTCTGGCTTCTGTAACACCGCTAGGCTGCTCTAAAATCTCTTTCTATAATTGCCTTTCTAAAGCCCAAGTCCCAAGTCAACTCAAGACCTTTCAAAATGCCCCATAATTCCGCTTGATAAGCGGTTGTGACTCCTACATTCATCACATACCCAGCAATCCATCTTCCATGCTCATCTCTAAGCATCCCTCCGCAACCCGCTGCACCCAAGATTGCCCGCCAAAGCTCCATCCGAGTCGTCTTTAACCCACCCCGGGGAAGGAGGCTTCCATTTTATGTGAGCCTCAATTCTATCTGGGGGGTGTCTAATGAGAGATTCCTTCTTGAAGGCCTCTTTGATATTTTGAACGTAGGGGATTATGAAATCCTTTGCATCTTATAAGGTGGGGAGAACAAGAAATCCAATCCTCTTTGTTTCTACCAATGTGTGATATGAGGTTCCGTCTTACCCAAAGATCAAAGGGAGCTCTAAAGAAATTGTTTAGATGTTGAGGGAGGATAAGGCTTGACCAAATCCTGGCTGCTACCTGGCAGTCTCTCATCACATGTAGCAGCGTTTCCTGCTGTCCAAGACAGCGGTGGCAGTCCGAGCTAGCTCCAAAAAATCTAGCTCTTCTACACGCAGTCATAAGCCATTTATTCACCATAATCCACATGAAGCACTTTGATTCCTTGAGGACTCTTCCATTTCCAAATGATGTTCCAAGTTTGGTCTTCATTTAAATTTTCATTAGATAAGAGCTTGTAGGTACTCGCTATGTCAAGATTTCCATCCTTCAAATGCTTCCACAAGATTCTGTCTTCACCCCACGGCTTGAACCGGTGACATTGAAGTCTCACGGAGACAACTTAACCATTGCTCCAAGGCTCCCCTTCATTGTAATTGATACCCAAAAGGCCAAAAAAGTTTCTTTTCCATTTACCATGTAATATGTAAAAATGGATGAGAAGAGTGGAAAGATGTTATGTTATCAAAGTTTGTGCATTGTGTTCTTGATGGTATAGATCTAAAGCCGATGTCGTTCGTGAAATCATGATGTTTTTATAGCTTCTCAAGTGTTGGCATTAATTAAGTATATGCTACTCAATTTTCACCAGAATTTAGTAATTTACACCTTATACCTCATTGCGGTAGCTGTTAATTCGGTAATATATATCTTTTGACAGATTCCAACAAACCCTGCTGGTCTTATTGAATATAGGGCACATCCATTCTGGGTCCAAAAATATTGCCCTTCTCATGAACATGATAACACTCCTAGATGTTGCAGCTGTGAGCGAATGGAGGTTAGTATGAATGAAAAATTTTATCATGAATGAACTTTTATTGTGAACAGTGTAATTAAAGTTTTCTACCTTTGTATGCAGCCACGAGAGACTGGATATATCGGTCTTAATGATGGCCAGAAGCTTTGCTTAGAGTGCCTCGACTCTGCTATCATGGATACAAGCGAATGCCAACCGCTTTATGTCGATATACAAAGATTTTATGAAAGCTAGACATGAAATTGGAGCATCAAATTCCACTGCTCTTGGTTGAAACACAAGCCCTGAATGAAGCAAGAGAGGGGGAGGAGCATGTAAGTGAAAATGCATTTTCACCTATTTATAGTAATTATATTATAATATCTGATAAATTTGATCTTCTAGTTTTCATCCTGCTTATTCATTATCTTGGCCAGGGCCACTATCACATGCCGGAAACCGAGGACTCTGCCTTTCGGAAGAGCAGACCATCAGCAGCGTAAGATTTCCTTTTATGTTTTCGGCTTTAGTGACGTTTCCTTCTCTCTCGCTCGCACTATTAAATGATACATTGCATTTGAACTTTAATCAGATCTCGAGACGACCGAGACTTGGAGCAGGAAATAGAGCGGTCGACATGAGAACACAACCATACAAATTGACCAGACGTTGTGATGTGACGGCAATTCTCATTTTATTCGGACTTCCAAGGTAATAATTCAATGCTTTTACAAATTCCAGAGTCACAAAGCTCAATGCTTATGAGTACATAAATCTTTCAAAGTTAACAAATCTAGCTCTGCAAGGGAAAAAATTCTTCAGTGTATTCTTCTTCTGCCTTTGTGTCTGCTAGTTTGCTCATGCTATTTTTCTTCATATTCTTGTTGATATTGAATTTATATGTTTGCATATTCCTGTTTCCTCATCTTGTGGTTGGATGAATCATGATTCTATTTATGAATACAATTCTTTTTTATCTTTTCAGATTGCTTACTGGATCGATCCTAGCTCACGAGATGATGCATGCTTGGCTGCGGCTTAAAGGTACTATTTCACCTAGAAATTCTTTGAATGTAGAGTATCATGTGAACTTTGTTATCCATTTTGGAGTTTAGGGTTTAAGATTTAAGGAATTTATTCATACATTTCAATATCTGTCATCAAATCGATGTACTTCGTTCTAAGCTATCTGCTCTATTTGTGAAGGCTACCGAACCCTAAGTCAAAACGTCGAAGAAGGTATATGTCAGGTTATGGCATACATGTGGTTGCATTCTGAGCTCACTTCAGCATCAGCCTCATCCTCATTTTCAACATCTAGAAAAGGGAAAAGACCCCCTTTTGAGACGAAGCTCGGCGAGTTCTTCAAGCACCAGATTGAGTCAGCCTCATCCTCATCTTCAACATCTAGAAAAGGGAAAAGACCCCCTTTTGAGATGAAGCTCGGCGAGTTCTTCAAGCACCAGATTGAATCCGATATCTCTCCAGTTTACGGAGACGGGTTTAGGGCAGGTCACCAAGCAGTACAGAAGTATGGTCTTCAGAAGACCCTAAACCATATATGGATGACTGGTACTTTTCCATTTTGAAAAGCATTGAGAAAAAACCCTCCCATTGGTGGTCGAACATCAGGGACGAACTTATACAAATATTCAAGCCAATTTTTGCAACATTGAAGAATATGTTTTTGGAGGACCAGTATCACGGTAAATTGAGTATACATAACATCAAAGTTGGATTTTCCGGGAGCGGGCAGTTGCGTGCTATTTTAACAGATATGGAATGCCGGAATGATGGGGCTAGTACTGAATACATTCAAGACAAACAACTACTTGATATCAAAGTGCTCAGATCAATCATTTACCAGATTATTAATCTTCCTTTTAAAGCCGGTAACGAACCTCACATTCCTGAAGTGGAAGAATTGTATCATCAACTTTATTTCCTCGAAAAAAAATATGAAGCCAGGTATAATTTTTTGTCTTTTCTAATTGTGTGTGCGCTTTTTTTGTTAAACTTACATTTTAATGCATATAAATCCAAATATTTACTTTTAAAAAAGAATATTTAAAATGCAAATTAACCTTGGACTATGAAAGCAAGCTAAGGGAGTATATTTAAAATGCAAATTAACTTTTTTTGACATCAAATGATTTTTTTTCTTTGTTAAACGGACATATTTTAATTTAGGAAAATTACCCCTTAACAATAAGGTGGGGGATGAACCCAGTGTTCTTTTGGAGCGTACCGAAGAAAATTCATTTTCTGAACACGGTCTATTGGCTGATGTTCAGAAATGGGATACTCCCAACTACAGCTTTTGGTTATGTTGGCAGTTCATTTCCCCGATGGCAGTTTAATGAGAACATACATCCAGAATTTTCCAAAATATACCACCACCGTGGAAATTCCGGCCAATATTCTTCAAATCGTGCCATAGTAAAGTTCTATAGGAACTGCATCCAACATTTTGTATTCAGGGAAACCCAAGATGGAGCGGTAATTAAAATTTAGTTTTGGTTGATTTTTTTTATTATATACTGATTAATTAATTAATTAATTAATTAATTAATTATATATATATATATATATATATTTTGCAGCCAAAGCCAAACTCACTTGTGGCTATTCACAAATTATTTGTTGATCATTTCGAAATTATGATGCCATCAATCATGCTGACAGAGAAGATTTGTGGGAGGATGAGAGAAAGCATCGCGGTCGCGTAATTAACTTATATTTTGTTAATTTGTAATTTTTTCTTTATTTTTTTAAACTTATTTTATTCTTTCTTTTTTCAGTGAACATGTTATGTAACTTATTTGTAGAAGCATTAGAAATTTAAGGTTAGTTTATCCTTTTCTTTCCTGGTAAATACTTTGTTATCTTGTTTCCTTAAAGTTGAAGCTTCTCTTTTGTTTCTGTTTGTTGTTTTTTTAATATCTGGAGCTACTATGTTATACAATATGTACATAAGGTAACTTAGTAGTAGTAGGAGTAGTAGTGATTACTATTAAGATTAGATTAAATTAGATTGGGTGTGGTTTCTCTTCCTTAATCTTTTTAGTTTTATTTTTGAAAAAGCATATATTTTGTGTTGAGAAATTGGCTGACGATTTTGAATATGCTTTTTTAAAAATAAAACTAAAAGACCAAAGAAGAGAAATCACACACCCAATCTAATTTAATCTAATCTTAACAGTAATCACTGCTACTCCTACTACTACTAAGTTACCTTATGTACATATTGTATCACACAGTAGCTGCAGATATTAAAAAAACAACAAACAGAAACAAAAGAGAAGCTTCAACTTTAAGGAAACAAGATAACAAATTATTTACAAGGAAAGAAAAGGATAAACTAACCTTAAATTTCTAATGCTTCTACAAATAAGTCACATAACCTGTTGTCACGGAAAAAAGAAAGAATAAAATAAGTTTAAAAAAATAAAGAAAAAATTACAAATTAACAAAATATAAGTTAATTACGCGACCGCGATGCTTTCTCTCATCCTCCCACAAATCTTCTCTGTCAGCATGATTGATGGCATCATAATTTCGAAATGATCAACAAATAATTTGTTTTTTAACCACAAGTGAGTTTGGCTTTGACTGCAAATAAAATATATATATATATATAATTAATCAGTATATAATAAAAAAAATCAACCAAAACTAAATTTTAATTACCGCTCCATCTTGGGTTTCCTGAATACAAAATGTTGGATGCAGTTCCTATAGAACTTTACTATGGCACGATTTGAAGAATATTGATCGGAATTTCCACGGTAGTGGTATATTCTGGAGAATTCTGGATGTATGTTTTCATTAAACTGCCATCGGAAAAACGAACTGCTAACATAACCAAAAGCTGTAGCTGGGAGTATCCCATTTCTGAACATCAGCCAATAGACTGTGTTCAGAAAATGGATTTTCTTCGGTACGCTCCAAAAGAACACTTGGGTCATCCCCCACCTTATTGTTAAGGGGGTAATTTTCCTAAATTAAAATATGTCAGTTTAACAAAGAAAAAAAATCATTTGATGTCAAAAAAAGTTAATTTGCATTTTAAATATACTCTCTTAGCTTGCTTTCATAGCCCAAGGTTAATTTGCATTTTAAATATTCTTTTTTAAAAGTAAATATTTGGATTTATATGCATTAAAATGTAAGTTTAACAAAAAAAGCACACACACAATTAGAAAAGACAAAAAATTATACCTGGCTTCATATTTTTTTCGAGAAAATCAAGTTGATGATACGATTCTTCCACTTCAGCAATGTGAGGCTCGTTACCGGCTTCAAAAGGAAGATTAATAATCTGGTAAATGATTGATCTGAGCACCTTAACATCAAGCAGTTGTTTGTCTTGAATGTATTCAGTACTAGTCCCATCATTCCGGCATTCTATATCTGTTAAAATAGCATGCAACTGCCCGCTCCCGGAAAATCCAACTTTGATGTTGTGTATACTCAATTTACCATGATACTTCCAAAAACATATTCTTCAATGTTGCAAAAATTGGCTGGAATATTTGTATAAGTTCGTCCCTGATATTCGACCACCAAGTGCTTAAGCTGCCTTTATAACCGTCCGTTATTGCCCTTCTTTCCGAGACATCGAGATGGTGCATTTGTAGACAATTGCCATGGTCTGAATGACAGATAACCTGTGTTTGGTACCATCCTTTTATAAAAGCAATGTCGGCAGATTCTTCAAACTCATGAATCACTGCCTTATATTCCTGACCACCAAATCCAATGTCTACTAGTTGACCTCCGTTGTCTGTCTCTTCGTCTAGAAACTCACAATAAAACTGCCCAGCACAAGCCATTGATATGGCTAAACCTAAAAAAAAATTTCAACAAAAATTTCAAGAAAATTTTCATTTTCACTAATGATAGCTGAACTCATCCTTTTTATTGACAATTCTGAATTCTGATTAAGGTCCAAAGTTAGTAACATTCAAATGCACTCTGTTTAAATATCAAGGAAGCAATGCTATTAAAAAATCAACAACTAAGTTTAGGCATAGCAATTCAACAAACATGTAATGTACAAGAGAAAGGAAGTGATGCAATTCACTGATTATTAGGTTCCGCTACTAATATTTATAATACAAAGCAATTCATCAAACATGTAATGTGCAAGGAAGCAATGCTTCTTAAAAATCAGCAACTAAGTTTAGGCCTAGCAATTCAACAAACATGTAATATACAAGAAAAAGGAAGTAAAGTAATTCATCGATTATTAAGTTCAAATTCATCAAAATGTACTATGCAGTCAAAGAAAGTAAAGCAATTGACCAATCTCTTGCTTGAATATAAGCATAGAGTTCTGAACAAATTCACTCTCCAATCATATTAGGATCAAGGTAAGAGTAAAAATATCGTGAACAATGTTTAAAAATTAATGATGATTAGAAAAGACAAAACAAAAGCACATCCGTGACACGTACCGCAAAGAAGACGAGATGCGATCGCCGGAGACGAAGAGCGGAAGAAGAAGCAGGTTGCCGCCGGGAGAGAGAGTAACCTCCGCCAGAGATTGGAAGAAAAAGAAGCAGAAGAGTGATCGAGTAAGAAATCGGAAGTTTCGAGAAACCTAAGTCATGATTCAGTGACTGAGTGAGTGAGAGGTGAGAGTGTATAGCTTAACTTCTGTATTCGCGCGCCAAATGAGAGAGAGGGAGAGAGAGAGCCCGCGCGGAGCGCTGTGCCTATTGGGCTAACTTAGCCTAAAAAAAATATATACAAAAGAGTTTAATATTCTGGCAAAAAAAAACGATTTAACATAAACCAAAAAATAACCAAGACCAAAGAAAAAAAAAAGTTTATAAATTTGTGATTTGGTAGATAATCATTAGTCTACTTAAATAAGTATGGGGTTGATTTAGTAGTTAATTTACTAAAATTTGAATTTCGACTTATATATGTAACAATTCTTTGATCAATAACAAACCTTTAAATAAAGAACTGATCTGCCAACGAATTAGTCTTTTAAAAAATATTGTGAACAAAAACAAATTAAAGAGTTTGATATATACATTACATTAAGGATGATTACTTTATCAAAATTAATTAATTTTTAAATATATCACTTAAAATTAATCTAAATATATGAATTTAATTAGATATTATATAAAAAATTATTGTCAGTATATTAAAATTAAATTTTTTATTTATAATATTTTTTAAAAAATTTATTAAAATACTTGTTTGTCAAATTTTAAAAATTATTTTTAATAAATTATTATATACACAAAATAATATTTAAATTCTAATACTTATTTAAACAAATTAATGAATTAATTATTAAATTATTTTTTTTAAGGTACATTACACTTCCAACAATAAATTACACTAATTCAAGATAACATGAAATATCCACAAAGATGGGATAACAAGAGAGGTTCTATTATATTTGGATGGCCTTTAAGGCCTTTTTCTTACCACTCTTTTTGGCTGATCCTGCAGCTCTCACTTGTGTCAAAGGCTTAATCTCCTCAACAACTCTGAAAATGTTGACATCCAAGATCAATGTGTTGTTCATCAGGCCTCCGGTTTGAAAACACACACGTTGTACTCTTCCAGGGTAAAGCGTTTCCACCCTCCGCTCAGTCCTCCGGTGTTTCTAGGGTCCACTTATTCGGGAGCTACTGGTAACAACAAAAGATAAAACAATTAGTTTAATAGCAATAGATAGAGTAAAAACCAATCGCACCCAGGTCTGATTGGAATCTGTTTTCATTTCATTTTTTCCCCTTTGTTTTTCAGAAATTGTTGGAGAGAAAAAAGCTGAATTCAATGAAAATGATAAATCATATCTTTTATTTCATATTTCCCTTCACAAAACCTTGAAAACCAAAAACATTAAAAAAAAAGTATCCATGAAATATATAATTATTTCATGTGATGATTTTTTTTGACCTTAATGATGAGTTAGGTTAGATTTTGATATTTATAAAGTGTTGTTTTATTTAAAGTTGGCAAATCAATAAACACATTATAAAAGCATCTTCAAAAAAGATGTTTTTGCATTTCATTGATAGCTCCAAATAAAAAGTGAAAACAGAAAAAAAGAGGCCCAAGTTTCACAAGAAAAGAAGGCTACTCAGGATAGTATATATTAAGACCAAAGTTTAAATAACCGGTTTAGTATTGGGATAAAACTGAAAGCAAAAACTCATGGCACATTAGAACCTAAACCAAAAACAAATCCTAACAAGGAAAGCTGAGGAGGCAAATTATTACCACGAAGAATCTCTTATAAACATGCGTTGGTCGCATGACAACACCAGAGGCTGTCATCGGTACATGTTGCCTTAGCCATCTGAAGGGTACTATTCATCTCTTCTTCAGTGACAGGCCTCCTCTGTGAGACATAATTCATAATTCCCACCCTCACTTTTACCCGCGGAAGCAGGTTCAGGATGTGCATCTGCATCTGTTAATATGAGCAACAGTAAGGTATCATATCATTAGACAGCTAAAATACTAATTCAAATTGAAATAAACATTTGCAAAGAACCTAATTCTCAAGAAAGAGCAGCTGTTACTATTCGGATGGTTTAAGTTGCACCAACGCCACTTAATAGGTAATGCTTAGACTGATGTATAGTTTTGATATAAAACTCTAGTTAAGTTTCAGACTACAAGTCTACAAAATACATTTGAAGCTACTTAACCAGTACTAGGTATGGATATGGGAAAAGGATATGAAAATTTTGCAAAAATTAGGATATAGGTATACGTACAGAGAGATATAACATAAATAAAAATATGAAATCACAATCCATAATGTAACTACATCATATAATATACATCATTTTTCTAAGATTCTAGCAAATTATCTAATATACATCATATAATATACCATATTTGAAGGGAGATTTGCTTCATTTAGAAGTCAACCAAAGTCCAATATTTTAGAAAAACTAGTTTGTGTTTCAAACAAATGCTTAAGTCAAAAGTGCAGTGCTCAACTACTTGAAGTTGGAATTGCTAACCATTTGAAACTTTGTGACATTTTGCTTTCTGAAGATATAATGTCCATAAAATGAAACACAAGGTATTCTATTCTTATTTGAAGAGTAGAACTTTACCGATTACCACGTTTCCTACTTCCTTATGTGCATTAGATGTTTTTGTCACCCTTACTGGTCTCCTCTTAGTTTGGAAATGGTTAAAAGCTCGAGTCGGCTTCCTAATTCTTTTACCAGTAGTGTGGGTGCGACCTTCTGACATCATCACTCCATTAGCATCAACTTCAACACCGGCATCACCATCTACATCAACAACTTGTTTAGGGGTGGAGAATTCAACATCGCCATTAAAATCTCTTTCACTAGGAGGTTCGGTGCGTACAGGCAGTGTCTGGCACTGGGAAACTGTTAACATGCACAGATTTCTGAGGTGATGCACATTCTACACCAGCATTAGAGTTCTCAGTGTCTTTTCTCATTGTCAAGCGTCCAACCCCATTTTCCGGATTCCCGTTTCTGACATTTCGAACGAAATAAGCAGCAGCCTTCTCGCAGAAGTTCTTCCCATCGAATATTAGAACATCGAATGTTGATTCACCATTGGACTTAAAGACCAGGAAATCATTCTCTATCAAGGAGTGATCTTTCACAAACTGTTTCCAACCGTGTGTGAAGTACAAGGTATCATCTCTTGTTGTCAACCCTATATTCCACAGGGCACCACCTGTAATTCATATAAACATACTCCAAAAAAATCAAAAGCTCATACTGCATAAAAAACATCATTAGCCTTTTCTTCTCTTTCTTTTTGATAATTTATATTTTATAACAATAGCGGGTGACGAGAATATTTAATAAAACAAAATATCTATAATAATAAAAAAAAAAAACTTGATTACAATTATCATAGGACATGAAACACAGAATATGATTATAAACTTCCACTTTAACCAATTTCCTTTCATTCAACTTTGTTGCATCACCAACTGTCGTGCCCTCAAGCTCAAATACAAGTTGCTGCAAGGTATACATGAAAATTAAGCTTAAACCATGTAAATTGTGGCAGTTAAAACAAATTTAACTAAGGAAACCTGTTAAAGGGGTAATCAATAACTAAGTTCTGCAAATGAAGAAAATAGAATGTTAAGTTCTCAATTGCTCAATATCATAGAAAGAGAATGAATTTACTATAATATAACATAAATATAATAATAAAATTAACTATAACAAAATAAAATATTTCATTAAATTCACAATTTCAATAATAAGTCCACAATATTTACTAAACACAAAAAGTACTAAACTATGTCACAATTTTTTTTTGTTATAATATTATTATCATTTAATATGTTAATCTGTAATATGTGAAAGTAATAGAACTATTGATAAAATATTTTTTTTAGAATTTCATTATTATATATTTATTTTTTTCTTATGTTAAAAATTCTTTTTATTGAAATTATTAAATAAGATAACTTTTTCATTTTTTTACCAGATATTCTATAATGATGTTATTATTAATCGGAAATAATATCATTTTAATTTATTAAGTAATGTGTAAAATTAATAAATAATATAAGTATTTCAGCTTTTTTGTAATTATGTTTTTATTTTCTGTTATAAAATTATTATATTCTAATTTGAATAAGTATTTTTTATTTTCTGTTATGATATTATTATTTTTTAGTCTATGATTAATAGATTTATTGGAATAATATAAATGGATATAAAAAATATCAAATTTTCTATAATTACTTTTTATTTTCTTTTATTTTATGATATTTGTATTTTGTACTAGTTCGTAATTATTAATTTTAATAATTAATATAAATATAATAAATATAATTTTTCGAATTTTATATAATTATTTTGTAATTTATGTTTTAATGTTTTTTTAATTTTATTGTAATTTATATTTTTTAATTTTCATAATTTGTAATTTATATTTCGGTTGAATTGTACTAGGCTAATAGGAATTTTCTGTCCCGTAAGTTTGACCAGCTGGAGACGTGTCATCCGGAGGTTAAACTGGCCTTACGAACCACTGGATTCTACCAGCTCTCGAGAGTTGGAGTGATAAGAGAGCATTCCGCGATGCTATCTACTCTTGTGGAAAAGTGGCGGCCGGAGACCCATATGCTTGTAATACCAGTCGGTGAGGTTACAGTGACACTCGATAACGTGTTACACATATTCAGCCTACCGATTGATGGAGAGGTTGTGACCGGTTGTATCGATAGTAGTCATGACTTCTTAGTCACCCAGAGCCTGTCGAGGACATCTACTACGACAATGACCTTGTCTCCCACAAAGACGGCACACTCGGAGACCACGCATTTCACGTGAATCCATTTCATTCAGATAGCGAGTCGATTTGGGACAACCTTTTTGACGTTCGTCTCAAAGCAAGATTTGCGACCATCGTTGGTCCCGGGTAGTCAGGCTATGTCTCCATGAGTCCATGTCGCCTAACGGGACAAAC
Organism: Arachis hypogaea; assembly: GCF_003086295.3. NCBI lineage: Eukaryota > Viridiplantae > Streptophyta > Magnoliopsida > Fabales > Fabaceae > Arachis > Arachis hypogaea. The sequence goes on along the minus strand of NC_092051.1, from coordinate 149,994,870 downwards.
TCAATTCTATAGACCTTGCGAATCTCTGACATCTTGTATACATCGCTAACATACACCTACCAATACAGTTGTTGATTGGCACAGCAAGTAATAACTTGGCGACTTGGAAGTCGCTCCAACTGAAAATGCCCACAGTCGCACCTCCGTCGCGCAAGATCAACAACTAACACTCTTTCACTAGGCATTTCGCGCACCCCAAACACCTCGTTTCTTCTATCGAACTGGTTCACAACGATGTTTCCTGCATGTTGCATATTTGCCTCTATGCGCTGCGTGGCAAACTCAGAGTAAGTAAATCCAGCGCGCTTATGCTGGTGAGCCTCAATACTCTTTCACGTAAATAACTCGTTCAACCAATAATATGTTGCTCGGACGAGCGCCTCGATCGGAATATTTCGGACACCCTTCAATACTGAATTAATGCACTCGACAGGGTTTGTCGTCATGTGACCCTATCAATGCCACTCGTCAAATGCCAATAACTATGAGGACGTTCAATGTTGTCGAATCAACGAACATATGCCTCACCTCGTTTTTGCAACCTCTTGTAGTTGACGTTATATTCCTCCACTGTCCTTGAATACCCAATGTTGATCACAAGCATTTGCAAGTACGGGACCTTGAATTCCCTTAAAAAGTTGCTGCCAATGTGCCGAATACAAAACATCCACCATGCTCTTGGAGATTTTCAATCATCTCCGCTGCGATTTACTGCAGCTCGAATTAACTCATGACGATCCGAGATTATATCCTCGCCATCTCTTCTTACCACATGCGTTCGTAAATTACTGAGATAAAAGTTTCACGTATCAACAGTCTCACCCTCCACAATGGCAAAAGCAATCGGCACAATGTTTTGATTCCCATCTTGCGCAACTGCAACCAAAAGGAAACCTTTTATATTTTCTGTATAGGTGGGTGCCGTCAACCTGAACCAGCGGCTTGCAATATTTGAAAGCTTTTATGCAAGGATTAAAATTCCAGAATACCCGATGAAGTATCCTAATACCGTCTACCTCCTGACTCCCATTATACAGGAGTCGTGTTTCCATTTGGACTTGTGAAGCAAGCATCTTTTGAACCATTGCCGAGAACCACAACGGCAAAGCTTGGTAAGATTCTTTCCATCCACCGAAAACTTTTGCTATCAAATTTTGCTTTGCCAACCAAGCCTTTCAGTAACTAATAGTGTAGTCGAATCTTGCTTGGACTTTCGCAATCATAGATTTCACCTTTATGGATGGGTCGGACTCAACCAACAGCTTCATAGCCTCGGCAATCGTATCCGAGTCTAACTTGGAGTGATCCTGAAAGATCGTTCCCATAGAACACGTATGTCTCTCGTTATATCTTTGAATCTCCCAACAAGCTTTCTTCTGTATCAAGCTGGCTCAAATAAGCCAGTCACACCCATGTACATAACTCTTGCACTTTGCATAGAATGTCTGTAACTCGGATTCATAAACATAATTGACTCCTCTGAAGATAGTGTAACTCAGAATTGCCGCAATGACTGATTTCTAGAACCGTATTCCATTCTGATTCTGAACTCTCCGTCCTCAGAATCAATCCGTGAAACGAAAAACAAGGAAACATACTGGCCACTACTCACGTACTGATGTTCGCATATTCCAGGAACTCCGGTGCATGCATGGCGTCAATATCCAAGCTACGTATAAAAGGTGGAACGCCCATCGGTTGACTAACTGCAGGTGGAACCACTTAAGTTTCCGCGACTACATCCACCCCCCAACAAAAAAAAAGCCATCCTCGTCCTCGTCACCGGCTTCGTATGTAGCTTTTAACTCCTCGTCGCTATCATTGTTCATTCCTTCATACGCTTCAGCTCTATCATCTTGCACATCTAGGTCATGTTGAACCTCATCCGCAACTATATATCTAAACTCGACATACAACTCAATACTTGGGTGTTGCACCTAAGTTTGCTGGTGAATATGAAACATCCGCTGAATACTTGTTTCGTCAACGATCAACATAACCTCAAACTGTATCAGACTGCCAAATACGACAACCGACTCCTGTACAGAATGTTGATCACCCTCTTTAAACCATCAGTCTCTATGCTCTGACAGAACCCATACTGTAGTTTCGCGAACGTTATAGTGCACGGAACCACAAACAAAAATGTATTCTCAAACGCAAAACTCACCATCTCATATGTATTTCGTATAACCTCACCGTTGTGGTAAACCACTATATTTGCAGTGCCCTCCATCACGCCAACTGTGCAGGAGAACACCTCTCTCACAATGAAGTAAAATGGTAACAAGATTCAGTTTTTACAGGCGAAGAACTCACCTCGCAGATTATGTGTTGCAATGCCATCCAACCAATATCTGACACATGTACAACATGCAAGGTGCGTATCGCTTGCATGCCTGACACGTGGCAAACACGCAAGGTGCGTGTTGCCTGGATGTATGCCACGTGTCCATCACGGATGGTGCGTGTTGCATGGGATTTGGACAAGTGTCCAAACGTTACATGCGTGCTGGGTCAGCACGTTGCATACGTGTTGTACTTGTACATGCAATTCTGCATCGTCGACCCACCTGTATATACACCAAAAACGCTAATTTCCAGCAAAAACTCACCTCCTTTTCCCGTATTAAAATTTTTTAGCCTCATAATAGCACCAGAGAATTCTTAGTTCTAGTTCTAGCTAGGGTGGAGTAATAAATACACAACTAGCACTAGCATAACGAAGCTGGCTTTTGTAGGCTGTAGCACAGGAGGCAGAATTCATAACCAATTTACCATTTTAAATGCTGACAAGATGATTAGATAAAGGTTCTACGCAAAGATCTAAACTAACATTGGTGCAGCAAAACCTCTTCAGGTGGCTAAGTATCATAAAATAATATTTATAATTTATAAGAGTAATATAGTAGAATAAATTGCTACATATAGTTTTAAAACACGGTTGGAAAAGGCTGCCTTTGTTAAAATAAGATAGCTTCACATACCTGTAACCTGAACACAAATAATAGATCCCTTTGTTTGATGCATTCCTGCAATATACAGCAGAGCACTTGTTATCAATGTTTAACCACTTAGATAAACATCCAACTAAAAGCTAAAAGTTGTGCTAAAACTAAAACTAATGTAAGTATTGCATAGCACAAATACCTGCCCAAAAAGAATTTCATTCAACTCACTCATGGAAGGGGTTCACTCAATGGACCATAATTGAAACCAAAAACACTGAAACTTAACTAAATGATCGTATGAACATTAAGAAAATTGTAAGAGAAACAAGTAGAAGACTTTATTACTGCTCACTGTACAAATACATATATAAACTACTGTTGACAAGAGTTTAAATACAAGTAAGAATATCATTAGCTGTTGATTTGAATATGGGGAAAGATAAAAGTTCATTAACCATACACCTAACCTCCAGTATTCCAGGGAAGCAAAAAGAGAGAAGATCCTTGCATTTAAGAGGCCACTTTTTTATGGAGGATAGAAAAATAAGACCTGGAAAAATTTGAATGTGAGTGTTAAAAGGTACTCAGAATCTTAGATAGTTGAAGAAAAAAATTGGAGTTCAAAGACAGCAAACAAACTAAAGTGTTGAAAACATTTCAACATTGAGGTGCAAATTAGTGAGAAATTGAGAGCACCTGCATGAAACAACCATGATATCTAGCACTACCCATTAAATGCATCTATATGTATATAAGTTTCAAAATCTCGAAGAAAAATATAAAAAATAAAATAAAATAGCCAGTGACCTGATTGTGGAAAGAGCACTCTGTAGCCAGTGACTTGGAGTCCAAGAGTGAATCATACATGACAGTGAATTGAACTGGCTCGAGGGAAAAATACTCTCTAGTTGGAAGGAGGGAGAGAAAATGGGGAAGATCCTCAAATTGATGGTGATGATGATGATGAGCTGTCGTGGGTTGGAAGTGTTTGAGAGTGAAGAGAAGGGAAGAAGAGTGGAAATGGAAGGTTCTGTGGATAATTCTTGTAAGAGAAGAAGGAGGAGAGGAAGAAGAGAAAGTGGTGAAGGTTGAAGGAGAATCAGCTTTTAAAAACTTGATAAACAAACTAAGCTAATCTCATCTCACTTTTAATCAAAATCAATTTTATGCAACCTAGTATCTATAAACTTCAATTTAAACACACATTTAGTAATAATAAATTATTTTTTATAATTTTAGTTACCAAAAAAAAACAAAAAAAAAGAACAAAAAACCTTTATAACTCTATTGTCAATACAACCTCACATACATTTTAATCACTTCATCTTTGTTTAATAATGCAACCAAAAAAAAAAAAAAAAAAACCTTAGTGTAAGTCCAATTATTTTACCAAATTGTTGCTGGACCATAAAAAAAAATCCAAGATCATAATCATCTTCATTAATGCATGAGTTGAGATCATCTAATTAATTATCTCATGTACCACTCTCTATAGTTGCAGAATTGTCAAGAACTAGCTAACATGTGTCGTTTATTTTTTTAGTTATTAGTAAAGTTTTGGTATAATATTTAGTTATTATATTTTATAATAATTTTTAAAATTATAGGAACGAGATAATGTGTCAATACATCTCTTTATTAAAATATACAATATAAAAAAGCTTATTGTCAATACATAGAGGTATATTATTCTACTCTTATAATTTTAAAAAATATTAGAAACGACAACAATTAAGTGTTATATTAAAGTCTTTTCTATATTCAAAGAAATTAGTTAATATGTATTTTAAGAATATATGATAAATTTAATCTTTATAAAAAAATTTAAATATTTTTATTTAATAAATATAAAATAAATATATTAAAAATTTAAATTTTTTATATTTTAAATACAAACTTTTTTTACAATTTTAACATGTATTTTTAAGACACAATATAAATAAATTCTAAAAAAATATTGAAAATTTTTTTGTAGTATAAAACTTTATGAGCAATAAGAGACAAAAATTTAGCAGAATGGTGATGATGTTACGTAGTACCGAAATTTATGAAGTGTCACGGTGCAATTTGATGTTGCTGGTGCAGAGAAATTTCTGGGTTCCAACTCATTGTCTGTGAAAACTGAAAAGCACAGCACAAAATAATAATCATGGAGTGCGCAGACATTATTTATCTTTTGAAAAAAAAACATCTATGAATTATCAGAGAATTCAAATTCGTCATGATGATGAATGGGTTGATAACGATTAAATGTACGCAAGTTGAATTTTGTACTGTATGTATAAAATCACAATTTTGACGTCACTTAAGTGTGTTTATATTATTGTTTGCAAATGGATGTTTGTATAAAATTGATTTTATAAAAGTAATTTTGATTAAAAATGAGTTAGTATTAATATAGTTTATATTTGGTAATTTTTATTCAAAATAGATTATAAAAAAAGACATGATGTTTCGATTACATTATTCAAAATCATTTTTAGATAAAAAATTACAGAAGAGGACATGAATTTAAATAATTATTTTATGTTATCTTATAATTTTATTTTAATTATTTAAATAAATTTTAATATTTTTTTAATATTCTCAGTATTCTTTAGTACTCTAATAGGATTAATAAAATCATAATACAAAGTAAAAAAAATATTCCATGCAAAAAAGAAATAACAATAAAATTAAAAAACTCAAAAAAATAGAAATTTTATAAAAAATAATAATATGCATAAGAGAATATTAAAAAAAATATTATAAAAAAATAATAAATATATGAATAATAAAGAATATAATTGATACATAGAACGAAAAAACTAAAATTTTTAATTTTTAGTAAACGTAGGTTGAGAACGGAAATCACTTTTATATTTATAGAATAAAAATGTTGTTAAACATAAAAATAAAATGTTTAAAAAATTCAAACAAACTTTTTTTTCTCTCGCTCAAGCATATTATTATTTTATTTAAATTTAAATAATTGAATCATCAAAAGTCAACCACTATATATATATATATATATATATATATATATATATATATATATTACTTTTTCCGGTAAATAGAGGGTTGTTCATGAATTAATGGAGTAATTGTTTGTCTTTTTTCTTTTCATTATCTCTAGTTCAATGATGTGGCAAAAATACATAATTTCGATTTGTATAATTTTTTCATTCTTGTTATTTTTATGATAGACACTATTTTAATTTTAATTTTTTTAACAATTAACACATATTTTATTTTTTTATTTAAAAAATAATTTAAATATATAACTAATTAATAATAACTATATTTTTATGTAAGTGTCGAATATTTTGTGTATAAATAATGTTATTTATTTTCATATACCAATTGTGGGCCATTTTGTAGAGCTTATGAAAGTGTATAAATCAACAAAATACGACTTATTAGGCCCACTAGAAAGTATTTAATGGGCCAACTCATAGAAGATAGAAATAAGCAATGAAAAATATCCAAAGGAGTGAAGGTTCCGAAAAAAAGAAAGAAAGAAGGAAAACTGAAAATGTGTTGAGAGTTTTAATTTATTTTAAATAGAAAAATAAGGTTTTAAATTTTTTATATTTTTATTTTTTTAAAAAATAACATACATATTTAAGTTTTTTCTCATTTTAGTATTAGAAGGATAATTAAAAAGATGAATTAGAATTCTTAATCATAATTCAACAAAATAAATACAAAAAAAAAATTTTAGTTTAGGTTACTCTTTCTACTCTCCTCTTCTAAAGAGCATATGGGAAACTAGACAAAGAAGATAAGTAGTGATATTTTAAGATAAAAAAAAGATTGAAAATACTGCACGAATTATATCTTTATTTTAGGTGTATAGATCCCTTTAATTTCAATGAATACCCCACCCGATTCCTGACAATTACCTCGAAAGGACTACGAGTCCCCAAAAAAAACATTCAATCTGGTCCCTAATCTTTTTATTAAGGGTCTCGTTATCTTTCGAAGTAATTGTCATGAGCCGTTTAGGATTTTTTTTTTCCTTTAATTTCTTTCCCTTGAAATAAATTCTTTTTTTTTTTCACTAACATCAAAATTGGTGATAATTTTTCTTTTACAGATAATATGATGAGAACAATATTGTGATGATAGTGTGGCATAAAACTTTACCCACATGTCCAAAATAAAAATTCCGAAATGGGTCCTCTGATCTCTTTTGCCTAAGTATAAGCCATGGTCCATGGCCTTCTCTTCTTCCTTTTTATTCTTACACTCTTGGCACTGAAAATGACATCAAAGACAAGACATGAAACTCTTTGGACTCGAGCATATGTTTTGTAGCAACATTTTATTATCCCATTTAGTTCCATGCATCTATCTCTCTCTTTCTAAAATTTATAAAAAAAAGGGGATGATGTACTATCAATACAAAATCATTAGTAATTCACATGGAACAATAATAATTACTTAGCTTCATCATCATAATATATATAAGCTAGTTGTTGTTGTAGTAGTAGTACTACTACTATTTTTTTAGTGACAAGGAAATTAATTAGTGATTAGTCAATTAATTAATTGATTAACATTTGAGAAGGGTTAATTCTACTCTTGATGACTCCTTTTGATGTTCCTTTTCCCAATTTGGCCTTCCAAGGGTGAATTCAAGATCAAGCATCAACTCATCAGAACTTGACAATGAAGTAGAATCCAACTTATTCTCCTTCATGCAATTAGACATGCCCCCACAATTGTGCTCTTCCACCTATTTAACATAATATCTATATATTAGTTTAATAATCAATATTTATATATGTCCAATTTTATATCATCACACATAAAATATCTAGTTAAGAATTCCCTCCAATATGAAATTATCATTTATCTCTAAAATTTCAATTTTTCACAAAAATAACTTTCTAGTTAAGTAAAATTGGGTAACATTATTTTCTAATTAATATATAGTAACTTTATATAACCCATTTTGACAATCCTATTATCCAAAACAGTTTTTTGTTTATTATCACTTCAACATTTTTGAATTACTTTTTAATTTATATACACATTTAATTAAAATTGAATAATAATTAAGAGTAAAGTATATTTTTTGTCCCTAAAATTTGACAAAAGTTTAAAAAATACCCTTAAGTTTTATTTTATTTTAATTTTATCCCAAAAATTTTTGATTTGTATCAAATATACCTCTAATGACTAATTTTTCAACAAATTTAAGACCGATTCAACAATAATTTCATAAGAACAACCTCTCAACACAAGCAAATCAAGCATAATTTTCATGCATTATTGTTAGATTGGTCTTAATTTTTTTAAAATTTCAGCCGTCGAGGATATATTTCATGCAAATCGAAAACTTTTGGGACAAAATTAAAACAAAATAAAACTTAGGGGTATTTTTAAAACTTTTGCCAAACTTCAAAGACAAAAAATATACTTTACCCATTAATTAATGATATAAGAAAGAGTAATAATATATAGCATTATTTTTTTATTTAACATTTATCATCAAATATATATATATATAATAATAATTAAAATAAAAAATAACACATGTAATGAAAGGTATAGCAACACTAGAAGCCACATGAAAGGTCCAGTTTCTGACCCAATTTGTCTCAACTTACCATGGTTTCATATCCCTTTGTATGAGAATCCGTCAAACCAAGTTGGGGTTTTTGTCTACTATTGTTTGTATTTGCCTCCATTATTGATGATTGCCATGACCTGATTTTAGTTCATAACATTATTATTAGTATTAGACTATTAGTGTACATAGTAAAACTTGTTATAAACCAACAAATCAAACTGTTACTCCAATTTAGCACTCAATTCATCAGATAATTAGGTAACCAAATTAAAGCAATACTCCAAGTGATTCAAAATTATCCAAATCTGTATGTGTAGTATAATTAAATGGCATCGCTAACACTTTATTATAGATAGGTTTTTAATGGTTAAATATAGTAGCAATAATTATAGAGGTCAACATCTAAATAATGTTAGCATCAATTTCCCAAAATATTACTATGGAGTAGCCCCACATATGAAATAATACAAAATAAAACTTTTATTGGGAAGAAAAACAATATGTTAAAATTTTTAATGGAATATTAATATATGTTAGAAAATCAAATTAAATTATGCTAAGCAAGTGAATGCAAAACATGAATTTATCCAATATAATGTCCTTCATTCATATTTCATAGCCTGCATGGAGGATGTTTACTAATAATTCCTCTAAAAAAATTAACGAGTAAATAAACCAAACACAATCCTTGGCAATGAAATTATAAATTTATTAGGGTAAAGTATATTTTTGTCTCTAAAAATATTTTTAAATTTTAGTTTATTTCAATTTTATCCCAAAAATTCTCAAATTGCATCAAATATATCCATGTCGACTAATTTAAAAAAAAATAAAACCAATTCAACAACAATTTCATAAGAATAACTCTCAATACAAACAAATCAAGCATAATTTTCATGTATTATTGTTAGATTGGACTTAATTTTTTTGAAAATTTAGCCACCGAAAATATATTTGATGCAAATCGAAAAATTTTGAAATAAAATTTGAACAAAATAAAACTTAAAAATATTTTAAAAATTTTTGCTAAATTTTAAGGATAAAAAATATATTTTATCTAATATATTAAAATAAAAAAGGAAAATAATTGTACTAATAAAATAACACATTGAGATTTGGATCAATTGTTAGACTTTTTTGATAGACACATTGGGATCAATACATTGACGATCAAATGTAAAAAAGCATCATTAGGGCTCACATATAGAAAATGACCACCCACAAACCTATGGGGAGAAAAATTAAATAAAATTAAATTAAAACCCTAGGTTATTGCACGTCAAAATCTATGTATTGGTAGAGTTTCTCGTCATTAATTTTGGAGTTTGAACTTTGAACCCCGAAATCAAAAAGATAAGAACAAAGGCAAATTAAACTTAAGTTGAAAACAAACACTAGTATTAAAGGGAAGAAAAAACCAAACACGAGGCATTTGTGAATATTTGTGCATGTATACTATATAGTTGAACCTAGCTAGCTATGCTACTACCTTTTATTTTATTTTAAACTACTAGCGGTAATTCACTTGCTAGAGTTTTATATACTTTTATGTTCACATTAATTTATTTGTAAAGTCAACATGGACCAAATTAAAGAGGCAATCAAGGATGAGAAATCGTTATTAATTAGATGCTTAACAAAAAGTGATGAATAATAATGTTCTCTAGTTTTGTTTTACTACACTTAGAATGTTTGTCCTGCCAAGCATTATTGGAGTTATTTGCACATACATCTTAAAAATAAAATCAAAGGCATACATATGGGAAAAATTTATGTATTTTTATGTAATAGCAATATGAAAAAAATTACACAAATATTAAATCAAATATTATATATTGAGTGAGTAAAAGTTGTTAATTTTTACGTTTATTATTTTTTTCAAAGACTTTAATTTTGATATACTGACAGTATAAGATATTTTATACAATCGTGCAAGTATAACCGTTTTTTTAGAAAGTAGTTATTTTTACTAATATTACGTTATGTGATTGAATACACGTATAAAATGATTTTACAATGACAGTACATCAAAATTAATTTTTTTTAAATTTTTTTTTCCTTTTCTAAAGAGGAAAACATGATATTATATAAGTTTATAAAATATAAATACACATTTTATTTAGGCGTGCATAACATTATTTTTGAAAAACAAAATAGGCAAACAAGATATTAATTATTATTCACCTTTGGGAATAATTTTGTGGTGGATGTGGTAAATTATTTGGTCTATCATCATGAGAAGCTGAAACTCCATTATTGGCATGCAAATGAGCAACATTATTAATCCTTGGCATTGGGATTAAACCCATATCTGTCTGGCCATGACCTGAAAATTTTTCCATCAACATTAAAAGCCAATGCACTTGCTTTATCAGACACATACAAATTAAAGCTTATCAATAATTCACATGAGAACTAATTGAAGTGCCAGTCCTATAATATATATGTCCCTTCCAAAACCACCTTTTGTTTTTAAGGGGAAACACTACTATATAGTACTATGCTACTTATCTAGAGAGGGGTAAAAAAATCATGGAGTTTCTCTGCCACACTAAAGATCACAAGCAAAGAGAATAACAATAATGATAGTATTGGAAGATATGAAGAAAATATTTTATATATGGGGTCCCTTTGAGAAGGATCACACACAAATTCATGAAATTATACCTGTGCTTTTGTCAGTGCTCTTCACTGTTCTATACATCTACAAGATCACAGCAAATTAAAATAATAATTAAAATAATGATTTAACTTGTATTTATTATCAAGTAAAAAAAATTATACACTTCTTTAATTAATATATCAATCATGTTAAGTGTACATTACAATCAAATCGGCCACCAAAATCAACTACTAAAATAGAATGTACATTCGAATATAAAAAATACATTAAAAATAAGTTAAATTATGCATATTTATATACAAATATATAAATATATGGTAATTAATTTTTAGTAGTCAATAATTTTAATGTGTAAATAATATTTTTATTAATATATATAGTATATCAACCAAATTATTTTACTTAATTATTTTTTATTTTAAAAAAAGGTTCAAATATAAAGATAAATATATTAATTAATTAATTAATTAAGAGGGATAAATCATAATTAAAATTTAAAAATAAAATAATATATAAAAATAAAAAGTTAAAATATGATCATTTATGTACTTTTTTATTCGTTTAACTTTTTGAGACAAAAAATTTTATGACATAATATCAAAGTTTTTATACTTGAAAGTTCTAGAATTTAATCTTTTGTTAATCTCCAAATAAAAAAATCTATATAAAATTTACACAAACTAAAAAAAATTCATATACAAAGATATATATCATAGATATAATTATTCAAGTAAATATTTTATCAAATTAAATTAAAAAAAAGTAATATATGAGAAGAAATAAAAAGTTTCCAGAGGGCTAATATTATTAGATTTCCCATCTAGATACCCTTTTGTCCTTAGTCCTTGTTTCTATACCTTGCCCACTACTGGAGGCAACTAACCAAAACAACAAACAATATAGTCCCTTTTTCTTTTCAATTTTCATTTGTGTCTAAATTTGAAAATCAAAAAGAGGAAAAATACGGATACATAGCTCATCATCATAATAAGAAAGAAAGAAAGAAAAAGAAAAACAATGGAGACAATGGAGATATGGGAATAGTGAAGGCCACACATATATATATATACCTGTAAGTGACTTTTGACGTGTGCTAGGGTTAGATCCTTAACATTCATTAACTCTAAAACTGACTTTGGTGTTGCCCCTGCAATAATATAATGTTGACATCACAAACCCCCTCAAAAAGTTTCATCTTATATATGGATAGAACTAATAACCTTATTAACATCAAAGATGAAACTATATCATTATTTTTTTTCTTTTATCTAGTACATCTGTAAATCAAGTATATATTGATCTAAAAACGTATTATTATTATTATTATTATATTTTTTTGCCATATTTATAATAAGAAGAAAAAAAAGAGATTATATATAAGAGAAATGAAAATGAATTAGCTAGACACTCTCATCATCATATTAATAATTACTTTAATTACTTATCCAATATTTTTTCCATTTCTCAAAGTTAAAATTTAGTAGATCGTGTGTAAAATTTATCAATGATAACATGGCATCATTTTTTCCCCACAAATAATAATAATAATAATAAGAATAATAATAATGAAATTATTACTTACTTTCATGGCCACCAAGGAGTTGAACAGCATGAACAAAATGGGCATGGAGGGTTGTTGTCCATCTCATCCTAGGTGCTCTCACGCTCCTCTTGACTCCATTAATGACCCTGGAGCTTCTCTTGAACTCGCGGCCATAGATTTGAGGTTGGAAATGGTGGTGATTATTGAAGCTTCTAGAAAGTCCTTGATGATGATGATGGTAATTATTCAAATCTAAGGTCAATGTAGGTTGATGATGAAGAAGGTTGTTGTTTTCATGGCTTAAGTCACTTGCACTTCCACAACTACTACCACCTGAATCTGAAGTAGTTGAACTAGTACTTATATCATTGTAAACAATTTTCTTCCTACTACTTAGGAACATGTTCATGTTCATGTTCATGTTCATGTTGTTGTTGTTGTTGAGGTTGTTGTTTTCGGAATCTGAGACACTAACACATGGAGGGCTTATGTTTAAGGACAAATCTGGTCCTTGAAATTTAGGGGGTGATGATGCTAACAAGGTTTGCATTATTGATGGAAGAGAATTTGTCAACATGAAGAATAATTCAAGATGCTAATAGATTTATAGATAGAAAAAAAAAAGAGAGAGAATAATAATAATAGAGAGAAAGATCTCTACTTGCTAGGTTTGTTAGAGAACTAATAAGTGTATATATATATGAAGTGGTAATAATTATATATAGAGATATAAATTAAACAACACAAATTAAAAGAAGAAATAAAAAAGGGGATGAGAGAAAGAGAGAGAGAGAGAGTAGTTAATTTAATTAATTAATTAATAGGAATTAAAAAAGTAAAAATGATGGTGAAGTAAATATATTAATATAGTAAGAATGGTTGAAAGTTGAATTAATTGATTATATGATGATGAGTGAATGATGATTTGCATTGGTTTTGGAGAGAAAAAGATAGGCTTTTTAAGGATTCAAGTGAGTCTACATATATAGGGTTGAAACTTGAAAGAAAGAAAGAAGTGCATAAATGAATTAAAGCATGTTAATAAAGAGGAAGAGGGAGTAGTAGTGAAAAAGGGTAGTGAGTTTATTTATGGAAGGTGAAGGATTAGTGTTGAAAGTAGCATGTATGAATGCAGAGATAGAGAAAGAAGAAAGAGAAAGAGAAAGAGAAAGATAATGGAGTGAGAGAAAAGGAGAGGCTCTTGCCTTAAGGTCCATTTTCCCTTATCTGTAATATAGTACACTGCAGGTGTAATTTAATTCCAAGATTTTTTGTTTCATACTTCTAGATTTAGTAGTAGTAAACTACAGTACCCCTTCTCATAAAAAAACAAATTATTATATATTATGTATATAAGAAAATAATTTCTCAAAATCACAATATATTATTATTATTATTATTATTATTATTATTATTATTATTATTATTATTATTATTATTATTATTACGCTAAATCAATTGGACGGAATTAGTTCTCTTCTACACGGGATGCATAGGGATAACGGCGCACAGTCAGACTGAGGCAGTATCGGCGTGGGATACAGTGGCTAAACGACGGTGTTATGATGCGTCGGGATGACTGTCTCCAGCACTAACAGCGAGTTTTGAGCGTAGATCGAAGATCGGAAGATTATGGTAAAATTAAAAGTAATTGTACGTAATGTGAATATATTTAATTGCTAATTGCTAATTTTTTAAATTTTAAAATTTAAAATTAAATAATTAAAAATCTGATTAACTTTTAATTTATTTTCTTTTTTAAATTTATGGTTTACATTATTTACAATCATCATTGTTTTTCTATAATTTCTTTTATTATTGTTGTTGTTTATAAAATTATTATTTTAAATCTCAATAAACAATTTTATCCTCATGTTTTTGTTAAGGAATACAATTGGGAATTTACTCCAAACTTAACATTTTATATCAAGGAGTGCATATAGATGATGAACTAAAAAAATTGAGATCTAAAATTTTGCATTATCTTATATATAACATTTCACACATCTTATTTAATTTAATTTGACTCATACTAATTGAGATCTAATATATAAAATAGTTACCAATATAAGTGACTAGGATAGAAAAAACAAGTTGACCTTATTAATTTTATTTAAGACAAGCGATTAATTTTATTTATTTTTATTTTTATTTTACTAATTTTATTGAAAGTAAAGGAAATTTTAATATTATAATTTTGAGTGCATTAAATTGAAAAATGAGAGTGCAGCTAGGTAGCAGAAAGATATAAATGGTTGCTGCAAGGACTATGGTTGGAATTGGAGAATAAAGCCAAAAAGGGTACTATTCAATGGAATATTGGGATGGGAATTGAGTTTCTATGGTTTAATGTTGATGGATTGTGACCCATTAAAATTCCCTGCCCTCTTTTTGTTCCTATTCTTCTCCTTTTTAAAAAAATTTAATTAATTAAATGTATTTTTCTTGAATTGGAATATTCTCTCCATTTGTATTTATGAAGGAGGATTGAGTGGCAGGGCCAAAATATCCCTGTTCTAAACCCTGATCATGACCCTCACCCTCTCCATTAATCACACTTCATCAACCTTCTCTTAATAAACATATAGCTCTGGAATACCTTGACCAATGTCCATTTTAGTACATAACCACCAAGGACTATTCCTATATATATAGCCATCAAATATAGTTTTTGTTTTGTATAATTATTTATATATTTTTTTATCAACATACATCTTTAAATAGTAGTTACATAATATGATGTCAGAATTTTTATAACCAAATAATTTAATATTTAAAAAGAATAAATTTTAATATAAGATAAACAAAAATAAAAAAATATTTATATATTTATAAAAATAAATTTTTACGTGAGAGAATGTATTAAAGATATAATTATTTATATATTTCTTTTAATTAATTTAAATTTTTTGAATAAGCGATTTTATGATAATTTTGTTTTAAGTAGTAGAATTTTTTGGTAAAAGGAAAAATTTTGCATTAACCTCATTAATGAATGTAGTATTTTCCAACGTCATCACAAATTAAGAGATATATAGTACCATTATTCTTCTAGAAATAGTAATATGGAAATATCTTGTTCTAATTTTATTTACAGTTTTGTTAATGACTAGCAGTAACAAGAAAAGACAAATTTTCATTTTTTTTTCCCGAAATTTTCAAAACTTTAATTTTTTTGCTATATACTATTTCTTAAACTGGCCTAGCGACTCTAACGGGTAAACTGTTGTGTTTATGTCGCCGCATTTATATTTTTCTATTTTAGAGACAATAATATTACTACTATATTAGGGCCGTTTAATATAATTTTATTTGCTAATGAGTTATAGTTCAAATGACATAATCTTCCCGTATTCAATTAGAAGTTGTGGGTCTGAGTCTTCTATTTTTGGCAAAATATATATAATTTTATTTTTGTAATGTAAGAGAAAACAAATTATAAGTGTTCTTTAGGTGATTAGGATTATTACCTCTCTTAATAGTAGAACACAAACACGAGATTATGATAAATTTATTTGTTCTGCGTTGGTATCTCTACAGGATTTAAATTATTTGAAAAGAGACTTTAATACTCAAAATTGAATGAGAATAGTTGAGACGTCAAATAATGGATAAAAATATTAATTAATTTATCTTATCTTTCTTGATTTTTTACGGTTATATATTCCATTGAGAAGAAACGGTCAAATAGTAATGTGAAAACCTCTCTCAGCTAAAAGTCAAAATATAATTCATGACACAAACACAGAGAGGCTAGCTAGTCATTTTCCGTTAGACCAAATCTCCATTAATATTTAATACTCCTTTTTTTTCTTTTTTTTTCCCTTGCCGTGCAATTGTACTTAATTAAGAAATTCTAATAAATTATATCTTTAAATTAAATTAATAAATAGCCGAAGATTTAATCACCCCTAGTGGTCAAGTCCAACTCTAACTAATCATTTTTTTTGAACAAAAAAACTTTTATATCTAGTTTTCATTTTCAACTAGAAAATTATTGAAGAGATATTTTAAAAAAATAAAAATGTATGTATCACCAGAGTTTTTATAAAATTCTTTTGAGAGAGACCAAATATTCTCGTTACATATATAATTATTATTTTCAGGACAAATATAACTATTGAAGAGAATCATACGTGCGTATGGTATGTTATATATAGTGGCCAATAGAGGTGGAGCTGTACACGTGGAAATTAAAAACCATCCCAACTATAAGATGATTTTCCAAACCTATGCATCTCTATGTTTTTTTTTTCAAAACTTATTATTTTATAGAGTAAAATGACAAATAAATTTTTAAAATAATATATGTGAACACATTATTTTTAAATTAATTTATTATAATTAAGATAAAAAAATTTACTTTAAATTAATTTATTCATGTTCGTTATGTTAATATTTTATTTTTTTTAAAGATTAATATGTCTGAAATGTAAGTCTTCAAAAATTTATTTATTATTTTACTCTATTTTATATAATTGTTTATTTGCTCTTAGTTAAACAATCATGTTTCCCAAAAATTTCATTTTTACCATCCGTGAACAATATATAATACTGCTCTATATATAATCCTAATAAATAAACACACACCCTCTTCCCATGACAATAACTTTGATGGAATCCAGTCAAATTATACAAAAAGTATGTTGATGAAGTAATATATTATCATAATTTGAACTAACTATGATATTAGGATACTGATATTTATATGGGACATTATATGATATAACATGGATATACGGATATATTAATTTTAAATTATTGTTAGACTCGGATAATATATAAAAGAAGAAAAATTAAAAAAAAATTAGAATGATATTTTAATATTTTATTAATATTAAAATAAAAAAGATAATTATTTTTAATTATATAAGATATTTTAGATTTTTTTGTATTAATAATATATACATACTATTACTAAGAATAAAGTTAAATGCTACATCAATACATAATCATATTTAAATGTGTTTAAATATATCTAAATAAATACTTTTTCATAAATATATAATTAAATAAAAAATACATGTATTAAATAAATATCAATTAAACATCATGTCTGAAATATGTCTAACACATAAATACAAAAACTAAAAAAATTATCTCATAGCTTTAATTTGAACACTTTATATGCTTTCTTTCAAGTGACACTTTGAATACAATTAATATTATACAGCTCAATTATTCTATCCTAGAATAATAATTCTATCTTCTGAATAGTAGTACTACTTATTTATTCAAATTGATACTTAATTGTATAGTAGTAGTAGGTACATATATAGTGTGGGTTATTGTGAAAAAGGAAAATAATAAAGTGCAAGTGGGAATTGGTAGAAGTAGGTGTTGTGTTAGTTGTTTGTTCCTCTCAGGTTCCAAGGTGTTATAACGTTAAGAATTTCAACGCTAGCTATTTGTCTAATTAGTAGGATTGTTATTAGGGGGGACAAATAATAAACAAAAATAATCAATAATTACCAACGAAAAATTAGCACATAAAAATATTTAAAATTAAAATACACCTGCAAAATCTACATTAATTTATTATTGACTAATTTTATTGATTTTCTATCGTTATCATTCTTGTCTAATTATATATATATATATGTAGGGGTGTAAATAATTATGATATTCCAATATTCTCTCTCCGTGTTCAAATATTCCATGTCTTACTCTTACGTCCATTTTGACTCCCCATACTCTAAGCAATGAAAAACCCACTTCACCTGTCGTCTACTCATTTATTTCCAACCCCAATTGCATATATATCTTATATTATACACTCTCCCTTAAAATAAGTTAATCCATTGTTTTTATGGTATACTATAAAATTGTATTATATTAAATAATTGGAAGAGTTTTAAGTGTATTGAGAACACTAATGTTTCAATTGTTTTAATCGTTAATTTGAATTATAAAAAATATATATAATATATATTAATTAAAATTAACGGTTAAAATAAATAACTAGAATACCAGTATTCCTAATACACTTAGAAAATTTTCCTAAATAATTATCTATCATCTTTCTAAGATTAGGGTATATTATTTTATTTTACTATTTTAAAAAAGGAACATTGACAAGAGACTTAGAAAATTACCTACCATTAAAGTCTCCTATATATATTAATAATGAGAATCTAACTCATATATATCAATCAAATTAAAGAAAAATTGAACATGTTTTTTTTGTGTACTCTTCTAAATGAAATTAAGTCTCATTATTCAATTAAAAAAACTAGTATAAAAAGTTTTACTATATAAAGAAAATGAGAAATGATGAATACTCTCCTAATTTCTAGACATAAAAAAATAGATTTATTTTGTTGTTGTCTATTTATTACTTTATTCAAAACCACAAAAATCTAATGAGTTTTTTAGAAATTAGCAAATTATTTAGCATGATCATTTAGAATATATAATTGTATAAAACATACCAAAACTTGTAAAATAAAATACTTATAAAAAAGTTGATGTATTGATAAAAATTTAAAAAAATTATATTATACAATCTCATCATAGAGAACTTTGGATCAATTCTTGAAGCAAGCGCCAATTAGGAGACAAACGTAACTACACCCGAACCTTTTTATCCTTGATAAATAAAATAAATAAAATTCAAAACGAATTAGCAAAAAAACAAAAAAAAAAGATAAAGATATTTAATAAAAATTTAATTTTCATTCACTATTAGCATGAAAGAATTTACATAAATATATATTAAAAAAATAACTAATTTTTGAAATAATTATTTAAAAATTATCTAAATATATGAATCTATTTAAATGATAGTAAAAGAATTAAATTACATATATTGGAATACGACCAATTTGGCAATGGCATTACCATATTCCTCGGCGTCAACATGGGTTCCCTCACGTGACTTATGGGCGTGACCATGTCTAGGTCATAATACTCTAACTTTTCTTTGTTCTCTTCTTTTGTTCTCATTTATATTCTCTTGTCCCTATGACTATACAATATCATTTTTCTTATGCTCATGGCTATAATATTTTAATAAAAACATTATATTATAACATTGTGCATTTATGGCGTATTGTATGTTTCAATTATGCTCGTTACCCCATTCCTTAATCCTCCTAACCCGTTCTTATTTTGTTTTTATGTATATGTTGATTAATAATGTGACAACAAGATCATAGCTTAGCCACATTATCTTAATAATTAATTAAATAATAAAACCAACCCATTTGTTAATAGATTCCGAAGCCATGGTCAGCGCCTGATGCGCTCTAGATTCTCCGGGAAATGTAACTTTGCTTTTCTTTATTTATACTATCTTAATTAATTATATATAGTTAATTAAATTCATTAATTATATTTGTGTTATGAACAATTTTCAACAATAAGCTTGTGATCAGGGGGAATATCCGGTCAACATGTCGTTCTATGGAGAGATAAATATTCCATGTGTTTGTCTTACATACAAGACCCAACCCCTCTTGCTCTTTTCTTCTTATTCTTCTAATTAATTATTTAATTAAAACAACTTGCCACTAATTACCTTATAATTAACTTTACGTTACAATAAGCAACAACTATATTTTTGGTTTATGCATGTAGGACTCAATTTTGTGTATATTAAAATTAATTATTAAAGTTCATTAATAGTATAAAATATATATTAAAATATAAATATATATTAAAATTAAATTAAATCATATATATATATATAAATTATATTAATAATTAATTTTAATATATGAATAACATTTTTAATTTTACATTGATGCACTCCAATAATTCAGTTACTTTGTTTATATAACTATTTAATTAAATAGAAAATAGACAAATATAATAAAATTTACTAATGCAATAATATATAATTAGATTCATGAAGAAAATCAAGTATTTTTTCTTTAACTCTAAAAATACATAAATATTATTCTTTTCACCTTTTCGATTTGAATATTAATAAGATTTGTTGAACATGCATGTATGATTGAGCAGTAAATAAAAGTGCAATTGAAGCAAGAAAAGACATGGTGTTACATATTGCATTGTATAAGGTATAGTTAAATTAATTACTATTTATCTCATTGACCTTGTGATGCTTATGTTTCACTATATTTGGCCAACCTGACTCATATGCATATCAGATCCAAGTTTCATTCATTTGTATCTCCACCAAGCAAGACATGTGATGAGGTGGTGCACCACTGGCTACCCCAACTTCATCATCAAATTTAATTCCATCAAGACAAAAAAAAGGGATTTAACTAAGTGAATATATATATATATATATATATATATATATATATATATATATATATATATATATATATATATATATTGTCGTACAAAATTTGAATTTGATGTCTATTGTTGATGTGAATAATTATAGAAAAATAATTTTTAGTTAGTTACTATTTAATTAATTTTTGTTTTGTAAAATTATTTTTGTAATTTTATTTTTTTTTGGAAGGTTTAAGATTTAGAGTTGAGAACTTGAGATTTATAGTTTAATTAGAATTTAAAAATTAAAGTTTATAATTTATAATTTATAATTTAAAATAAAAAAATAATTTAAAAAATTTATCGATATTAGTTAAAAAAGTCGATTCCTAGTTAAACTTTATTCATATAATAGTTACAACTATAATATGTGTACACTGAAATCAACTATTAAAATCAGTCACTAATATAAAATATATGTTAAAATATAAAATATATATTAAAAATGAGTTAAATAATATATACATTTATATATAAATATACGGTGACTGATTTTTGTAGTTGATTTTAATATACAAATATTATTTTTATAATAGTTATTTGGTTAACGATTTGCGTAAATATAATAAAATTTTTATAAAATTGTGTACAATAATCAAATTATTTTTAATAATTATTTTTTTCTTTAAAAAAAACTATTTATCTATTTCTTTACATTTAACCATTTAAACTTTTAGGATAATAAGTAATTTTCATGTTAATATATTAAAATACTTTTAATTGACATGAGTAGTTCTTACAATCAAACAAAATTAGAAGAATAGAGAAAAAGAAAGAACATATAGATGGTGTGTATATTATGTAAAGAGAAAAAAGATCTTGAATTTTGGATCACATGGAAGTTTGATTCTAAAAGTTGAAGAAAAATGTACAATGTGATCTTCTGAAAACAATTATACATGTGAGTTTTCATCATTCTGTTTGATTTTGCATTGATCTCTAGTGAATATTATTCTTATACTTGAGTGCCATTTCCTTTTTTTATTCAATCAAACTTCATCATGACAAAAGTTCGATTTGCCCCTTTATATTAACTTAGAGTCACATCCATGATCTAACATGCATCTGATCTCTATATATATTTCTCAATCTTCCAAACCATATGATTTTGGCGTATGACATTGATTTCCATCATGATAGCTTGAAAAAAAAAATTACACGAGAATTAAATGATAAATTCTACACTATAAAACTCGTAATTTTACCCTTTTTTCCCCTAAAAATAGTAGGTTATATTTCATTAATTATTAAAAAATAAAATATAAAGATGTCTAAAAACAGGACAGTATAATAAAAGGTGGGGATTTCTTATAAACACTACACTGAAGGTATTCATCCAATAGTGCGTGGTTGAAAAACGAAGAAAAATCTTAAAGAAGAAAGAATGATAAATCAAATTGAATGAAACTAAAAATTTGCCTCATGAAGAAGACGACCTAAACTGGGAGTGTTTTGGATTTCACAGAACAATTTGACAGAGCTTGCTAGAATGGCAGCCGGCATTGAAGTAGAATTTTCAAAAATCAACTGGTTGCGAGCTTTTCAGCAGTTCCAGCAAATGATGGCAAGCAATTGAAGATTACGATAAGCATTCTTTAACGGGTTAAGCATCTCTGTTGATGCAGTCCACTATATCCAAAAGTCGTTAGGACTTTGAGGGGGAAGACAGTCACGAAGATAACTCTAAGACCATATATCTTTAATTCTAGAGCAATCGATCAAACAATGAGTGACTGTATCTGTTGTTTCATG
This sequence comes from Arachis hypogaea, assembly GCF_003086295.3. NCBI lineage: Eukaryota > Viridiplantae > Streptophyta > Magnoliopsida > Fabales > Fabaceae > Arachis > Arachis hypogaea. The sequence continues at coordinate 149,972,191 of NC_092051.1, read as the reverse complement.
ACAGTAGAGGCATATAGGTGATATAGATGGGATGCGGCGATGAATCTGAACAAGCACCGGAAGCCAGCCATGAAGAACTTTCCAGATAAATAGCTTAACTTTGTGAAGCAAGTTTAACTTCCATAGATCAATCCACGACTTTTTCTTCTGCATATAATTAGGACAAAGCTCTAGAGGCGGATGGTAAAATAAATAGCCAATTCTGTAACCTGAAGCTATATCATATTACTTGAATTTGTTCAAATCTCATTGCAATTTATCCCTATTCTGCTGAATTTTAACTGACAAAATCCTGTTTGCAATTTCTTGGGGAAATAATTCTTGAATGAGATTCTGATTCCAATTTCTATATCTTCAGTAATTAAATCTTTAACTCTTGGAACTAACTCAGAAATAGCCTGTCTATTTGGCATGTCAGAAATCATTAAAGAATACGGAGGAGGCAGCCAAGGATCCTCAAAGGTTCGGATATTCTCTCCAGTACCCACAGCCCAATTAAGAATTTTTCAACAATCTTTCGCCCTTCCAGTATGCTCCTCCATCCCCAAGAAGGTAAGACTCCAATTTCTGCCGTTATAGCATTACCATTGCTAAAGTATTTACCTCTTAAGATTTTGGATAATAGAAAAGCAGGCCGTGTTACGAGTCGCCAAAACTGTTGGCGTAAAAGCACCATATTTTGGATTCTGAGATCTTTAAATCCAATTCCTCTTTATCTTCGTGGGCGAGTCATAGTACCCAACTAATCCAAGTCATCCGCCTTTCAGAACCTTTTTGTCCCTACTAGAACTGAGAAAGTAAAGAGTAAATTTTCAAAATTAAACCATTAGGCAACTTGAAGCAAGACAATGTATAGATAAAAATACCTTCTCCCACTGCCTTAAGCAATACATGTCTACCACCTGACGATAGAAGATTGCGCTTCCACCCTTGGATTCTTTTCCGAACCTTCTCTTTGATCATACTAAAAGAAGCCTTTTTTATTTAGAGACTGTAGAAGGCAAACCAAGGTATTTATCCTGAGCCCCAATATGATTAATATTCATAGAGTTAGCCAGTAGTGTACGAATAGTGGAGGGAGTGTTGTGACTAAAGAATACAGCAGATTTATTAAGATTTACCCTCTGGCCGCTGATGCTTTCATAAGAATTCAATAAATACAGGATGTTTGAACATGCTTCAAGATTAACCTTATAGAATAAGATGGAATCATCGAGGTGGTTGACCTTGGGACATCTCCTATGTATCTGAAGACCCTGAATTAGTCTATTTTGTTCTGCCTTGTGTAGCAAGAAGGAGAGACCTTCTGCATAGAAAAGAAAAAAGATAAGGAGATAGAGGATCTCATTGTCGAATACCTCTATTTAGTTTGAAGAAACCATAGGGTTGTCCTTCCACAATAACAGAATAAGAAACATTTGTCACTAATTCTCAAATCCACATAATCCACCGGGAGTCAAAACCAAACTTCTTTAATATAGACCAAAGAAAGTGTCATTCCACCCTGTCATATGCCTTACTCATATCTAATTTTAGCGTCATTTCAATTTCTAGTTCCATTTTTTTGTTCTTCAAGTAATGCATACACTCACGAGCAATTAGGATATTATCAAAGATTAATCTGCCCTTAATAAAAGTACTCTACATAGGGTTAATTAGTCTATTTATCATACCCTGAAGTCTATGTACAAATACTAGAGATAATATTGTAAAAGACTGAGGATAGGCTTATTGGTCTTACCTGAGTCATGTCTTTAGCATCAGAAATTTTAGGTATAAGACAGATTTGAGTGTGGTTAAAACCTTTCAAAATTTTGTCCCCTGAAAAAAAGCTTTTAACTGCTCGAAACACATCATCACGGAGTATATTTCAAAAGTTTTGAAAAAATTTTACTGTCATACCATCATCTCGTGGAGCACTTTCTCCATAGTCACTGGTCTTTGAAGATTCGTAATTTTACTTTATCTAAAAAAAGATAATAATTTGCATCGCATACATTTTAATTACACAAATAAATAATTAATAAACATGATAAGCTAATGAATTTTTTTATTTAATAAATAACTTTAGGTAAGATATTAGCAAAAAGTAATAACTAACTAATTCGAATTGATTGAGTAGTTAATTCACTCGTCTACTTAAATAAGTATCACAAATTTGAATATTTTTAAATTAGTCACCAACCTAACAGAACTGGAAGATATTGTAAGAAACAAAAAGAGAAAAAAAATATGAAAGTAACTAATTTTTAAATTTATCATTTAAAAAGTTATCATTAAAAAAAATACTAAAATTTAAAATATATGAAAGTAACTAATTTTTAAAGTTATCATTTAAAAAAAATATACTAAAATTTAATTTCTGCAAGAATACTTACAAAACCAAAAACAAAAACAATGTTGAATTTTTCCAGCCAAAAGATGATTGTTACATTATTTGATACATAAGAATTGGTGCATATTTCATAAAAACACGAGTATGATTCTCACTGTTATATAAAGACTATTTAATTCATAAATATTAAAATTCCAAAAGAATTAAAGACGTACTCTAACTTTGAAATAACCAGTAGTATTGAATCTACGTATTTGTTTAACCAAAAAAATGAGTAGAGCTCGAGATTTGAGGACATTTGATAGAAAATAAATGGTAATAGGGAATTGTCTAATAGTGAGAAGAATATTAGGTGATTGTGGGAATAGAGGGCATAGAAGGAAGCATGTGTTTGTTGTTTGTTTTAATTTGCTTCGAAGTTTGAGTTATAATTTTCACTACCTTCTTCCCTGCCCTGTTCCCTTTGAGTATCAAACCAAAAACGACAAAAAAGAAAGCAAGGAATCACCGAAATCAACGCCGTTTAGGCTCATGTGCTCCACCACATTACATGCTACTCCTCATCAAATAACTAATACTTACTTATTCTTTTTATTTTTTTATATATATGCTTTCTTCTTATTATTATTATTACTACTATAATTTTAATTTTTTCATTTAACACTTTATAATTTTATAATATAGTATTGGAAATTTGAAGAACAAAAGGTCTAAAATTTAATTCATACTAATTTAAGAAATACTAGATATATAACTATGAATTTGATTTTGATGCATTCTCTCGGTATAAAGTAGTTTTATATGTGCATCAAATTATATAATGACAAATTAGTAAAAATAATTAATTTTTATATTGACTGCGTAAATAATCGATTGAAAAAACGAATGTGATTGAACAACTCTATAAAATGTTTTGAAACCATATATATATATATATATATATATATATATATATATATATATACTTTTTTTATTGATAAAAAATTAGAAAGAAAAGTATAAATTTTAACCTAGGATATTGTTAATTAATTAGATTTATAGAAATGTTTTTGAATAATATTCATTAAATTATATTTCAAAAAGTTATATTTAAAAATGCATTAGATGGGAGTTAATTATTCTATTAGAAACAATTTAAATCAAATTCAAGATAATTAGACATTGTAATTATTATTTAAATTCTCTCTTTCAAATTTTAACTTGGTGATGTATATCGAGATTTTGAATTCAAAATTTTGAGTTAAATTAGAATAACTCTATCCAAAAGTCAAAGTTTGAATTAGTGCTACAAATTACTAGTTTTTTATTTCGTTTCAATTATTATTTAAAAACATATAGTTAGCTTTAATTTGTAATAATAATAATGATAATAATAATAATTAAATATGACGTAGTCTTCTCTTGCAGTATGTAAGAACAAATCAATATCAATTCCCATAAAGATATTTGAGAGAGTTGGTATTAAAAATTGTAACAGCTTTGGCCCTTTTGTAAAGTATGGCAGCTTTTAGGCAAAGAAGTGCAGGGTTGGCAAATGGCAAATAGTCATTCAAAGTTTGATTATTAATGATGAGATAATAATTCACTAATAAGTGATTCACTCAGGTCAATATCCTCCCTTCAATTCCCTTTCCAAAAGGAAAAAAGATAGATACCAATGATCTCATCAAACCCCATATATTTATAATAAATAAATGTTACAGTGTTTAAAAGGTGGTGGTTAATTTATTAAAAAAATAAAAATTAATATTTAATTAAAAAATATAAAAATAATAATTAAAAAAAATTAAAATTTACTAAAAGAAAATTAGTTAAACAAAATTTAGACAATAATTTATAAACACTATAAAATTGGCCTATATATAATATACCTAGTTAGCTATTATACAACTCAATCTCAAATGCCAACTAGCTTCCTTTTCTTACACATTGATCACATTTTCACAAATCACAGCAAATTTATATATTTATGGCAAGAAAAATTTTATTTTACTTTATAAAAAATGGATTAAGAGAAAGTGATGTATATAGCAGCTGTTTGCACATCTTACAAAGCATACCACAAAGTTATGATGGATTAGGTCAAAATATAACATACTCCTTTTATTATTATTATTATTATTATTATTATTATTATTATTATTATTATTATTATTATACTAAAATTAATTATTATATATTTATATATAAATACATGTATAATTTAATTTATTTTTAATATATATTTTATACTAATAACTAATTTTATTAGTAGTTGATTTTAATATACATCTAATAAAATTGTTATTATTATTATTATGTTTCGGGACAATATGTCTAGATATATTAATTAAAAAATATATAAAAACAGTAATTAAAAAGAATAAGTATATAAAAAAGGACAAGTTATCCAAAGTAAAGTGAATTGACACATATAAATCTAATTAGTAGCTCAATCTTCAATTTCTCTTTAACATATATATGTCAAATTTCACATTACGCCTTTTTTTTTTCTTTGTATATGGTTAATTCTAGCTATTTTTTTCTTTTAATTAGTAAAAAAAATCCAAACTCAAAAAGTTAAAAAAAATATTAAAATAAATATAAAAAAACTATATCATTTGAACTATAATTCATGAACAGAAATAAGAGGCTTGCTTTCAAGCTCAAATGCATGATTAGAAAATAAATTCAACAGGTACCACACCACATCATCATCATGCTCGTTTATATATATCCCCTGCTGCTGACGTCATGATTATAATTATTCATTTCACCAGAAGCATGTACGATTTTGACGAGTTCATGTGGCTTTGAAACCCTCATTATTCATATTCAAAATTAATAATATCGATGCCAAGTATCTTAATTACTATCTTTAATTTTGGATCTTCAAATCGAATGTTGGTGAACAGGTGAAGTAGGTGGCACTTTTTATATACTCAACAAATACTTATTAAGAGTTAAAATTATTGCATGTTGAAATATCCAAAAATGCAAATATTTGTCATAGGTGTAGGAAGAGGAATGTCTACCTTAACAAGGCTTGGTTTGTGAAAGATCAATAGTCATATGAACCAACCTTTCAGAAAGGCACAGATTACACATTGGTAAGTGCTACCAAACTGAAATTGTATTTATGGCTCCTCAACTCTCAACTACTATATATGTATTATAATTTTCAAAATTTATTTTTCTTTTGTTAAAATAAATTTTAGTAAAGAAATTGACTAATTTTTATATGATTTAAAATTATTCTTTATTAATCTGTATAAATGTTGCAAGTAACTAAAAGAGAAACTTTACTCTTATTATTGGTGAACACTCATGTGTAGTTATTATTTTTATATAAAATTAATAGAGTAAAAACTCACGTAAAATTGATAGTTGAGAGCCGTTAAATAATTTAATTGATTTGACTAAATTTTTATCTAACCATTCTCAATTATCAACTTTACGAAAATTTAACTACACGTGAATTTCTACCAGTTAATAGTTGAAAAATATTAAATAATTTTATAAATTTAATTAAATTATCATTTAATAATTTTTAATTATTATCAATTTCACATTAAGACATAAGTGAGTTTTTACCTTAATTATTTACAAGTTTATTTGCAGAGACAGTTAACTCTTCTAGCCTTTGCTTATTGATATAGGATCTCACACAAAAGAGTGTTTTTTAATTTTTATTTTGTTTGAAAACTGCTAAATATGTTAGAGAAATGTTTCAGGTTTTTATTTAGTTTATGGTGAAAATAAAAGAAAAATTCACCATGTCATAAGTTTTTAAAATATTTTTTTGTTCATGATCATCAAGACCTTTGATTAAATCATCTTATAGTAATTAGAGTATCAATAATACTCTTACAAAATTAAGGATGCTAATTAAATTAAAATCCCATATAAATCATGTAGCTGCAAATAAAATAGAAAATGTGGCTGAAACATTACCGAATATAGTTATGTTATCAAGGGACCACTAAAGGCAGAAAATCATGTGCCAGCATTCAGTTTTTGTATAGGACACCTCACCAATTTCTTTTATTATTTTCTTAATTTTATTCAGGCCCCGCTATACTACAAGATCGACCTAAAGAAATAAGAAAGAAAGAAAAAATGTTGGGTATAATGAAAATATGTGTGTGATCAATCATTAAAATCGAAATTTCAAATTAAAGTTGTAGTTAATATCCCTAACCCTTTAAATCTTCACATTTTGTGAAATTTATATATTACTGTATATAATAGGTTCAATTATTATGTTGATTCTTATAATTTTATAAAATTTTAAATTAAGTGTTATAATTTAAAAATTTGTAATTAAATTTTTAACTTTTTATATTTGATAAACATTTTCAATCAGGTCATTTCTAACTTAAATCGTTAAAAAAATGGATTTTTTCTTTTGGAATATATGCTTTTGGTATTATTTGATGTGGAATGAATTATATAATATTTAAAAGAGTAAAATATATATTATTTTAGTCCTAAACGTTTAAGTTAAATCTTAATTTAGTTTTTAACATTTTAACTATCTTATTTTAATTTTAAAAAGTTTAAACAGATCTAATATTATTCCATCATTAAATTTAACATGATCAATTACTCAATTAGTATACTAAAAGATCAATAGCATTCGATTTCAATACGTAAGTAAAATTAAGACATAAACTCTACTAATATAAACCCTTTTTCTTTAATTCTAAAGCATTGATGATTGATAGTTGAAATTTGGAGTTTTAATTTTTACAAGAAGAAGGATGAGAATATAAAGTGTTACAAAAATACATAAAAATAAGAAGATATGTCCTAATTAAAAATGTTGCAAAAATCTATATCACTCATTCCATTAATTATTTGTGTCAAATTTAACAGTGAAATAACATTAAATTTGTTTAAAATTTTTTAAAATTGAAATAAAATAATAATTTATTCTATTTAAAACAAATATTTAAAATTATTACATTGGTTTGGAAAAATAACAACTAGATAAAAAATTGATAATATAATAATTATAAAATTTTTAAATTATAAGAATTTAATTATAAATTTTTATTTAATATGAAAATTTAATTATAAATTTAGTAAATTTATAAAAATTAATTGAGTAATTAAACCTATATGTATAGTACTAATAATCTAGCTAATAGTATGTATTAGTCAATTTTATTTAGGCCGATCAACTTAAAGAAATGAGTTTTTTTCCCCTTTCAAAGTCTTTACTTTACGTATATATAGATTTCGTTATTGGATTGTTTACTAATCCGATTCTAGAAATTGTGACTACTTCTTTTAACAGAAGTATTCTTTTATTCTTAGGAATTGATCAGATTAGAGAATGAGTTTGCCTACTATTTCAGTAACCCATATTGGTAAAGGACTACTAATTAATCACTTATGTCTTTATATACTACCAGTATATATATGTTAGCAAAACAAATTTTAAGGTCAAATTACGTAATTAATAAACCAACTTAGATTACTCGAATAATCATTTTTTATTTTATTTAAATAAGTATTAAAATTTAAATCTCACTTTATAGTAATTGATTGATCAACTACAGACAAATAACAACTTAAAGAAATTTTATCCATATATTGATTGGGTCTTCAAGGCTTATAATGATTCATATTTCGTCTATAGTAATGGAATGACCTTTAATTTGTTACAACATTTAATTATTTTGAGGAATTATTATTCTCCTTTACTTATTGTGTTGTCAATTGTCATGCCATGAGTAAATAAAACACCAAAATACCAACACAGAAAAAGAATAAAACCGTTTGTTCCTTTTCGCTCAAAGGAAAATAAAGCCAACCCCATGGCGTTTGTTTTTAACATCTTTTTATGTTCCATACACATTATATATATGTATTCTTTTTGTAGAAATTAATAATTGCTTTCACACAGTATAAGAATCTATAGCCTAGCAAAATCATGAATCTGGATCCACTAAGGTATAGAAGAAAAGGAAAAGGCCAAGAGAATTATTGTTTCAATTTAGCAATCGCTTTGGCCCATTGAAGAATTCCTAGAATGAAAGAGTAGCACATAATAATTGTTAATGTAAACAAGATGTATTGTTTGTAGTTAATTCTTTATTATATTGAGCCAACATATATTTTTCTATTATTAAATATAGTATAGGAAACATTTTAATTGTATCGGAAACAACGATGTTCTAGTTATTTTAACTTTAATTTCAATTAATATACATTATATATATTTTTTATAATTCAAATCAATGATTAAAATAACCAGAACATCGATATTTCTGATACACTTAAAACTCTTCCTATAACATAAACACACATTGCTAACAAAATTACTTAGCATAAACACCCACTAAACACCAACTACTTATACCCCCAAATCAATCAACATATCATATTACAAAATAATTAAAAAAAAAGAAATCAGAATGGAATAAAATTTCCCCTTATCCCTTTGGCATGGCCATTGAAAAAGGGAAAAATCTATCCACATAATATAATATATTACATACCAAACAAAACCAAATCAATTTTGGTTTTCAATTTTTATATTGGAAATAAAATAAAAAACATTTATATACTTTTTTAAATTTAGTCTTGACGCACTATGTTTACGGAAATTTTGTACATGTGTACTTCAATAAAATTAACTATTTTCTACATCTATTATAGAAATATTTATCTAAAAAAATAGATGCTATTGAATAACTATGTAATATATTGTGAAGACATCAAACTAACATTGTTAATTACTGTTGTGAGAAACATAGAAAAGGACAAACGTATAATATAAGATGTACTGATAAAGTGTTCATGAAGCTTTTGCATTTTGATCAAAATTATGGTGGCCCAAAGTTTTGTGAAAACATTTTTTAAATAAAAAGAATTTAAAGAAAAAGAAAAGCAAACAAACAGAAGAATTCAAGAGAGTAATTGACCAATATGAGATAACATACACATCCATTTGTAGCTGCATAAACTTTCATAGCATTCTTTTTTGCTCTTTGGCATTGTTTAATAATGTGGATCATGTGTGAAGCTTGAAAGAAGACAAAAAGGAAAACAATGCACTTAATAAATATTACTGTAAGAGATGAACCCTTAATCAACCCTTAATATGATATTAAATTTCCTTATAAAACCATAATAAGATTCAACAATTAGATTAGTGGAAAAGTTATCCAATAGAACAATGTCCAGAACTTATTTAATTAAGTGAATCCCTTCATCTATAACTTGTAACTAAAGTAGTTTTCTTCAAGAAAACATAAGAAAATCAAACTTTGAAAAATATGTACAAACTAAGAAAACAAACCAGTCAAGATTGGTATTTTAAAATATAAATAATATTTAAGGTATGTAAGTTATTTGTTGCGTGAAAGTGAAAACTATACTATTATAATTATAATTGTTTATTAATCCTCCATCTAACTTAGGTATATGTATCTATAGACATAATAGATCCATCATTCATCTATACATCTCTACATGTTGTTTTTAAATGAAGGGTAAAAATGACATTTTACATTTTTAACACACTAAATCATCTTAATTCCAATTTACAATGATTTTGTTGATGGCTTTGCAATCTATACACATCCTCCAAGATGACAAGATCCATCTTAGTATCTTACCTATGGGTTCATGCTTATTCATTGTTTCTCAATCAATTTCTCCATTAATGCACAATTGATATCAAAGCCTAAGATTACTTCACAGTTCAAATGCTTCAATTAATGACTAACAAAGACAATTGATTGGCAAAAAAGTGCAAAATGTAAGGGGATAACAACAAAAACAACAAAACCTTGTCCTGCTAGTTGAGGTCAACTACATGGACAAAACAACGCCATTAAGCCCTGTCATGAATTACATTTGAACTCAGCCCAAATTTCTTCTTATCAACTCATTCAAAATCTTCTTAGGTTTCCCTCTCCCCCTAGCCACTATGTGATCACTATCTCAGCTACACTATGCTCATTGGGGGTAACAAGCAATAAAAAATTGAAAAATCTCAAACGACATTTCTCTTGAATATCACAAACCATAAATCAATAACATAGCTCCTATTGCTCCAAATCTCCAATGTAAAAGTCATCAATCATGTCAAACACTCGAGTTGCATGCTGTGGCCTGTCATTGAAGGGTGATGAGAGAAGATATTTTAGAAAGAATAAATGTTTATTGCCTTCACTGCCAAAACAAGTATTTTGACCAAATACAAAAAGAGAAAGAATAAAGCAGGAGATAAGCATGACGAAAAAGTATTCACCCATTACGGCCTACTTTTAAAGCTACCATATGATTTATGTATGTCAGAAGTCAGAACTTGGATGTAGAACTATAACTAATAGTACTATGTATGTGCCATAACAATATACATTCACGTCCTATGGCCAAAACCAAAATTCTTTGCTAGAAAATACAAATAATGGTGGCCTATAAAATTTTCTAAGCTTATTTAATTATAGGTTATAACCATATTGATAGGTATAAGGTTATAACCATATTGATAGGTATAAGGCATGTCAAAGATAAAATTTGGATGTACATATCTGGGATGAAGAGGAAGGGAGCTAAACTGGAATCTGATAGACTATCTGAGGGTGTATCATGAAGCTAAAAAGATGCTCGGCTCATGTTTTTTATCCACAATTATTGTTGTAGTCATCATGTATGCAACTATTGACTAACATTATTATTGTTGTTATCATGTGAAAAACCAGCATAAGACCTATGGCTACTTTGTCAGAAAACTCCATCAGCTTCAATAAATATATCAATATAGTATTCTTAAATAATAAGATGGCATGATGAATCCACAATTTTAAGTGGACACGATCTTTACATATGCATAATAAGAATCTAACTCTTCATAAATATTAAAAGCATTTTTGGGTTAGATATTTTATGCTCTTCACGTTTCTCTAAACAACAAACCTATAAGTATAATAAGAAAAGGTCTAACTAGTATATACAAAGAAGGAAACAAGAAAAATATTATAGGGAAAATTTAGAAAAAACTTTCAGTAAGAAACCAAATATATATAAATATATAACAATGTAAATGTATGTAATAGAATAAGCACATACCCAAAAAACCCTTCAGTTGAATTATCTCCAGCATGTGCTAGAATGGCATCACCACCTGGATGTTCCTCTACATAAGAGGTAACATCATATACCTAGAGTATTGAAACCCCAAATTCATACTATTAGGAAACAATGTATCCTTTAAATGGGACAGAATGGTAATAAAAGACTAGATGTGGGAAAGAAAAAACCGAGGAGTAATGCATTCATAAATGAAAGTATAAAGCAACAAAAAAATAACATACCTTGTTCTTGATAATTATCCAACAATCTGTTCTCTTGTTATGCGTTGAGACTTCAGATTTAGTGTACGACTTTGATGCCTGGACACAACAGAGTATACAAAATGCTCTAAAAAGTAGATAAAAACAAAATAAAGCATTTTTAAAGAACTCACAAAATTGTGATTGAAACACACTCACTTCCCCTGTAAAATTTACCTTTGGGGAAAAGTAAATCAACTTATTGTTGTTTTAAAGTAATTTTAACCCTTTCAGTTTGCAACATGTGCTTCAACATTCATGCTCATTCAAACTATTTCACTGTTGCCAGTGTAATTAAGCTTATGGAAAAACTATTTTCATCTTATCATACTAAATTCTGCTCACACTATGACATACAAAAATGATAGTTCTCCTTTGGAGATCAAAGTGGGAACTATATTTCAGTAGGTGAAGCATAGGATCAAAAATTACAGTTCCACTCCATAATCCTGGTTAAGAAGAACCTCACCCAAAAGTTCAAGTTCCACAATTCATAATTTTCCTCAATTTCAAAGTTGCTAAAAAAAATAAATACAAAATAAAGAATTAAACTAAAGAAAGAAATGGTTAAACACCAATTTTTATTCATACAATCGTACGGAGATAAAGTGGGATTTAGCTATTACATTATGCCTCTTCTGCAAAACCCTTCAAATGACAGAAAATCTTAAACAAGCTTAGCTTATTAATAATTGCAACGAAGCCAAGACATTTAGCACATTCAATTGGTTTCACCTGGATCCATAACGTTCTTAGTTAATAAACCCAGAGGCTTATGTTCTTCATAGGAAAGAAAATTAATAACAAAATGACAGTGACCACAAAGTCACTAACAACATTAAACTACTTAAGGGTTCTACTTCTATGTAATAACAGAATCCACAGAAATAAAGCACTTCACTAATTCACTTAGCTACAAATATGTACCTTATGATTGTTTAAGCTAGGCTGAGCTGATTTTCCTTTACTCCCTGGTAAGTATGCAAAAGAAATCAGATACTCGCATACCATAATAAAGCATATTAACCAAATTTCATATATATATAAAGGTGAAAAGAGAGTAACCAGATTTGGGATGTCGCGGGGACAAAAGAAGAAAAGCGAGGAAGACGCTGACAAGCAATGCAAGTGGAACCAGCAACTCCATTTTGTGAAATTAATAGAAATTTGGTGCCTAATTGCAATCTGGAACAACCAAAATAGCAAAACACAGAATAAGAAAAGGGAATCAACTTTTAATTAGCCAATATTAGGTAACTTTTTTTAATTTATAAATTATTTTTTAAACCCTCATTTTTTGGAGGGTTTAGAGTTTAGGATTAGAATTAAGATAGGGTTTAAGATTTAAGATTTAGAAATTAGGATAAAAGGATCATTTCAAAAAATTGGCTGATATTAGCCGAATCCTAGCTGAACTCATCCTTTTTATTGACAATTCTGAATTCTGATTAAGGTCCAAATTTAGTAAAACAGCTGATCAAAGGAAAGCAAGTAATTTCAAAGAAAATAACCTGTAAAGATGTAGCAAATGCTTTTACACAGCGCACGTATCACAAGTTGTTAGGCATTTGAAATGTTGTGCGTCCAAGAGTCAAAAAGGAACAAAATATAAATCCAGAACTGCAAACAATTACATGCAAGGCACTTATTACATTGTGTTTAATGAAGATGGATTAGTAAACCTAACTGGCAAGCAAAACAGAAGCAAACTAAGGCCTATCTCCTTCCATTTGTCTTTAATTAAATTCAAATGACAAGCAAATTAAAGCTCCAGAATGTTAATTACTTTATTCTTTCACAATGTAACAAGGTTTAATCATACACAAGCAAATTAAGGCTATTAAGGAGCTCCTGTTGAATTTAACCAAGCTTAATCACAGACGTCATTTTCATCTCAAAACCAGAACTAATCTAATAAATTAGAAATTTAAAAATTGAACTAATACATATTCTTAACAGATCAAGTCATCAATATTCAGTAATCAATTAATCAGAACTCAAGCTATTGAGAGAGGCACACAAAACTAGAAGAGGGAGAAGGGTGAAGAGATCTGACCGGCGGCGAGAGAGTAGAGAGGAAGCGACCGAGACTGAGTGAGCAGAGAGCACAACAGCCGCGGAGAGGAGCGGAGATCGGCAATGAGGTCACAGATTGCAGCCTCGGTGGAGAGAGATTACATAGCAACAGCGACGGTGGAGACAAGACTGAGAGACTAGGGGTAGTGCCAGTGGAGTAGGGGAGTGGGTGGTAATGGTAGAAGAAAAAATTGATATTATAATTAAAATTAATTATCTAAAATTTAAGAGGTTAATTTAGAATAATAGAATCCATTACTAATAAGTACATTAGTTATGTTTCTAACTTTCTATATTATGAGGTTTAGTCTTTTTTTTTTAAATAATTTTCACAAAAATATTTTTTAAGGTGAAAATTCAGGTGCAGTCGACTTGTGAAGTTAATAGCTAAGAGTCCTTAGATGATTTGATTAATTTGACTAAATTTTCATCTAACGACTCCCAACTATCAACTTCACGTAAAGTCAATTGCACTTGAATTTTCACTTTAATAAAGTTTTTGTTTTCAATTTAACGTTTATTAACTCAAACTATGAGTAAAAATAACTTATAATTTAAGAACCATTAAATTCAAAGACTTTGTATTGGCAATCAATTATATTAAAATTAGTATTTACGGTGTAGTAATTAAGTATTTGAAAATTAATTTAAAAATTATTAAGTTGATGATTTTACAATAGAATTGTGTAAGACAATTTTTTTTTTAGTTTATTGAATAATAAAATTTTGGATGACAATTGCAATTATATACAAGTTGATCTAGAAATATTATACCTTGAGATAAGCGATAACAAAGTGTAATGTTAAATTTTTTATTTTTTATTTTTTATTTTTTTGCTGACAGTATTTGGTATAATTATATAAATCTATATTCGACTATTATATCGTGTATTTAACTTTTTGGTGATATTTAAGCGTATACTATTTATTAATAATTTATTTCTTTAGACAAAAGAAAAGCTCATACAAATATTACAATTACTCTTTTACTAGCTGAAAATAAACTACTATGAAACTAACAATTATGTTTTGTTTTCTCGTGTTTTTTCATTCTAATTTGTTACATATCTGATTAATTTGTTATTGGCTAATGAATTACTCTACAAATAAAACAAAATTCGAACTTTTAATATTTATTTAAATAAATTAGTAAATTAACAATTAAATCAACCAAATTGATTACTAACAATTATCTTGACTCCAAAGAGATAGATGGTTGAGGCTGAGGATTTATGGCTAGCGGACCTAGCAAAAAGCCCATACACATATAATAACCCAAGAAAAAACATTTCATACACATATTTTGAAATACCAACTGAATAATGTGGCAGAAGCATTGCACCAATGACCCATATATTTGCCTCATAATTGCTACATCCCAAGTTTAAATCCCAGCTGTAGCTGGATTGTTATAAAATCTTTAGTGGGTGTGAGTGAGTGAGTGTGTATGAACAACAAAAATTTACCAACTGAATAATGTTTTCAATGCAATAACACTGAATAATATTAATTTCAATAATTCTAACCAGGATCTTGGCAAGTTAGTAACTAATAAGTTCCATCTTCCATGGTATATGTTCAATTTCACATATGAGAAAACCCAATGAGAAATAGAGAGTTTATTCATGAGCCCTGCATATACATTACCAAGTCCTATGGGCCTCATGTGGGCTTAACCCGATTAACAAATTGAAAACTTGAATTTACTCTGGCCAAAGATATGAATCTGTTAGAATGACAAAGATAACATATATTTCAAATTTCATGAACAGAAAAAGGGCAATATTTGTACATCATAATAATTAGAGGGTCCGAGATTAAAAAAAAAAAAGGGAGGGGAAAAAAAATAGACATATTAAAATCATAACTAAAAATAAAAAGATAAGATAAAATAAAATAAACACTCCTCAATGGCCAACTATTGAATTTTTAATTTAGTGAACGTTTGAAAACCATTTAGGGGTTAGAATCAATTCCCCTTCGTCTATAATTTTGTTCAATTTAACCATCTTTGGTTTTTCTCAATTAGAACGAATTTTAGACACACTACCAAACAATTATGGAACCAATTAACAACCAGTTAGTGCTTCTAAAAATTCTAATTTTTAAAATGAAGAACAATAAATAAAAAAATCATCAATTTATATAAAACTTAAAACTTATCCCTACAAAATAATTTAAGACAAAAGAGCTCATTTAGTAATCAAAATATAAAGATTGAGCATCTACAGAAAAAAAGGATGGTGGTGTGGAGTAGAACCGTGGAAGTGGATAGAGGAGGGTTAGATGGCAATTTGAAAATAGAAGAGAAGGATATTTTTAGTGTTTCCTTTAGAAAGACATGTACAACGAAATAAGTTGGTATATAAGAGGCAAATTACTTTAAGAAAGGGTAAATTATTTAACCCTTTGCATGATTTTCATCAAACCACTTATCTAAAAAATTTAAACTAATATATATATGAATGAATGATTTATATATCTTACTCTTAGTGTTTTAAGCTTTATACACATGGATCATCTAACCACCCCTTTTTCTATCCCTACATTCATAACGTGCTTAGCAACATTACATATACCATTACATTAATATGCACTAACATGTTTATTAGTTTATATTTTTATTAATTAAATAATAATAAAACTCCGCCTATGTTACACTTACGGTATATAGCCAGTCTTAAGTCTGGATAAAAGAGAAGAGTTGTGTTAGGTCTTCGACAATCAACATAAAAATTTAGTCGAATCTTCATGACATGAATTAAAGATGTTATTGCGCCAAAGCTAGGTCGTTACTCGGAAGCAACGCACTGTATGGCTCGAGTATAGTGTCAAATGAATAAGAGCCGTTGCATCAGTGTTCGGATGTAGTGTTAAATGAGCAATGGTTCCCGTATTTTCGTGAACGGATGAGGGTAAATAAGCTAGTTCACAAAATAAAAGGCAAATGTCAGAGCAACAGAAAGTTGAGATTTGAGATATGGAACATAAGCACTCTAACAGGAAAATCCATGGAGGTGGTGGACACTATGACAAGAAGGAAGATTAACATTGTGTGTCTACAAGAAACAAAATGGGTTGATGCGAATGCTAGAGAATTGGATACTTTTGGATTCAAACTTTGGTATACAGGAAACGTGAAGAATATGAATGAGGTTGGTATTATTGTGGATAAGGAGTGATCAATGCCAAGGGTAAAACTATTTTGAACTTTTCCTCAACCTTTGACTTTCTCATCGCAAATAGGTGTTTTAAAAAGAGAGACGAACATCTTATAACCTATAAGAGTGGCATGACAAGCTCTCAAATCGACTTCTTCTTGTTGAGGAGAGTCAACCAAAAATCTTGTATTAATTGTAAAATTATCCCGGGAGAGAATTTAACAACACAACATAGGATGCTCGCCATTGATTTTCGCGTTGAGCAAAAGTTGATAAAAGGTGAGGAACTCAAGGACAAGGTGGTGGCGGATGAAATGTGAGGAACAAAGAAGCTTTCTAAAGGGATATGACCAAAAGACAAGGAGTCTTGGTAGTGAAATGCGAGTGTACAAGAAAAAATAAAGATAAAAAGGGAGTGCTTTAAAGAATGACCTTTACGCCGCAATGCAGATAATTGGGAAAAATATAAGACGGCTAAGAAAACGACAAAAATGGCTGTAAGTAAAGTAAGAATAAGAGCATATGAGGGTCTCTACTAGTCTTTGGGCACGAAAGAAGGAGAAAAATGTATATATAGAATCGCAAAGAGTCGTGAATGAAGAACGAGAGATTTGGATCAAGTTAAGTGCATAAAGGATAAGAATGGAAAGGTGCTGGCTCAGGAGGAGAAGATTAACAAAAGGTGGAAGAACTACTTCTACGTGTTATTTAATGAAGGACATAAGACTCTTTCGAGCCTTGGTCGATTATGCACAAGAGAAGAAGATCAAAACTTTGACTACTATCGAAAGATTCGAGACTTCGAGGTAAAAGAGGGTTTAAAGCAGATGAAAAATAGCAAGGCAACAGGACCTGATAATATCCCGATTGAGATTTGGAATGGTTTTGAAGGAAAAAGCATCAATTGATTAATCAAGCTTTTTAATGAGATTTTAAGGTAAAAAAAGATGCCTGATGAGTGAAGAAAGAGCACGTTGGTACATATCTACAAGAATAAGGGGGATATACAAAGTTGCGAAAACTATAGAGGAATCAACCTCATGAGTCATACCATAAAGTTATAGGAGAGGGTAATAGAACGGAAGTTGAGAAAAGAGACACAAGTAATAGAGAACCAATTTGGATTTACGTCAGACAGATCCACCACCGAAGCGATATACCTGTTAAGAAGAATGATAGAGAGGTATTGTAGTAATAAAAGGGATCTACATATGGTGTTTATTAATTTGAAAAAAACATACAATAGGGTGGCAAAGAAGGTCTTATGAAAAGTTTTAGAAAAGAAGAGAGTAAGAATCGCATATATTCATGCAATTAAAAACATGTATGATAGGGCCATAACTAGTGTGAAGACTCAAGGTGGTGTGACAGAGAAATTTTCTATTGGTATAAGATTACACCAAGGATCATCCTTAAGTCTATACATTTTCACATTAGTTTTGGAAGTACTCACAGAACACATCCAAGAGCTTGTGCCATGGTACATACTTTTTGCCAATGATATATCGTCCTTATAGGAGAGGCAAGGGAAGACCTAAATTAGAAGTTGGACTTATGAAGAGAAACTCTAGAAGTGTATGGTCTGCATATAAGCCGTAGCAAGACGGAATATATAAAATATAAGTTCGGTCTGAAAAAGCAAAACCCTAATATAGAGTTGAAGATTGGAGAAAACATCCTACGAAAAGTTAAAAGTTTTAAGTATCTTGGGTATATCTGGCAGAAATGAAGATGTTAAGATGGATGAGTGGTCATACGTAATTGGATAAGGAATGAAGATATAAGGGAAAGAGTTGGAATAGCACTCATTGTGAAAAAAATAGTAGAATCGCATCTCAGGTGATTTGGACATGTAAAAAGAAGACCAACAGAACACCTAGTCAGGAGAGTAGATAAAACGGAAGATAGACAAAAGGTAAAAGGCAGAAAAAGACCTAAATACCATCTATGAGGTAGTCTAACGAGATCTACATGTAAACAGTCTTTCTGTAAACATGATATATGACAGAGTTCAATGACGTCGTTAGATTCATGTAATCAACTCCATCTAGTGGGACAAGCTTTGTTGTTGTTGTTGTAAATAATAATAGTAAATCTATTATTAGTTAAAATAGTAAATAATTTATTGTTTTAATATAAGATCTTGTGTCAAAGTCTTAGAGATGTTAAAATGTTTTTAATTGATACATATATGAATAAGGGTCTTTAAAAAAAAAAAGAGAGTATACACTAAACCCTTCACAATTCCCATTATCTACAATAGATTCCTAAGTTAAATTTATCTGCCAAAATCCTAAAAATTCTGTTAGACAAAATTAACCCTACAGAAAAACTAGATTCATTACTCTTCTATTGTATCAATATGTCCCACATTTAAGATCATTAAGGGTATCATTGAAAGGGGGGAAAAAATACTACCTAAATATTACAAATAGACAAATACTTTGATTTTTGAATCATCTAGAAGTGAAAAATATAACATGTAACTTAAGAAAGGGATAGGAAGATTTGCTATGTAATTAATTGAGCCTAAAGACTAAAAAGGCCTACAAAGGGTGCTGCAATAGAGAGGATTAACACTAAATTATCATTAGAAGACACATAGAAGTTAACACAATCCGAGAATAGCATACAATACACACATCATGAGGAACTAAGTCTCTCCCATAAGACTACTAAGTTCCGACCTGTTTTAAGGTACATTACACTTCCAACAACAAATTACACTAATTCAAGACAACATGAAATATCCACAAAGATGGGATAACAAGAGAGGTTCTATTATATTTGGATGGCCTTTAAGGCCTTTTTCTTACCACTCTTTTTGGCTGATCCTGCAGCTCTCACTTGTGTCAAAGGCTTAATCTCCTCAACAACTCTGAAAATGTTGACATCCAAGATCAATGTGTTGTTCATCAGGCCTCCGGGTTTGAAAACACACACGTCGTACTCTTCCAGGTTGTTATCCAGGGTAAAGCGTTTCCACCCTCCGCTCAGTCCTCCGGTGTTTCTAGGGTTATGGTAGCTGTATTTTGCAAGCCATTCGCTATGAACCACACGCAATATAATGTCTTGAGTTCGTGGAGGGATATGTTGCAGTATCCACTTATTCGGGAGCGACTGGTAACAACAAAAGATAAAACAATTAGTAGCAATAGATAGAGTAAAAATCAATCGCACCCAGGTCTAAATGGGATCTGTTTTCATTTCATTTTTTCCCCTTTGTTCTTTAGAAATTGTTGGAGAAAAAAAAAGCTGAATTCAATGAAAATGATAAATCATATCTTTTGTTTCATATTTTCCTTCACAAAATCTTGGAAACCAAAAACATTAAAATATAAAAAGTGAAAACAGAAAAAAAGAGGCCCAAGTTTCACAAGAAAAGAAGGCTACTCAGGATAGTGTATATCAAGACCAAAGTTTAAATAACCGGTTTAGTATTGGGATAAAATTGAAAGCAAAAACTCATGGCACATTAGAACCTAAACCAAAAACAAATCCTAACAAGGAAAGCTGAGGAGGCAAATTATTACCACGAAGAATCTCTTATAAACATGCGTTGGTCGCATGACAACACAGAGGCTGTCATCGGTACATGCTGCCTTAGCCATCTGAAGGGTACTATTCATCTCTTCTTCAGTGACAGGCCTCCTCTGTGAGACATATAATTCATAATTCCCACCCTCACTTTTACCCGCGGAAGCAGGTTCAGGATCTGCATCTGCATCTGTTAATATGAGCAACAGTAAAGTATCATATCATTAAACAGCTAAAATATTAATTCAAATTGAAATAAACATTTGCAAAGAACCTAATTCTCAAGAAAGAGCAGCTGTTACTATTCGGATGGTTTAAGTTTCGCCAACGCCACTTAATAGGGTAATCCTTAGACTGATGTCGTATAGTTTTGATATAAAACTCTAGTTAAGTTTCAGACTACAAGTCTACAACATACACTTGAGGCTACTTAACCAGTACTAGGTATGGATATGGGAAAAGGATATGAAAATTTTGCAAAAATTAGGATACGGGTGTATGTTACAGAAGGATATAACATAAAAAAAATCTGAAATCACAATCCATAATGTAACTACATCATATAATATACAACATTTTTCTAAGATTTAAGCAAATTATCTAATATACATAATACAATATACCATATTTGAAGGGAGATTTGCTTCATTTAGAAGCCAACCAAAGTCTAATATTTTCGAAAAACTAGTTTGTGTTTCAAACAAATGCTTACGTCAAAAGTGCAGTGCTCAACTACTTGAAGTTGGAATTGCTAACCATTTGAAACTTTGTGACATTTTGCTTTCTGAAGATATAATATCCATAAAATGAAACACAAGGTATTCTGTTCTTATTTGAAGAGTAGAACTTTACCGATTACCACGTTTGCTACTTCCTTATGTGCATTAGATGTTTTTGTCACCCTTACTGGTCTCCGCTTAGTTTGGAAATGGTTAAAAGCTTGAGTCGGCTTCCTAATCCTTTTACCAGTAGTGCGGGTGCGACCTTCTGACATCGTCACTCCGTTAGCATCAACTTCAACACCGGCATCACCATCTACATTAACAACTTCTTTAGGGGTGGAGAATTCAACATCGCCATTAAAATTTCTCTCACTAGGAGGTTCGGTGCGTACAGGCACAGCGTCTGGCACTGGGAAACTGTTAACATGCACAGATTTCTGAGGCGATGCACATGCTACACCAGCATTAGAGTTCTCAGTGTCTTTTCTCATTGTCAAGCGTCCAATCCCATTTTCTGGATTCCCGTTTCCGACATTTCGAACGAAATAAGCAGCAGCCTTCTCGCAGAAGTTCTTCCCATCGAATATTAGAACATCGAATGTTGATTCACCATTGAACTTAAATACCAGGAAATCATTCTCTATCAAGGAGTGATCTTTCACAAACTGTTTCCAACCGTGTGTGAAGTACAAGGTATCTTCTCTTGTTGTCAACCCTATATTCCACAGGGCACCACCAGGACCTCGAAGGCTCACATTTTCTGGCAGCTTCTTCTTCAAATTACCATAAAATGCTTTGGGAAGTGCCTATAGTCAAAATTTAAATTCCAGCTATGAGAAAAAGAAGACAAGAAAAAAATATGTTGCTTATTAACATTGGTACAACACTTGTGCTTGGATATATGCCAAATTTGCGAAAATCCCCTGAACATGAATGAATCGGAAAGCAACAAAAGCTTGATTCAGGTTAACAGGTATTGGAGGGCCAAATCTTATCACTCCATTCAATGCATGGGAGAGAGATCTTGGTGTAGGCAACATAACTCCAAACACAATGTAACTCAAACCCTAAACATTTACCACTACATATCTCAAGTATAGCTAGTGATTGAATAACAACCACCAAAATAATTATGCATGAACAACCCACATATTATTTTCTACTTCTCCATTTTATTACTTTCTTTTGCTTTGGTTCCTCCTTCAATTAAAAAGATCCAAACATTGTCACCGTTCACAGTGAGGATCATAGTAAGGGCGGAACCTACAATGATGATGCATGTTTTTCCTCTACTACAATGCAAGCTCAAAAACACAGAACTCTTTCAAAGCAAAACAAGGTGTTTTAGCAACTTTGGAATTTCAGAGAAGTAAGGGTGTGTTTGTTTCAGCTTATTTAGCCAAAAAACCAAAACAAATAAATAAATACTTAAAAAATAATCAATTTTTCTTTCTTATATTTGGTTAAATTAAAAAAAAATCCATTTTCAAACTTTTTCAATTATATAACAATTTTCTAGTTGTAGAATCACTTTTTGCAGAACCTAAAACAACCTTGAATTAAACAAAAATTCTTTCTGCAGAACCGAATCACAAGCCCTACATTGCAAATAACATAGTTGAAACAAATTGAAAGGAAAAAAATTAATCAATGGAGCAAAAAGGGTATGCAGACACCGTGCATGAACTAAAATCCCCAAATTCAATTTCCCCCACACCCCAAAATTAAAAATCACTCATTTCCTTACACAGAGTTAAAAGGGTATGTAATTTTCGTTGATTTACAAGAGTGAGGAAGAAGATGCTTACAAGGTGCTGATTATAAGAGCTGGGCATAAACTTTGCGAAATGGAGGAACTGAAAATGGTTCCAATAAATGTCTTCAACCCAGGATCTGTTGTGATGGGAAATCTCTGATCCTTCCATGATCTGGATTCTTCAGCTCAAAGAAGAGAAAAGTTTGAGTTTTGATGGAAGAAATGAAGAGGGGTTAACGGGAATTGTTCACAGTTGACAGAGCTGAGAAGCAGAGCTTAGAGGGGCTCAAACCCCAAAAACCAAAAAGGTAGAAACACGTGACACCCTAGCAGAATAGTGTTAGTGTAAAACCCACCAACATAAACACAAGACGTTAAATTAAATGATGATAAGGAATCTAATTCAATTCGATTCGATCGATCAAAGCGGTGTGCGTGTGTATATTGTGTAATGTGTACTAGACAGTAGAAAAAGGGTTCCCATTTCGAAATGCTACCGAAATTATAAATATTCACTTTTTTTATAAAATAATAATAATAAAAAACTTGAGATTAGTTAAGATGGTAAGAATATTACACTTAAAAAAATTATAGATTTATTTTTTAGAATTAATAAAATATTGTGGAACCTTTTAATTTTGATATGGGGTAGCAGCTGGTGTATAGCAAAGTTATTGGGGTGTAGGGTGATTGACACTGCTGTGATGGAAGTGTTGAATAAATTGGATGGTCTGATGAAAGAAAAAGTAATCGAACGGTTGGATTATACTAATCAGATGGTACATAAATTGAATCGTCCGATTTGCGTACCCAAAATACGTGGCTTGCATGCAGTGCTCCCAGTGTTGGCACTCTCACCCTTCTCACTATCCGAAACCCATTCCCTCAACTCCACTTCTCTCTTCATTTTTTTCATTGTTGGATGAGCAAAGAACAACACCACCTACAAATTTAAAAACAATAGCTAGAAGACTAAAAATAAAATAAATTAATAAACCGAAATTTTATATTATTAATTATTTTTTGTTATTTAAATTATGTAAATTTTTATTATTAAATATTTTAATTTAATAAAAATAATAGTAATAGATTTAAGTAAAAATATTATATTAGATATATACGTATAATATTATTATTTATTGTTAGAAATATCAGTTAGTATAATAAAATAAATTTAGAAATTTTTTGAATAATTATTGAGCTAATTGTTATTATAAATATTCACTAATATTTTTGTTTATCTGTGTTTGGAGCCGTCTACTATTTTTTACGCTAATTTTTAGTCATCTTCAACTCTTTTCGATTGCAAATAGGTAAAATTAATTACTATTTGCTTTTAAAAAGTGCAGCACATTGTATTTTAATTCTTACGATAAAAATTAATTAAGGGATTATCTGATGTCAGGTGGCGTAACTGGGAGCGTGCTGAGCTTACAGATTTTATTCTCTTGCTTACTTTAGGAGGTAGTTGGATGATATGTAAGAAGGACAAGTATGTTGTAATAAATAAGTATTTGTTTTTGTTTAACTGTACTATTATTTTGTGTGTAATTCTCTTTTACTTTCAATATGTCCAATTTGTTTGAGAAGTTTATAGTGTTGATCGCATTGAGATAGACGTGATTCCCGTTGATATCCGTCAACATTCAGTTATTTGGAGTGTCATGGTGCCATTAATATCTTTTGAATGCGTTGAGTGGCCTGCATCTAATAGATTGATGAGACAGTTTGATTTGCCCCAAAGTGTTTCTCATTGATTTGCCCCAAAGTGTTTCTCATCAGGAGCAAGATCTAAGTGAAGCACACGACAAAGTACTTACTGGTCTTAAGAATCAAGATTGATTTGTTATTCACTCTTTTTAGGTAATGCAATGGACAAATCGGTATAATTATATTCTTGTTGCATCCTTAGTGCCTTCACAACATCCTTTAGATATTTACATGTATTGGTATCGAAATATATATAAGGTCTATTTGTATTTGTCAGACCTTATATTTTAGCTACATTTCAGCTAAATAAATTACTATTAAATTATAAAATCTATGTATAAATCATAAATTATAATTCAATATTTGTTGTTATCCAAATAAAAATATAAATAAGTAATCAAATGCTATTTACTAAATTAAAAAATATACATAAACAATTACTAAATATACATCAACAGGTAATTATTCTATTTTTTAACTAAATAAATTAGTTATTCATTGTTATTTAATAAATTAAATTTCACATATCACATATGTTGGTCATATACTCTAATCAATCTATAATATTAAGCTATCATACAAATGTACAAATAACATACCTGCATTTACATATTAAGAAAATTTTGGTGCATGCATGGCATCCAAGTCCAACGAACGTATGAAAATAGGCTCCTCAAATGGATACTAATTTGCTAGTGCATTTACCACATCTGCCACATCTGTCTCTATAATGTTGTCAACTTGATTCTCGTCTACACCCGCATCAACGATCTCATAATTACTTTCAAACTCCTCCTCGCTTTCACCGTTATAATCTTCCAATTCAATACCTTGGTCCGCTTCAAATTGCTCGAACTCAATATACAACTCGATGAACGATACTCCTGACCGAGTTTCAATATACACTGAAAATATTTATTGCATGCTCGCTTCATCAGTTACATATTTGGTTTGAAATTGAACGAACCCGCCAAACACAAAATAGGATATCTGCACAAAATACACTCTCTTAGATATTTGAGAATCCATTTTCTCACAAATCACACTTTTTAGTTCTTCAAATGACAATGTAAATGGAATAACAATATCTAATGGATTATTACATACAAATTTCACTCCATATTTTTGTAACAAAATTTGTCCATAATAATATACTTTTAACATAACTCAGTCATCGATGATAATATACTCATATTGAACACTCTCAACTTTGATTATTTTTTTTTGAAACAATGGAAAGGAAAAGATGAATATTTAGAGACGAAGAAGAAGAAGTGAAGACTTCGGCTAACTTGTGTATATATAACCAAACAAATTGGATGGTTCGATCGCCTTTTTACCATTTGAAATTTTGAAACAACTCAAATTGGACCATTTGATTAACGTTCTAACGAAATTAACAAAAATTTCATATGCATAAAATCGGTGAGTCCGATTTCATTATGCAAAATGTTAATCGTTAATTGCTCCTCACAAATCGGACTGTTTAATTTGTGTTTTTCTCTCTCCTCACATAAATAAAAAAGTCCAAATCTTTTACCATCAGTTAAAAAAAGATAGCACCATCACAACTATGTATTACCTCCTAACCTCCGTAACACATCATATGATAAAAGGTATTTTGATACACACATCATTTTTATATAAAAAAAATGAGCCAATATTTTCTGATACATTATATGGTAAGAGGTATTTTGAGGAAAAAAATTGTATACTAATTTCTTTTCATATCTCCAATATATAGCAATAGATTTTTTTTGTGGAATTTTTTTATTTTTTGTTATTAGTATATCTCTGTTTTAAAAAAATTGGGAAAAATTAAAAGTTATAACATGGAGTGGAAATAGAAAATATAGTTTTAGAGTTTTTTAGTTTGTATTTTTATTTTTTAATATTTTGTATGAAAAATAAGAAAAAATAACAAAAATTAATTTTTTAAAATTTTTTATCTTTCTTCCTCACAATTTTCTAAAAAATATTGGAAATAAAAATAAAAAATAAAAACTCAAATTAAACAATTCCTTTTCTTTAATCCTGCTATCTTTTTTACAAAATATGTAAAATAAAAATATTAAAAAGTATATACAAAAAATAAAATGTAAGGTAGACTTGCCTTATTTTGTTGGTATGTAATGGAGGCAAAAATTAACAAACATGCGCATACATACACATATGTATATATAAAATATAAAATCTAAGCATAATTATGTATATTAATCTAAAACATGTCAGTTAATATATGAAAGTAACTAATACAATATGACTTAAAAATAAATTTATAATTAATTTTTTTCATGTTTTTATATTATGTAAATATTAAATAATAATTTTAATATTATTTATATAAGGCCAAAAATAATATATTGTATATACTATTTTTTAGTATAATATTATAATTAATTTTTAACAAAATTAAATTTTTTGTATCTCATTTGAATTTAAAGATAATATATTCAGCTTTCATTTTTTTTATCGTTAATTAAAAAACTGCAATTTTTCTTAGATAAATAAGTAAGTAGGATGGAATTATTGTATTTTTACTTTTAAGGCACCAAAAAGGTCATTGTATTTTTTGTTAAAAATAAATGGTTAGTTAAACGACAAAATAAACTATTAAAATTTATCTAGATAAAAACATTTTAATATTTAATATGTGAGTAAATTTAAAATATTTTTAACAGTAAAAGTAAATAATTAAAGTAATGGGGCATCTATTATATATACCCCATATATTAGTAAGTGGGACATTTGCCCTCAGCCTCTTCTATGTGTGTCCGTCGATGGTTATGTATGATTGATTTATATGTATATATACATTAAAAAATAACCATTACATCAGCCATATATTTTTACTTATGGTATTCTATATATTTTTAACATATGTTTTGAGCCTATATTTTATATAAATAACTTATAACTTACTAGTATATACATAGCATGACCATTCTTTTTTCTTTTGAAAGGGTTTTTGTTAAGGAGATGAGATCAAATGATCAATTGATAAAAGGAACATTCCTAAATCATATTATTTGATATCAATTTTCTTTTTAACATTGCTATTTCTAAATTTAAAATCTTAAGCAACTTCATAGTTATAGTATCTATTAAAGAAAAAGTTGAAGCTTTTAATGGATAAAAATTTTTATAAGTTTTCTATTCTTAAATGGCGGACATTGTTACTCCTTAGGATCACTTTTTAATTTAGATATGGAAGGAAAATGGTGTACAACGTAGAGTAAATTCCCATAATAGTCCTTGAGATTCAATGGATTACTCAATTTGATCCTTGAGGTTCCAATTTCACCATAGTGGTCCTGCAGACTCAACTCCAAACACCATAATAGTCCTTGGGTCAATTCCGGTACTGATTCAGTTAACGGAGTGCTGTTGTGGCACTCCTTTACCACGCTGGAGGTTTCCAACGGCTGATGACCTGAAAAGATTGTAATTGTACCCAATTTTGTCCTTCTCCCATTATAAAACCCTAATTCATTCTCAATGTTCAGATTGCGTTCCTCTTCTTTTTCTTTTTCTTCTTCTTAATCAAAGTTCTTTGATCATCTGCACTTATTTGACATTAATAAACTATTATGGGAAGTGGGAGCATTGCTGCAGGCAGTTTGATAAAGTCACCTTCAAATGGATACTGTGCGAAGACTACTAACCGTGGGAACACAGCACCCGTGCCAGAATGGTGTGGCTGTGGCTGCCGTCCGGTTTTGTGATGGTATGGGACATATTTGAATCCAAACAAACCTTTTTTTGTTTCTGCAGTATATTTAAATTTTTTTTTGTTTCAAAAAAATGAGAAGAGGTAGTGTGGGTGGTTTATGTGGACAAACACTGGGCAAGATGAAGATGTCAAAAAATCAGAACTTGTTAATCAAAATGATGAACTGAAGCTAAACTATGCCTGAAGATTAGCAAAGGTGGAAGATGATGTTAGAAATCAAGAAATGATTCTTCATTTGTTAGTATTGATTTTGCTTTTAATGATATTATTCTTTGTTATAATGTTATGTAAAATTTGAATGCACTTTGTTGTTAGTTTATGTATTTAATGAATGAAATATATGAATGCAAAAATCTGAAGTTGTTATAATAATGTTCTTTTGTTGTTAGTTTATGTAATGAATAAAATATATGAATAAAAAAATCTGAAGTTGTTATAATGAAATATATGCAAAGTATTGGTCATGTAATTGCATCAGATTATGAATGATGCCTACCTGATTCAAGTAATAAGTATAACGAATGGAAATAATAAATCACTATAAGGAGTCATAATATTATAATCATATGTACAAGATACCAAACATAATGCAAAAAAGGTTGTGGTATAATATTTACCCACAGCCATAGTCATAGACCAAAAAATGACACTTAAGACTGCACATCTTTAATCAAACACTGTCGAAGTTTTTCAAAAAAATAAAAGCCTATATATACATATATATAATGATCTAAAGTCTTCAGCTCTTTTTTGGAGTCTTGAATCTTGGAGTTGGTACAAATTTTATGTAATTTGCCATCCTTGCTGCTATTCCTGAGCTAGCACTTCACATTGGATTGATTGGGATTGATGATGCCGGTGAAGAGGACTTTCGTTTTGGGTTGACTTCAGATTCAGTTGGCTAAAAGAGCTCAATCTTCACAAGCTAGACATTCACAGGGGTCACAATTAAGGAGCTGTTGGATGATGGTTCTTTAGCTTTTTCATTAGTCTCCTTCTTATTGGGGCTAGGAATGTGTTTAGGAACCAGATGCAACACCTTTTTCATGAGTTCCAATTGCAAGAGATGCAGCACTTTTACCACCATCATCATCATTCAAATACATCACTAACTCCTTGCCTACTAATACCTCTGGAATCGAAATACTATGTTCTAGTACACATCAACCACTCCTCTATTCTTGTTATCACAAATGACCATCTCTGTTAGTTCCTTGTCGCTACTCAATTTTCTTAAACCATTCTCCAGGCCTCTACCAAGAAGGAGCCACCAACAGTGCTTTATGTCAGTGTATCCAAATTCTTTATAGTAGTTCCTCACGTAAAACACATTTAAAGTGTCTACATCTAAATAACAGTATAATAACATTCCAAATTCCAATCCATGTCAAGCATCTTTTTAGGTACATTGAATATGGAGCTTATGGAAGGGATGTTATTTCTCGTGCAACACCTTTTATTCTTTTGTAGCATCAAATATAAACTTGATTATTACATGTATCTATGGCAATTCTGTTTTCAACTATTAGAATTTTACTTTATGTATCTTTTAAATTACATATTTACTTTATGTAATTTTATCCTATCTCTGTTCTATTAAAAAAATAGAACGTAAATCCCAATCCACCAAAAAATGTATGAAACCCTAGCAACTAAAAAAACGCTAACAGTCATTTGCATCAGTGACATTAATAACACCGTCATTGTATAAAATAATCACTTTTTTAAAAAAAACGAAGCTTACCTTCACTCACTCGATAATGCAGCGTGACCTAGCTTCCAAGTGAGGAGAAGATGATCAAACGCACTTCGTCAACGTCACTGTCATCACGTGACACAAAGAATCCCAAGAAACTGACCTCTAATATTTCGCCATTGAAGAAGGAAAAAAGAAGAACGAGAGTGAAAGTATAGAAGGCGAAGGAGTTCCTATGTTTAATCGGGCCTATTTTGATGCAACTTTCACACCTAAACGGCATCGTTTAGCCCAAGAATGGGCACCAAACCAAAACAGCATCGTTTTGAGAACCTCCAGCGTGGCAAAGGAGTGTCACATCAGCACTCCGTTAACTGAGTCAGCACCGGAATTGACCCAAGGACTATTATTGGTGCTCAGAGCTGAGTCTAGAGAACCACTATAGTGAAATTGGAACCTCAAGGACCAAATTGAATAATTCACTGAATCTCAGGAACCATTATGGGGATTTACTCGTACAACGTAATTATGAAATGTATGGATGCTTTACGCAGTTATGGTGTCAAGAATCCGATTTGTATTTAAAAAATTAAAAAAATTTACAGCACACAAATCGAACCGTCCGATTTGTGTTTTAGACAATTAAAAATATTTTAATATTAAAATCAGATCATCCGATTTTTGTTTTCAAAATAAAAAAAAATTAAAAATACAAATCGAACCCTCCAATTTGTCCTCTCACAAATCGGACCATCCGATTTGTGTTCTTAAACTTTTTAATAAAGAAATCGAACTGTCCGTTTTCTTCACTTGATAGTTCAAAAAAAACTGTCCCCACCCACTTCCATAACCATGCACAATACACATAGAATTTACATATCCAAAAAAATGAGCCCCCTAGGATACTCTTTAATACAATATCTTTTAAAATTATAAAAAACATTT
Organism: Arachis hypogaea; assembly: GCF_003086295.3. Lineage (NCBI taxonomy): Eukaryota > Viridiplantae > Streptophyta > Magnoliopsida > Fabales > Fabaceae > Arachis > Arachis hypogaea. The sequence continues at coordinate 149,941,188 of NC_092051.1, read as the reverse complement.
GCATGAAATTATAGTATTCCTAATGTGTTTGCATGTCTCATATCTCATATAGTCTCTGAGCCAGTCATAGTTGATATTTAACAAAATTTAATGACTAGAGAAAAGAAAATTGTAAATGTTTAAGTGAGAATCATAAGATTCATAACAGAATAGTACAAGGATGGTGAAATGGCAAATTGAATACTCCTTGCGGCTCGAGATTTTAGGAATTGAATTTGTGGCAGAAGGAATCAGAGAGATTGACTGATGCTACAACACATTAAGATAGTAAATAGTATTCACCAGTCTTCATGATTCTCCAACACAAGTTTGATTACCACTTTTGAGAAAATGGAATCTAGTGGCACCAATTATCACAAGATGGAAAACTGGAAAAGTTGTTGAACACAGCATCAAGCAGAGATATATATAGAAATGATTAATCTTCTTAACGAATATATGCCTAAAACTTCTACTTTAGACATCACACACGTCACATGTATTAAAAGCACCTTATAACCTGTTTAAATTACATCACATCATTGTACGTGAGAATTTAAATTAGAAAAACCTGTAAGAAAAAAGTGAACAATAAAATCTCTTTTTTTTTGTGAAATTTTTTTTACAGTTTTATACAAAATGCTGAAAACAAAAAGCATCATTATCAAGAGTTATATTGCTGATACGTGATTATGGAAGATAATTTAACCATGGCCAACATAAGAAAGCAACAATTAACTTATAAATCAAGACCCCATCGATATGGAATATGATTAAGCAATGCATAAACTATTTTCAGAAAGACAAAATCAAACAATGCTAACCTTGATTACCTGAATGAGACCAATATTGCATGAACCCAGGGACAGTGATACAATAGTTTTAGATTATGACATAATAGGCAGCAATTAATATAGTCTAATAGGCAATCACATTGAGAAGAACTCAAAAGCAATGGCATAATAAGCATTACTAATAATATATTCTAATATGAAATATCTTGGGGTGATGATGAATTGAGATGTGAATGGTGAAGTGTTAAACATATACCACTAAAGAGTACAAAATTACTGAAACATACGCTACATGCAAAAGATCTGCAACTCTCACCATAAAAACATCTCCATTTAAAGATCAACTTATCTGTCTCACAAACAAGAACGTTAGCAGGTAGATGGAACGTTGGCCAATAATCTATTAAGTTTCACTTGACCATTTTGATGTTCAAGCCCCTCCTTTCCCACCCCAGATATATAAACCCGCATCTCACCCTGAGCAACAAGTTCGAATATGCATGTGTCTCCAAAATTGATGTCATTATCGCGAACAAAGGCCATCCATCCACCACAAAAGGTATGCACCGTTCTGCCTTTTGCGTCCGGTACAGAGTTCACAGTCCAACTTTCACCTCTTAAATTTCGAAGAATAATTTCTGTTTTGTAGGCTGGGAGATGTGCAGCAGAGAACTGGTATGGGATTTTCTACAATGTGACAGGTATTCATGGTTTAGCATTGAAATCAAATGCATACTCTATAAAAGAACATGTGAAAGTGGAAGCTAAATGATTTTGTAGAACTCACCAAAGTGTATGATCCACTGACATTGAACTTTTTCATGATTTTCACAAAATTAGGAAAAGGGGAAGTAAAGGCTTGAGCCACTCTTTGTTCATCGAGTGCAAACAACATTCTCAAACCAGCATTAGCTTGTGAGCTTAATTCATCTTCAACACGATGCCTCTTCTGAGCAGCTGTCTCTGCTTATAGTTCAAATATAGTTCAAAATGCAACATGATGTCATGATATGGAAGGTAGAAACTTCTACAAATAAAAATTTAAAAAATTTAAAATAATCATAATTAAAAAATAGTTCAGCATTTACTCTAGGAGTTGATTATATCCTTGTACTCAAGAAATAAAACAAAGTCCTAAATGTTTGTTGAGAAACAGAAGATAAGCAACTACATTAAATTAGCGTTGAGAAGGTAACCTATTGGACAAATGGAGAAGAAAAAAACTTACCCAACTTTTTATTGGCAGCTTTCGTCCGATTGCCAAGCCCCGTTTTCTTAGAAGAATTTGATCTTTTACCAGATTTCCTTAATTCAATGGAAAAAGCAGCTTCTTGACCAACCTTTGACCGCTTTTTAACTGATTGATCAACGTTTATTATGTTTTTTGGGTTGTCTTTAGGATTCACCGACATATATCTTGAAGCCTTATGGCAAGTGATAGCATGTCCTGCACTAGGGTTACTTAAATCTGGTTTCGCAACCGGGTCTTGTAGATCTTTTCCACCTCCAGCAATACGAACAAGTAATTCACACTCATGCACGAGTTCAAAAATGCAGACATCTCCAACCTTTATGTTATTGCCACGCACAAAGGCCATCCATCCTCCGCAGAGAGTGTGACTTGTATGCACTCTTGTTGATGGCACAGAATTAACAGTCCAATGTTCTCCTTTCAAATTATGGAGGATAATCTTTATCTTGCAGTTTGGGAGATGTGCCATTGAAAATTGATACGGGATATTCTGCATTATCCCAATCAGAAATCAGTATCAAGAAGAGTTTTATGTGTGTAAAACTTACATCCACATTATATATTTTCATGCATATGGTTAGAGAGAAGTAATATTTGTAATTGTTAAAAACTCAATTTCTATAATACATTCTACTAAAAACCTTCTCAAATCAAGAAGCAGGGAACGTAGCAACCCACCAGAGTATATGAACCGCTAACGTTGAAGCTTTTCATGATCCTTACAAAATATGGAAAAGATGAAGTAAATGATCGAGCTACTTTTTTCTCATCATGTGCTGCTAAGTTTGATAGTGAAATACCATTCAGAATATATTGATCAGCATCTGTATTGAATTGAACAATTCAAGCAAGCAAGAGTTTAGGATTTTGTAGAAAGTACCAGTTCATCGTGCAAGATTGGATTAATTTTAGTAGACCTTTTCTGTGTGACTCAAAATAGATAAATAAAATTAACTTTACCTTCATCTTCATTGCTATTTCCCACATGAAAAGGCAACGGAATGTCATTAGTTGAACATGCTCTGGAAGTTTCTTCTTTTTCTTTGAACATACTAATAGGTTTTACTAACTCATATTGCAATATGTCTTTCCCAACTATACTCAGCTTAAGTTCCTGGTTGTCGGCATTGTTGCCTCTCATTTTCTTTGTAGCCCCTTCAACAATAACATCCAGAGAGGATTTCTCATTCCTATCTCTTTTGTGACCTCTTATATTATCAAAGTTGCCTGAATTTTGACTGCATTCAGAATTAAATCCCAGTTTTTCACATTTATTCTTATCAAATACTTGCACGGTGAAATTTAGGTAACCTTCATATCTGAAAACCAACAGATCACCGCATTCCAGACGGTGATCTCCCACAAACGATGGCCATCCCTGATGGAAGAACATATCATTTTCCATCTTAATCAATTGAACTGGCCAAGATTTTCCACTAGGGCCTGTTACTGAAACTAAGCCATCAGCCCTACCCTGCAAGTGATGAATGAATGCAGCAGGAATTTTCTGCAACAAGAGAATTCTCTTTCAAACATCAAAATCCCAAGAAGCAATGCAGCAATATAAATGAGATGAACCAATTTCATTCCTCGCTTAGAGACAGTGACACTGGGAGCGTAGGAAGATATTAAACTGTGAACCACTACAACAGAATTAGATAACCGCTTTTGCAAAGGACCACTTTCTACAACAATACTCACAAAGGGTCACTTTTTCAGAAAGTTTAGTACTCCGCTGTATCCACAAACACAGACTAGTTTCCCAGCATCACTTTAAATATATGAGCTCTTTTTCTCTTTCTTTGAAAATGTATAACATATTTTTTGTGCATACAACATACTTTGCTAAATCATAATATATTGCATGCCAGTATATTATTAGATATGTCAGAATTAGCTAGGATTTCACGCATTTTACATAACACTTGGTATCACTGGGTAACTTATGATGGTTTCATACATTTCATAACACTGAGTATAATTAGACAAATTATGATTTTGAAGCTTGAAAACATGCAATTACAACAACAACAACAACAGAGAGAGAGAGAGAGAGAGAGAGAGAGAGAGAGTAGAGGAATTTTACCAGCTTCTCAGGAGTGGAAGAATAAAACTCATAGAACTGAGGCTTTCTCACATTCAAGTTCCCTTCACAGCCACAGCTCTCGCAGGCCATTCACAAAAATCAAACATTCAATTCACAATCCCTAGCTCTTTCTTCTTCTTCTTCTTCTTCTTGTTTCTTTCTCCCCCTTTTTGTTAAAATTCAAGCTACAATGTTGATCTTTCTCAACATCAATAACCACACACAGCACCTGAAAAGGGAAAAGAAAATAAAAAAATCAGAAGACGATCAAAGCTAATCTAGCCAACTAGAACAAAATGCGAATGATTTACAGAAAAAACGAATAGAAATCAGAAAAAAAAATTTATATATATATAAAAGAAAATTGCATACCTTAGGTTCCAAAGCGATATTGAGAAACCCTAACACGAAGTGTGAAACTGTTTTTTCTAAATTAAAAAAGAAAAATTCTTCCCTTTTGGGAAATCTATGGAGCAACCTTGAGTTTGGTCATTTCTCTTTGATTATTTCATTGTTTTTCATTTGGGTCTCGTTCGTAATTGTATGGGGTATGCCACAGTCTATGCTGCTTCATCGAGTTTTTCTTGCCTGCTATTTTGTAAAATGCAGTGCAGGCGCGTGTAATTCACTTCAATTGAAACGACGACGTTTAGGTATTGGCAAGCATGCATCATGCAGCAGGGGCGCGTGAGAACCAGGTACACTGTGCCACGTGGAGGTAAGTGAATGGAGATGTAAATGGTTCATCAGCGTCCTATGCTGCTGTAGCAGGTTTTACTGTACATGTAAAAAACGAGGAGGTGAATGTTTAATTTTAATACTAGGATTATTTTTTGGACAATTTACTTTAATAAAATAAATGAGAGAAATATTTATTCAAATGTAACGATCACAATTTTTTTATTTGCGTATCTTGATTCATTATTATGTAAACTGTAATAGATAATCACGGTTTATAATTTACACATAAATCATTTTAGGCGGTCGGTTTATGACTGAATAATAAAGACCATAAACTGCGGTAAGTAACTACGGTTTACAAAGGCAGAAATTTGACCATAAAATCATCTAACTTGTCACGGTTTATGAAGGATTATGTAAATGCAGAACTTGTTAGCTGTCACGGTTTATGAAAAGAAGAATTCTATATATATGATTCAAGCTGTTGAAGAGGAGCATTCTCACAACGGCAAGTGAGGAAGAGAGTTTTCTTGTCTTAGTGCATTACTTTGGAAAAATTCAAAGAAGCAAAAAATATAGTGTGAAGTTCACTGACAGAAAACCGTTGAGTGTCTTTATTAATTCATCAAGCACTTTGTCAGATGTAAAGAACAACATCTTGCAGAAATTTGGAGTATTTGGGAGCAAGTGGGTGAAGAAGCTATTCTACAAGATTCCCACCGCAGTTGTGTCGACCGATGTTAAGTATGATACGTTTGTGATAGCGGCCGATGAAGATATTCGGGTTTTGTTTCATTGTGTTAGGAGTTTTCCGGATGTCAGAATACACGAGTTGTATGCGAAGTTGGAGGTTGGTGTCGATAGTTTTGGGACATCAGCTCCAGTTTATAGCTCGACTACCGCAGGTGGTGCGTCTAGTTCGATGCCTGCGGCCGGACCATTTGTTTCGCAGGTCGCATCCCCTTCCTTTGCGGCTGATTTAGATCGAGCGGAGGTAGTTGCTTCTGTACAGTTGGAGAATCTTGGGGTCTACAGCAGGCATTTGAGGTGGATACCGGTGTTGGCATGATTCATGATGTTCAAGGGTTCGGAAACCTGATCGAGTTGAGAATGCAATGCGGGACGATGACTCTGACTAGGAGCCTGTAGATATCATTGGGAACAGCGATGATGATACAGGTGCCAATCCACATACACAGCATGACCCTTCAAGTTTTGGCACATAGCAGTACCCTCCACACTTCTCCACTCTAAACTTGGAGGCTTTTGGTCAACAGGTAGACGGAGGTGCTACAATTGGAGATTCTTCTACAGAATTTTAGATTGGGTAATCATTCCAGAATAAAGATGAAGTTGTTCTGAATGTGAAGGACTATAGCATCCGTCGAGGTGTTGAGTACAGAGTCTTGGAATTGGATCATCTGAAGTATCATGGAAAATGCAAGGAGTTCAGCAAGGGTTGTAGTTGGTTGATTCGCATATCGCTTCGTACACGAAAGGGCACTTGGGAGGTTAGGAGGTACAACGGTTCGCACACTTGCTTGGCCACCTCTATTTCTAATGATCACCGGCAGCTTGATTATCACGTTATCTGTGCGAAAATTTATCCGTTGGTTATGGCGGATGCTGCGGTTACGGTAAAGGTCGGAACAAGCCACAGAAGCTGATTACGGGTTCAGGCCTAGTTACAGGAAAGTTTGGATGGTAAAACAGAAAGCAGTAGCACAAATATACGGAGATTGGAAAGAGTCGTATGCCGAGTTGCCACGGTGAATGCTAGGGGTATAGTCGACCATGGCCGGGATAGTTACAGTGTTAAAGACCTCTCCTATTCGACTTGGGATCAGGTCGATGATTATACGGTGTACTTTCATTGTCTTTTCTGGACATTTTCACCCTGCATCGAGGCCTTCCGGCATTGCAAACCCCTGGTGAGTATTGACGATATCCACTTGTATGGGCAAACACAGCTGATATGCCACATCTTGCAAAGTGATAGTGCACTCCCCAAACGGCATGTGAAAGGTGTGGGTCTCAGGACGCCACCTCTCAACGAATGCGCTATGTAGAGGCTCATCAACCCATAACCATTGACTGTTCAGTCTAGCCAAGTGATACAAGCCCGCGGTCTCTAGATACGGTATAATCCGGTCGTGTAAAGGCATATTCTGTTGTCTCTTGACACCGCTAATAACCCTAGTAGGCTGCAATATGTGGATAAAAAAATCCTCAGCATACGAGCAATATTAATAACAGTAAATATAATTTAAAAACATTAGTATACAACTACATTGGTTTTCTATTTTCTCTGATAATAGTAATAACAATAATAATAACGACAATAAAAAAAACTTGGATGTCTCTGACAAAAAAAAAAAAACTTGGATGTCAAGTGCCAATTTTTTAAAATTACAAGTTATATTAGTCCCTAAATTTTATATTTTTTATTGAACAAATGTTATATGTAACACTAAGAGATAATACCTAAACCAAAAGAGATTTGGACCTAGACATATGGTTCAAATGAAAAATTTGATTTGTGTTGTCGGTATGGTAGATATTAAATGGTGTGGAAATACATGTAAAAAATTTTAATATTTAAATTAGCAAAAATTTAGAGCAAGCTTAAATGAATTAAAATTGAAAAATACTTGAGTTTGATAATATATTTATAGAGGTAAGCAACAACTTAGTCATTATTTTTTAGTCTCTTTTTATTTATAGTAGTAAATAATTTCTCTTTTATTATTTGAGAAATTATCCCACGTTAAAATAGTGGCTGAGTTATAGATAAGGATGGCAATAAATCTTCATAGAAAAAAAACTCTTTTTCTATTTTCTGTTTCCGTTTAGTAAAATGTCCTTGTCTCGTCCTATTCTCATCACGAGTCCTTATTTATTTCCATCCAGTTGAATATCCATTGTTATTAAGCTTTAAAAAATAGAAAAAATTAACACAGTCATAATAAAATTAATTACAATTCAATTAAATATTTTAAATTAAAACACAATTTCAACACAAATTTAACATAATTAACATATACAAAATTTTTATCATACAAATTAAAATAAAATGAAATAAAAAATTTTTTCACAAAAGTTGAAAATAAATTAGAATGATATAACCATATATACACATACATAAGGATATTTAACTAAATTTCTCTTTATAGAAATTTTGTGGGTCTCATGAGGATACCTCAATCTCCACTCTCGATCCACTCTCGTTCTTATTTATTTGCAGGCGGATCGTCGTCTATGTGGAGAGTTTTATAGGTCTTGATTAATCCTCCGTCGTAGGTAATTTTTGGAAATATCCATAGGTACATATTTTTTTGTCATCCTTATTTTTTAATTGTAGAAGGTATTTGAAGTAGTGGATTACAAGGTCTTGCTTGCCTTACAAATTGGGTCAGACATATATTCTGATATTCGTGCCCCAAATAAATCGGATAGATTAATTCGCACAGCTTCTTAAATTAGTTTGATTGGATCTGATAGACTTCTATAGATTCTTTATGGAACTAAATTAGCTATTTAAACTATGACTTTAATTTTAGACTATAAGATGAACGTGTTGCACTATTGCCGGCTTCTCAATGAACATTGAAGTTTGTGTCATTACCATGGCTAAGATCTGGGGCATGTATGTTGGGGTTAAACTAGCATTTGAGCTGGGAATTAAGAAGCTGGTGGTGGAATCAGACTCAAAATGTGCTATAACGCTGACTCAGAAGATGTCACCAGAAATTCATGGTAACTCCTCCCTCATTCGTTTCATCAAGGAGTTTTTGATAAAGATAGAAGATGTTGAAGTTAAACATCTCTACAAAAAGACGAATTTCTGTGCTGATGCTCTTGCTAAATTCGGACAGGAACATGAAGCGAAAATTAAATTTTGAAAACAGTCACCTTCATGTTTATTCTATCATCTTCTTGCTATGAAGTTCAGCAAAATTGTAATGCAGTAAGTTTTCTTTCCTTTAGATCTTGGGCCCAAACCACTTATAAACAAAAATGAACATTTATCTTTTTTATGTATATTTTGTTAGTATATTTTTTACTTTTGTTATTAAAAATAATTCATAAAAAATAAAAATAATAAAAAAGTGTGTGTTTTTACCATAAAAAATTATACAATTACTAATGTAGCAAATAATAATACAAATATGATTTTTTTTGTGTCATCATAATTTTACATATTCATCACGTTAAATAAAAATTAGAATTTGCAAAAAAAACTCCCTTAAAAATAAAAATTATCAAAGCCTAAGCTTTGGAGTAGTCGAATACTTGGATTTCTTATTGCATAAATAAACACAATAATTAAAAATATTAACATATAAAATAAAATAAACATTAATCTTATTTTTAATATACAATTTAAAAAAAAAAAGAACACCACACTTTCTTATCCTATTTATATATAGCAGATATATCACTTCTAGCATGAATTTTATTCAATCTTTAAATATTAGTTTCATTTCTACTATCTAATGTCTCTACATTTTTTGTTAGAATACTTACCAAAATACAATCATATTACATGTAAAAATTTCACCAATTAATTACTGCTTACAAAAATATATATTCGATATCTTATACAAAAAATTATTATTATTATATTATTACAGATAATTTTAATATACTCACGTTTGATTATTTTAGTAATATTTAGTTAAAAAATATGAATAATATTTATAAATAAATATATATAGTGATTGTTAATGCAATAGAGCATTTTTTTACAAAATATCACTAAGTTTCAACTAGTTTAATACAAAATAATATTCATCTTGAAACCTATAACTATAAACCTATTGATTTAATATATTTTAGTAAAATCAGATGAAAAAAGAAATTGTGATTAATCCACTTGTAAAAAACTACTAGTTTCAGAACCGTTTTATTTTAAAGTAAGTTGAGAGAAATTAGGATAATGATATTGATAGTGAAGCAATTTTTTTTAGAGTAGAGTAGACTACAATCTACATATCCAACCGACTAACCAAAACGTCGTACCGTTTACACATATCTCAGCCGCTTTCCGCCGTTAACGACCATGTTTTCTCGTCGTTTCTCACTCTCCTTCTCCTTCTTCTTCCTCTTTCTTCTTCAAATCACTCCCTTCTCGTATTCTTCTTCTTCAAACCCCTCTTCCAACCTCACCCTCATCTTACAGGTACCTTACCCCCTCTCACTCCCTTCCCCCTTTCTGTTCATTTATTTTATTATTCATTATAAAAAAAACCTAAAAAAATTTAAAAAAAAAACTTTTTTTTTAAAATTTTTGATTACCTGATTCCTTGAAATCAGGATGTATTGAAGGCAATCTCGTTGAAGCAGAAGTGGGATTTGAACGATTTGCGGGTTCTTAATTCGGAATCTGTTGGGAACAGGTTCAGGTTCGGAACGTTTCAGAACTTCGAGTTCAGAATTGGGTTTGGGAAAAAGAGCAATTTTTCTGTGAAATTCTCTGACCAGGTTGCGAGTTGGGGCAAGTTGAGGAGGAAGCCCAAATCGGTGGAAGAGGATTTAGGGTCTCTGATTCATCGTGTTAGCTCCACGGCTGTTCTTGATTCAATCAATTTGGAAGGTCCTTTTGAGTTGGTTGTCGATGACACTCACAGATTCTCACTATCATTGCCTGTATGATATGATTTCTCATCTAAATTTTAGTTTTTTAGTAGTTTTCTGTTGCTGTTCTATTCAGATCTCTATGTGGCAGAAGTAGTTGAACTTGTAGTTCATGTTTCTTTTCTTGTTCACTTGGAAGTTGTTGTTTTTCTTTCTTATGTCGCTGTTAGATTAATTTTTTATCTATATTTTTTTTTTGAGTAATTTTAAGTGATAGCCAATCATAGAGTTTGAACTTTGAAGGAGTTGTTAGGGGAGTTAAGAGTTTAAAAATAATCTTTTTACACTGTTATCCAATTAAATCCATTTCCTAAGTAATTTGCTTTACTAATATAGCAAGTGATTGGAATCAATAAAAAACATTTTTGCAATGTTAAACTGTAACAGATTTGAAATAAATATTCTTCATGTGGATTTAAATTTGAGATGAAGAACAAGGTGCAAGTATTATTTCACTGTGTTTGTTATTGAAAGTAACTAGCTGTTATTTCTTAGATATGTTATAGCTTTAAATACGGCTTCATTTATTGTTTTCATATTTATGAACCATTGAACCTGTACTTTGATTTTTGCTTCATATGTTAAGCATTTTATCTTCATTTGACGTTGATCTGTGACAATTAATGCTTCAAAGTCAAAGAAATCTTACTGTCATTAGTGATGTCGTTAGAGTTAACATTTATATGCCATCAATGACATAACATTCTTGTTTCTTAAGCAAATAGCAAGCTAAGATATATCTTTTGAATTTTTCGTTTAGTTACTATCTGTTTTGATGTCTCAATACCTTTTGATTTTGCAGATGAATGTTTCTTATACTGGTTTGAAACACATCCTTGTTGGTGAAGGTATTACAATAGAAGTAAAACAAGCACAAGAAATATCTCTTTTCTACTCGTCTGATCTTGATCTGCGAATAAATGGGACTGCGTTATATAGCAAGGGAAGAAGTGCATTTTGGCCCTTTCTACAGTCAACGTGCATGCCGTTAATTCCCATACGCATATTCGGGTCTGCATCATTAGTAGCTTATAAAGCTAGGAACCGTTATTCACCAATAGAAACTACATCAATTTCAGAGGACACAGTTGAGCTGCTTCCAGAAAAATGTTACCATGGCCATACACGTAGAAAGCGAGCATGCCCCATTGATAAATTAAGCTCTAAATTAAGTGTGTTCGAGAAGATTCTGAGGAGTCTTGTTGGTCATAAGATTCTTCAAGATCAGTTTTTTGGCTTCGTGAGAGCAAACATTAAAGCATCAGCTGCTGTAAAGTTCCCTCTAGAATTGGAAAGAGACATAGGGAGTAATGTCACACTTAGTCGCACATTACCTGATTGGAGAACAAGACCCAGTGTAGAGAGGTTTTGGTTCGAGATATTGGCGAAAGTCGAGGCAGACAGGCTAAAGCCGGTTTTGATAAAGAAAGTGAAGCCTTTTATCGAATCCGATTCAGCTTCATGGGCTAATTTGATGTCTAATATGTCATATACGAAATTGCGACCGGTTCTTCTTCCTCCAGAAGCTCTCACATTGGATGTGAAGTGGTAGGAGATGCTCTTGTAAGTTGTAACATTTTTTCCAAAACTTTAATAGGCCTTCTCATAGATTCATCTGTTGATGCTGTTAGATAAAGGAGTTAACTAACTCTTGTAAAATATATCACTCATGCACTCATGATTGGCTTTGTAAATATCCCAAAAAAGGAAAGTGAAAAAGAAAAAAATTGAAAGAAGAATTTGCTTTTACATGCTTTTTGTAGTGATATTGGATTTGAAAAACAATTCTTTGATTAGCGCTACGATGGAGAAGTCTTGTACTAAAGATGGTGTATTATTTTGGAAATGTGTACTCTATATATCTATAGCGGGGAAGGTGCTGTGCTGAATGTGCTGTTTCAGTGTACTCTATATATCTTTGGTTATGAATACAATATGCAAGAGTAACTTATCATTATAACTGTATTATTATGACAATGTTAACATGTTGTGAAAGATTTGTATTGTTATCACAGTACATGTTGAAAATTAATATTCCAACGTTGGTTATAATTGTAAGTTTGGTTTGTTCTCGTTATTGCTGTAGGTATGATAATTTTATTGGATTTACAATTCTGAATTTCTGATTAATGAATAATGTTGACTAAACAAACACACACACATACACACGCACAACTTCATTAAAAAATTTACTGTCTTTACTCGTCCTTTTACTTAATAACTAAGAAACAAGATTGTAAAGAAGTAAACCATGTTGGTCATCAAGCAGAAAACTTTAGCAAGGGATTGGATGTACTTTCCTCCTCAAAACTTGAAGACACATAAGAATTATTTGAAGCATCTATTCCTGATGAGTCAACTTGGGAATCTCTTTGAATCACATCATTTGGACAATATGAAGGTTTTGGAGGCATTTCAATACTTGCAACATCTCCTTCTAACATTTCCACTACTTTATTCATTGAGGGACGATCACTTGGCTTCAGTTGTATGCACCACAATGCAATTATAAACATCTTTTTTGCTAACTCACTCCTTTCTTCATGCATAAAAGTTTCCATCTCAATCTCATCAGTTTCCTCAGCAGCCAACTGATCATATATCCAAAATGGAAAATAAAGTTGACTTGAATGCTCTGCATGAGGATTTAAATTTCTTCTTTGACTTGCTGTTTCCATCAAAAGCATTCCAAAACTATACACATCAGCCTTGTAAGATACTGCTCCAATATTTTGATAGAACAATTCTGGGGCCATGTAACCAATGGTTCCTCTTGCCGCAGTCAAAGTCACAATACTATTATCAAGAGGATATAGTTTTGCAAGACCAAAGTCTGACACCTTAGGAATGAAGTTCTCGTCAAGAAGAATGTTGTGAGGCTTGATATCAAAATGTAAAATTTGCATGTCACAACCTTCATGTAGATAAGCCATACCGTGTGCCACACCAAGGGATATCTCAAACATCTTCTCCGAAGTTAGAGATACATTTGTTTCTTTAGAAAATATATATTTATCTAAAGAACCATTTGGCATGAATTCATATATAAGAGCGCGTTTTGAACCTTCCACACAAAACCCAATCAACCTTACTACATTTGCATGGTGTATTCTACCAATGGTAGCAACTTCACTGATAAATTCTTGGCCATTAGCTTTGGCTTTACCCAACATTTTTATGGCTACAAAAGGCCCACTTTGTAGTTTTCCTTTGTACACTGCACCAAATCCTCCTTCTCCCAACTTCTCCTTAAAACCTCTCGTCATCTTCTTTATCTCTTTATATGAATATCTTATTGGCATGAGAGTATTTCCTTGTAGAAAATCCTCAATATTTTCGTAGATTGATATATGCCTTCTTCGAAACGTGTAGATCAACAATGCAAAGAAAAACATGACACCTATTGAGTATTTGAGGATTATGTATGAGATCAGAAACAATCCCATGAATAATCCAACCTTAACAACAGGTATTACATCTCTTTTAGAGAAGTGTTCACCACTATCCGTGTGCCACACTTTGCGAAGTCCTGTGTAATTAAATTATAAGAATATGGATCAATTTAAATGTATTTGCTACCAATGAACACATATAAAACTTTATTCAAAGTATGTACAAGGAATTTATTATTTGATATATAATGTATGTAGATGTAAAAAGAATCAGATATTTGAGTCTTAGAAGACACAAGACTAGAATACAAGTTTGACAAATTAGTCTTTAAAAGATAATTAATCATTTGCCTCATTTGTTTACCTAGTACAACCCAAGTTATGAATGATTTAATATTACTAATAAGCTTTCTTAGTGTTAACTAAAATAACTAAAATCTCTCTTATACTCCTCATGACACTTATGCCAAACAAATAGGAAAATTACACCATGCAATTGTACATAAATAGTATGGAATGAGAACTTACCTTTCAAAATTCCGTATGCAAAATCTGTCGAAAAGAATCAGTGAAAAGTTAGCAACATGGTGAAGGCAATAAAAAAACTAATATAGATATCACATGTTTCCACATTTGACACCTAAATTTGACATCAAACAAGATTTGTAACTTTTATACTTAAAAGTTTCCAACTCTTGCTTCCTTCTCTCATTCATATCTAGGTCTGATTCTTGCTCTGTATTGTTCTGTTTGTAATCTCCCACTTCTTCAAGAACTCTAACATCTACAATGAGTGTACAAAAAGTAGTCGCCTTAAGGGATAAAATTCATACCTTGTGCAATTATTTGTAGCTTTGACACGTTTCCTAAATCACAGTAATTAAAAAATCTATTAGCTCTCTAATTTTGAAAATAATCAGACAACAGTGATAGATAGATCTGCAACTTTAATTTTCTTACCACATTTGTAGTTCAGCAGTGAAGTGTAATCACAGACGGGATTATCCGGATCCCCACAGGTGATGTTCTGAGTGATTTCGTTGAATACGCAAAAATTCTTCATCCCGCATTTATCTTCACAAGCAAACTCATACATCCACGAAAGTTCAAATCCGTAACTGAGTTTCTTATGGATTTCAGAGTATGCCAAGTTCTCTTCGATGAACACTGAATCTTGCCATAATCTCGGTGGAACAAGAAACGATGAGGCTGCAATCAGCTTCACACGGCAATCATCTCTTAATTCAACCACCGCCAAGTCTCCAAGAACAGCATAAACATTATTACCGCCTTCTTTAATGCAAGGAGCAGTGTTCACGTATCGTGGATCGTCCCTCACCGGATTGCTGCAGTTCAAGAACACCACGTGCTCGAACATTCTCACTGCGTTCTCCTCCGGTGTGGAGCCATTTAAGGAGACTCGTTCTTGAAGGAATTCGTATTTTCCGGTGCCGACTTCGGCGACTGTTTTGTAATAATAGTCATCCCCAAAGGTACTGAAATTGGTTAGGGATAAAGAATAGCGAGGAAGGGTAGAACAGTCATTCTCTGAGATGGCTGGATCTAGAAGCCGGATCGTGAAGTTGTTGTAGTTTATTGCCTGAACATGGTAGGTTTTACCGGGAAAAAGATATAAGAGGGTGATGTTATTCTCGCAAGACAACTCGTACCTCCGGTCGCCACAGCTTGCAGGGTCGCCCCTCAGCCGGAAAGGATGTGTTATGGTGGTGACTTTGCCGCATGCGGAGGGCGTACATGTTCTGTTATGATCAGCAGCTGCTGCAACTGTAACAATCAGGAGCAGCAACTTTAAGCGGGAGAAGCAGAAACCTTTCCTACTGCTCATCACTGATCATGAATTAGCAACTTGCGGTGAGGACCAAACTGTTTTAATATTGATTTCGAGAAGTTTACTTCTAGTTTGGGACGGTGGGTTTTGTGAGGTTATTTGTGAAACCGATTGTTTAAAAGCTTTTTTTTTGGTAAATCAAAGGATGCTTGGTAAGGATATTCTAAAATGAGATTTGAAATAGTATATATAGAAGATTATGAATTAGAATTGGAGATACTATATTCTTTTAATTCAGAGAAATACAAATATTGTTGCAGATTGTATAGCTAAAGCAGCTATTTCTAGCGTAGACATTAATTCGAATTAGAGTCAACTATGAAATGAGGATCAACATCTAATAGATTTTTCGGGTAAACAATTCAAACTCATGTACCATTTTCAAGCATGTATTCAGTGGCAATGAACTAACTACTTTTGAAAAATCCTCTTTGCCATTGACTTGGAAACCAATGCATAAGCATGTCGGTAACGTGTTCAATTCCAACTATTTAATGTTAGAGTAAACTTTATATTAGTCAATGAGTTCACACATACAAAAACCAAGGAAAGAAACATTCAAGTAATTTCTCAAACTCACATTATGACGATGGAAGCATTATTCATCCTGCTTCTGCTTCTCAATTTCAATCTCATCAACATCGGAATTAGCCACCGTGACCCTGTTCAATGTCCCGTTCGTCTGTACTGTACAAAAAACGAAACCAATATTCTTGAGCTCCCTGGAGTTTCATCCTCGGTAAAACTCCCCGTCCGTCACATTAATTTCAAATCCAAAACTCTAGAAGTGTATGCTGCCGGAATCTGTTTGTCGGAACTCTTTCTCAAACTCAATTATTCATCATTCGATCCTTTCCGATTCATTCGAAGAGATTTTGGTTACTCTGCCCCTGGTTATGATGAAAACTATCCACTTAAACCCACCAACATTACTTTCTTCCATTGTCCTTCTTCAAATAGTGAGTACACGAGGTTACCTTGCCGGATTCAAGCGGCCGACGATGACGACGGCGTTGTCCGCACGAATCTTGTGCGCTGCAGAAAACTGTCCCATCAGGTTCTACCAATGCACGCCGAATTTATAAGGGATTTTTCATTCTACTTGGTGTGGTCGGAAACGAATTTCCATAGTGGATGCTTCGTTGGTTGCAAGATGCCCAAGGGGACACAATACTATGAATCAATTATTTTACCCGTTATAGGTGAGACAATACTATTACTATTATTTTATCTTCATAGAATATCATTTATGTTTGAATAGAGTAAGCAAGGGACTCTGCCCTATTGTATATTGCCAAGAACTATGCCTATCCCAAAAATATTTTATTAGTTTTATAAAATTGAATTTTGTTTATAATGGCATGCAGGTGCAGCTCTCCTGTTCTCAACACTGGCTGCCTTGTATTATATATATTGCTATTATAGAAACAAAGGGGAAGATCAACAAAGAGTTGCAACTTTTTTGAAGGACTATGAGGCATTAAACCCAACAAGATTCTCTTATGCTGATATCAAGAGAATTACTAAGCAGTTTAAGGACAAGTTAGGTGAAGGAGCTCATGGAGCTGTCTACAAAGGTAAATTGTCCAATCAAATTCTTGTTGCTGTCAAGATTCTCAATAATGCAGACGGAGATGGGACAGAGTTCATAAATGAAGTAGGAACAATGGCCAAAATCCACCATGTTAACGTTGTTCGCTTGCTTGGATATTGTGCTGATGGATCTCACCGCGCTTTAGTTTATCACTTCTTCCCCAATGGTAATCTCCAGAGCTTAATCGCTTCGTCCAGCAACAAAGAAACCTTCCTTGGATGGAACAAGTTGCATCAGATTGCTCTTGGCATAGCCAAAGGGATTGAATATCTTCACCAAGGCTGTGATCAGAGAATTCTGCATTTTGATATTAATCCTTACAATGTCCTGTTAGATGAAAGTTTCACTCCAAAAATTTCAGACTTCGGTTTAGCTAAGTTATGCTCCAAAAATCGAAGTACTGTATCCATGACTGCAGCTAGGGGAACCTTAGGCTACATGGCGCCTGAAGTTTTCTCTAGAAATTTCGGCAATGTATCTTATAAATCCGATATCTACAGTTATGGGATGTTATTGCTTGAGATGGTTGGAGGAAGAAAAAATACAAATGCTAGTCAAGAAACATTTCAAGTTCTATATCCCAATTGGATACATAATTTGCTTGAAGGAGATGATACATATATTCCTATTGATGATGATGGAGATTTTAGAATTGCAAAGAAACTTGCAATAGTGGGACTATGGTGCATCCAGTGGCACCCGGTTCACCGTCCCTCCATGAAAAGTGTAGTTCAAATGCTTGAAGGAGAGGAAAGCAAGTTGAAAGTGCCTCCGAATCCTTTTGAATCTGCAGGTGCGACTAGTTCAAGTGCAATTATTCCAGCAAGACGTCTGAATTTGGAATTGGAAGTAATCCCAGAAACAGACTAGTTTGATTCAACATATTATTAAACATTTAACTAGCACTTGGTGTGTGTGCATGTGTGTGATGTTGTAATCAAAGAAAGTTGTTTTTCACCTTTTAATTTTTTGTTATGTATGGTAAAAAATACCTACAAAAATATATATAAAAAAGTGGCTTAGCTCCTGATAGAACGCCACGTTAATTAGTATGTGTAACATCTATTTCAATTATGAAGCTAGGAACCGACGAACCGTTATGCATCAATAGAAACTATATGTCGATTTCAGAGGTCGCAGTTGAGCTGCTTCAGAAAAATGTTACCATCCATGACCTAGCTTTTTAACGATCTTGTTTCTTATTAGTTAAGTAAAAGGACAAGTATATGTTGCAGATGTGATATTTTTTATATTGCTTTTGTTTTTATTTAAATTTATGTGCTGTATATTAGTTCAGAGACTTTGGTGATGAAAAAATAAATGATTTAAATTAAGAATAGAGTGTGTACATGCTGTTTTGATGAAGCCTGTTTTAACTTTTTCTCTTATAGAGCGACAATCTATTTTAATATATTGGGATCTTTTATAAAAAGTAGGATTAGAAGCGAGTTGAATGGTCGGCATATTATCACAAAAACAACATGGCAAAATCAATGGTAATATCAATAAACTTGAGCAAATTGGTGAGCCACACAGCTTCACATAAGCAGCATTTGTTATGGCTCTATACTCAATTTCGGTTGAACTTCTAGATGCCACATATTGTAGACTTATCATCTTGTTCTTTGTACGTCTAAAATTCTTGACGAAAACTAAGCACTTTTATAATGACAATTTCTTAAGTAGCTTATAGCCTTATACTCTAAATTATATATAATATTACGAAATGATTATCAATATGATAATATATCCCATAAATATAATGACTAGTGGTTTGTTAACTTGTTGATTAATAAATAAAAATAAGATGATATTTTTATATGTCCGACACGGTATTTGGCAAGTAGCATATGGAATAGTTACGCAACTCCGGCATTCGGCTGAAAATTGTGTGTATAGTTTTGTTGTGATTCGTGGGTGAAATCCGAAAATATTCCTTTTTAAGTGAATTCCTTTCTTTTTCTTTTAACCTTTTTGCAATCTGTAAGAATTTTTTTTTTCTAGTCAGTGAGAAGCCTTTCTTTTTCTTTTTTGTAGAATATAAAATGCACTTTTTTTTCAGATCAAATCAAAGTGATAGATTCATTTTCTCGCACTATGAAAAATGGAAATTCTATATCCACATATTTCAGCTCCAAATTCTGTTTTCGGTAAATTACACTAAATTCAATTCAATTTTAAAATTAATTTGTGCCGGCATTTACTATCCAAATTGACCACTCTATTTCTGATTTTCTATTAAAAAGATAAGAACAAGGGTATATTCAATAGAGGCCTTGCTGTCTACTTGACCTTAGCGTTGTAAAAGTCGTGAACAATTATTTAGTTGTACTGTAAATAACTGCACTTTTAAAAATGAATGGAGGCCATTTCAGATAAATACAGAGAAAGATAGAGAAAGAGATGAATTTTAGAGAGAGAGAGAGATGAATTAACGAATCTTAAATAGTCCAAACTAAAGTAACTCACTTAATTAAACTAGTCTGTTTCTGGAATTACTTCCAATTCCAAATTCAAGAATCTTGCTGGAATAATTGCACTTGAACTAGTCGCAGCTATAGATTCAAAAGGATTCGGAGGCACTTTCAACTTATCTTCCTCTGCTTCAAGCATTTGAACTACACTTTTCATGGAGGGACGGTGCACGGGGTGCCACTGGATGCACCATAGTCCCACTATTGCAAGTTTCTTTGCAATTCTAAAATCTCCATCATCGTCGATAGGAATATATGTGTCATCTCCTTCAAGCAAATTGTGTATCCAATTCGGATATAGAACTTGAAATGTTTCTTGACTCATGTTTGTATTCTTTCTTCCTCCAACCATCTCAAGCAATAGCATCCCATAACTGTATATATCAGATTTATAAGACACATGACCGAAGTTTCTAGAAAAAACTTCAGGCGCCATGTATCCTAAGGTTCCCCTTGCTGCTGTCATGGACACAGTGCTTCGATTCTTCGAGCATAACTTAGCTAAACCAAAGTCTGAAATTTTAGGAGTGAAACTTTGATCTAACAAGACATTGCGAGGATTAATGTCGAAATGCAAAATTCTTTGGTCACAGCCTTGGTGAAGGTATTCAATCCCTTTGGCTATGCCCACAGCAATCTGATGCATCTTGTTCCATCCAAAGAAGGTTTCCTTGTCACTTGACAGAGCAATGAAGCTCTGGAGATTACCATTGGGGAAGAAGTGATAAACCAAAGCGCGGTGAGATCCGTCGGCGCAGTAGCCAAGCAAGCGAACCACATTGACATGGTGGATTTTGGCCATTGTTCCCACTTCATTTATGAATTCTGTCCCATCTCCATCTGCTTTATTGAGAATCTTGACGGCAACCAGAATTTGATTAGTTAATTTACCTTTGTAGACAGCTCCATGAGCTCCTTCACCTAACTTGTCCTTGAACTGCTTAGTAATTCTCTTGATATCAGTATAAGAGAATCTTGTTGGGTTTAATGCTTTGTAGTCCTTCAAAAAAGTTTCAACTCTTTCTTGATCTTCTCCTTTGTTTCTATAATAGCAATATATATGATACATGACACCCACTATTAGCACAAGGAGAGTTGCACCTGCATAACATTATAAACACATTGAACTTTCCAAGTAAATATACCATAATGGTGTTTAATCCAAGTTTAAGTTTGTTACCTGTAAGGGGTAAAAGAACGGATTCATGGTGTTCAGTACCATTGTTGGATACGTTGCAAGCAACAAAGCATCCACTCTTGAAAGTTTCTGTCGACCATACCAAGTATAATGGTTCCCAATTCCACTGTATCTTACATACGGAAATTGGCAAGACATGACGAGTCAATTTTGTGCACAATACAAGGTTGGATTCGATGATGTTGTCGTCATCTAAAGCAATAAGAATCGGGCAAGATAACAGATCTTGTTCCTCGTAGTAGCCGCTGAGGATGTTTGGTGGCACGCTTGAAGAACAATCAAAGAAAGTACAGTTTGTTGGGTGTAGAGGATCATAAAAACTATCGAAATCAAGTGATTGTTTAATGGATTGGAAAGGATAAAATGATGAATAATTGAGTGTGAGAAAGAGTTGTGGAAAACAGTGTTTGGGATCATATACTTGTAAAGTGTTTGATGTGTAGCTAATGCTTGTGACGGGGAGTTTTACTGAGGATGGAAAGGCAGGCAGCTCAAGAATATTGGTTTTGTCTTCTGAACAGTAGAGACGCACGGGACATGGAACCGGATCATCATGGTAAATTCCCATGTCCAGATTCAAATTCAGCAGCAGCACCAATAATAATGCTGCCATGGTCAGTGATAATATCAGATGAGATGGGAAATCAAAGTTTTCTTGCTTTGTAAATGCACCAAGTTCAAAATGATAAAAAAATTGATTGTAGGATGGGTTAATAATTTTTTAAGGAGTGAATATTTGTTTTTTTTTTTAATATACGATAAGTACAAAGATAAATAATATTTATTTAATATTTTTGTATGTTTGGTTTTTTTAATTCTTTTTGTAATTAAAAAAATATTAAATAATCATTAAAATTTATTACTTTAGTTATCAGTTAATTATTAATATTTAAAAATATAGAATAAAATATATTGTTAGATTATTAAACTAAAAAAATTGAATTGATAAGTAATTAACGTCCAAACAATTAAAGTTAAACTTGAATGGAGTCTTGTTTATCACAGAATAATCCATCATAGTGTTGAACAAAGTAGATTTCCGTTTTGATTTAGGCATTCCTAGATGAGCAGAGGGAAAGGCTTGTGGTGTTCACTACTACTCTTACAGTTGCTCTTTGAAACTTGTTGCAATGGAGGAGCATGTAGGCCTTCCTCTTGCGGCAAAATCACCAACATAAAGCATCCTTTCCGGCTGAAGGATGATCCCGCAAGCTGTGGGGATTCCAGGTACGAGTTGTCTTGTGAGAATAACAGGACCGTCTTATATCTTTTCCCCGGTAAAAGCTACCATGTGCAGGCAATAAACTACAATAACTTCACGATCCGGCTTGTAGATCCCGCCATCTCAGACTCAGGGGATGACTGCTCCACCCTCCCCCGATATTCTTTGTCCGCTAGAAATTTCAGTGACAGCTATGGCTACATGGATATCCCCAAATACAGTGAACCATATGGAACTATTCAAAAACGAACTCATTATGATGTAGTAAGAATGTTCGAGAACGTGATCTTTTTGAACTGCAGCTATCCGATCAGGGATGATCCACGATTCGTGGATGCTGCCCCTTGCGTTAAAGAAGGAGGCAATGTTTATGCTGTTCTTGGAGACATGGAGGTGGGTGAATTAAGAGATGAGTGCCGTGTGAAGATGGTTGCTGCCTCATCCTTTCTTGTTCCACCGAGATCGTGGAAGGATTCATTCTTCATCTACCAAAACTTGTCATACGCTGAAATTCATAGAAAACTCAGTTACGGATTTCATCTTTCTTGGATGATCGGCGGTGCTTGTTCATCTGCCTGTGGCCAGCTGAGTTCTTGCTTCTTCAACGAAACCTCTCCAAATCTCATCACTTGCCGAGCGGATCGCTGTTTCACTCCGATAACGTTCAATGAATGCCGTAAGAAAATTAAACTCTAAACATTATTTCCATAAAAAAAAAAATAATTTTAATACACTGTCAATGTAAAATAATTTTACACGTGTATCTAATTACGTCAACAAAAATAATCATTTTTTGTATCCACTGGCGTAAATTGTCATTAAAAAAAATTATAATTGTACAGTTGTGTAAAACGTTTTATAATATTAAAATTAAACTTAAAAAAAAGTATAACCTAATCACATTAGAGCCAAGGGTCAGGCCAATACTAGAAAATCTCAATATATGTTTTTCATTTCTTCCTCAAATTAAAATGTGACTTTTATTCCAACCATATATTGTATTTCAGTGAAAAGAAAAGAATCTTTGTTTGTTATTAACAAAGAAATTTGTGTGTTCAACTACCATTGCCGGCTAATACATTTTTACTGTCATTTAGGTGACGTGTCAAAGCTCCAAATCATTGCAGAAGGTATGAATTTTATCTCTTACATAGAATTGTTCTCTACTTTTTTTTCTGTCTTTTGTTTTTTCTGAAAAACTTATTATAATAGGGCGAGTTGATCGGCATACAAAAAGGGTAAAGTCCATGAATCAAATTTATGAATAGGAGACTAGGAGTATAGGACTATAAATCTATAATCAAAGACCAAAAAGGAAAGGATTATATCTGTTCTACATACAACAGAAAAATATGCCTATTTTGAACACTATTGAAAAGTCTGTATATTTTATGCAAAAAATGTTATATTTCAGATTTTAAAAAGTCTGCGTTTTTTTTTTACTTTTTAGTATAAAAGTACATGTATTTTAGTTTGAAACAACTGTATGTATACTACTACTTGTGGGAAAGATGTTATGTCTGTGGATTTGTAACTGCAAAAATTTTTATACAATTATATTTATATGAAGTTGATATTTAAAAATTATTAAATGATTTAATAAATTCGACTGAATTATTATTTAATAATTTTTAACTATCGACTTCGTATGAAAATAAATGCACGAGTTTTTACCATTTATAATATTTATATATTGTATGTTATTGAATGCTTTTTTATTGTACACGTAGTACTTATTACTTCTTAAATCTATCGATTATATATTCTGTATTTTAAATAAAATATTAAATAATAACTTATACCTATTTTGCCCGCTCAATACCTCAAATTTGAAAATATAACTTATACCTATTTTTTAACATTGTATCATGTATATTAATTTTAGTAAATTTCTGGTATTGACTTAAATCTATAATATCATACATGGAAAATAATTATTGACCTACCGCTGCAACATTAATCCGCTCTTACATAATTATTTATGAGGAGTGCGGAGTGTTAGGGATCAACAATTTTTGTGTTTTATAACTATTAATTGGCTATCAATAATATTTTTAATTGTGTGAGATTATATTCAATGATAAGAGATCACTCACTTTTTTTTTATGGTTAAATGATGACCACAACACACAAAAATTACTGTCCCTAAACTTTCTCATTACTTATATATATATATGTTCGTTATATCTCAATTAGCTCTATATTTAAGAAAATAGCTTAGATGGATATAATTATAAATACGAAGCAATACGAAATTTAGACCTTAAACATGGCATAATACAAAGCAATATACTGTTGCTTATTACTTCAAATAAGTAGTTGTTACTATTTTGCTTCAACGAACTAACGGTAGTTTACTGTCTTTACCATGTTTAATTTCTAATAAATTTTCACTGATTGTTTTCTACAGATTTTGCATATGGATTTTTGACAGGTAAAATGTCATTCCGTAGCGTATTATTTAGAGTTGGACGATTTTATTTTCCCATCCAATAATATTCTCTTGGGATAAAAGCGAGCCGGTAATAAATATGTTATTATTAATGTTATGTGCATAAAATTATATATGTTAAATTAAATTAAATAATTTTGTTTATTATTTCTGTGGCATTACCGGTTAAATTGGTCTATATTTTTGTATTTACATAGGATTTAACAACAAAGTGATTGTCAGAGATACCGGAGAAAAAATTTCTGGAAAAAAAAATGTAGTAGCTGCTATTAAGGTAGGTGCATTCACAGGACGGTTTCTAGTGCCATACATGATCGTCAAATATGCATTAGGTGTTATGTTTTTCTTTGCACTGTTGATCTACACATATCAAAGAAGACATATATCAATCTATGAGAATATTGAAGGTTTTCTACAAAAAAATACCCTCATGCCAATAAGGTATTCATATAAAGAAATAAAGAAGATGACAGCAGGTTTTAAGGAAAAGTTGGGGGAAGGAGGATTCGGCTCAGTCTACAAAGGACGGTTAATAAGTGGTCCCTTTGTAGCCATAAAAATGTTAGGTAAAGCAAAGGGAAATGGCCAAGAATTCATCAGTGAAGTTGCTACAATTGGTAGAATACATCATGCCAATGTAGTGAGGTTGATTGGATTCTGTGTCGAGGGTTCAAAACGCGCTCTTGTTTACGAATTTATGCCGAATGGTTCTCTAGATAAATTTATCTTCTCCAAAGTGGATAGTGTATTATTGACTTACCAAAAACTTTTTGAAATATCTCTTGGTGTGGCTCGTGGTATAGCTTATCTGCACGAAGGTTGTGACATGCAAATTTTGCATTTTGATATCAAACCTCATAACATTCTTCTTGACGAGAACTTCATTCCTAAAGTGTCAGATTTTGGTCTTGCAAAACTTAATCCTCTTGATAACAGTATTGTAACTTTGACCGCAGTAAGAGGAACAATTGGTTACATGGCTCCGGAATTGTTCTACAAAAATATTGGAGCAGTATCTTACAAGGCTGATGTCTATAGTTTTGGAATGCTTTTGATGGAAATGGCAAGTCAAAGAAGAAACTCAAATCCAAATGCAGAGCATTCGAGCCAATTCTACTTTCCATTTTGGATATACGATCAATTGGCTCGGAAAAATGATGAGATAGAGATGAAAACTTTGATGCATGAAGAAACGAGTGAAGTAGCAAAAAAGATGTTCATAACTGCACTGTGGTGTATACAATTGAAGCCAAGTGATCGTCCTTCAATGAATAAAGTGGTGAAAATGTTAGAAGGGAATGTTGCAAGCATTGAAATGCCTCCAAAGCCTTCATATTATCCAAATGATATGATTCACAGGGATTCTGAGATTAATTCAGGAGTAACTACTTTAAATAACTCTTCAGGCTCTTCAGGTTTTGATGAGGAGGAAATTACAACCATTCGTATGTGAATGTTTCTGGTTGATGACCAAAGCAATTTGCTTTTTTGCAATCTAGTTTCTTATTAAGTAAAAGGACAAGTATAACAAAGCAGAGGTGATATTTTTCTACACATTGTTTTTATTTATATTATGTGCGGCACGCTTTTGTTTATTAAAACCAATTGAATGATAATTTGATCACTTCGTTGTGAGCATGTGCGTATTAATATTGTTATTTTGATAAAATAAGTTAAATATAAGTATATAACCTTTGTTTAGAAAAATGTTATTAATGCCCCTTTCTTTAGAAGAGTGATATGTTCTCCCGCAAGGTGTTAGCTGAAGTGCAAACAAAATGAAATATTTAGTATTCCTGCATAGAGAGTCTTGTGTGTATAACTCGTCTAGTCTAGTTAGGGTTAAACTCGTCTTAGTTTGAAATGGATGAAATATATGTCAGCTTTAAGAGAACTGATAATGATGAGCACCTACAAATGTATTTTAACTTAAAATAAGTAAGAATACATAAAAAATTACGAGTAGTATGTATTCAAAATGAATGGCAAAACTAACTCGAGCACTATTTTCAAGATAGCTAACATCATAATTAATCTTAAAGGTATTCACCGAGAAGAATTCAAGAGTCACTAATGGTGGAGAGGATAGACACTCGTTGCAATTCAAAAATATTCTAGAGTTTCTTTTTCAAGGACAAAGCCATACCAACCACTCTATCTGTGGTCTAAGGCTTGTGAGAATGAAAGATCTCATTATTCATCAAATGCCAAATTTACCAGAGGCCAGAAAAGAATCTAAAGGGGAGCTGTTTGCTATTATGTAAGAACCAACTCATCAAATCCAGTAGTTGATCGGAGATCTCGAAAGCTTAATTACCAAACTAGCTGGACTTTTAGACAATTCCGAATGCAATGTAAAACCGATTCTTGACCTGAAAAACATCGTGATCAGCTATCTGTGTGCGACATGTCTCTCCTAAAACAAAAATACAGCAGTAGAAAGAGCCTTCCGAAGATATAGTCAGGCCAAGAATTTGTCCTTTTCCAAAACAAGTTAACGCCAAAATCAAAGCCAATTCCTCTTATCCTCCCAACTAAACATCTTCTTATTGAACCACAAATAACCGTTATAAACCTTTGAAATCGTACCAGTCCAACATTAACCGACCTCTGAACTAGTTTGAACATTGGATTATAAGAGTTAATGTTGCTTTGTAGATACAAATTCAAAAAAAAAATAGATATTCTTAAGGTTCCACGGTCAAGATGACCAAATGTTTAAAATTCGAAATTTCAAATTAAAAATATAAATATAATCCATCTCATGACACAATCATTCTTTTCTTCTCCATTTAAAAAATTAAAAATTCTGTTCTAAATCTCCAATGCACCAAATAAAATCAAAAAATTAAATTAAGAACCGTTAAAGGAGGTAAACTAATAAAAAAAATTAATAATATTACAATTATTATGAAACACCAAATAAAACGGATTAAAAAAAGAACTACGTCACCCTTATTTTGTCAAAGCAGTTTAAGAAAAAGAAAATGTTATCTTCTGAAATACTTTGTCGGACCCTTTCGTTTAGTTACTTTTGAATTTTGGTAGAAATTTTAAAATTAATAATTGACTCATTTTTTTTATTTTCTTAACAGTACTACTGAATTAGCGTTCGTCCCGAAAGAAATAGACCGAAGAATTTTAAAATTTATAGTAAAAAATTCTGATCTACAAAAATTCAAGTTATTATTGCGTGTCGTTGTCTTCTTCTTACGCCCTAACTTCTACTTGCATTGTAATCTTCACTTAGTCACTTGGTTGTTGCATAGTGTATTTTCTATTTTTCAATCTAACCAGATATTATTCATTAAACTCTTCCAATTTTTAGCTATTTTTTTTTTACAAAAATTTCAAATATAATTACAATAATCGCATATAAATTTGATGTTCTTTTTTCTTTAACATTCAACATTAATTTCAAAACTTTAAAATATCAATTATTTTAAATTGAATTTAATTAAAATTTTTGAAATTATAACTTTTAAAAAAATACTAAAGTATTTAATCTAAGAAACAAAGAAAACAAAAACAATGAAGAATTTTGCAAAAAGCATACGATGTTTTTAATCTGGAAGCAAGAAAAACGAAAACAAAAAGTAAAAAGAAATTTTTTTTTAAAACATAGAATTTTTTTTATTGTGGGTGTTGCTTAAATATTTAATGATACTTGTTTTAGATGAATTCAAACAGATTTTAAATGTGTTTAAAAAGTATTTTAGGTGTTATTATGTTATTTTAGATATGTTATAGACTTATTTATTTTTGAATGTGCTCTGAACACAAGGACATTATATTAAATTTTCACAATACATTTAAATTATATAAGTACACATAAAATAAATTATGAATACATCTAAATTAAAGCCATCTTTCAAAATTAAATGTATATAGAAAATTAAACCATATTCTAAGATATGATCATAATAATATGATCAAGTAACAGCGCTAAAAAGTTGAGAATTGGGTAAAAAGTTAAAGCCTAAAACTCTAAGATTTTGTTTAATTCAAAATGATCAGATTGTCATTCAACAGGTTTTAGTAAACAAAGGCGTACAATATATAATTGGAAACCCAACTTGGTAAAAATGTCCGGAGCTGGAATTTCTTTTGTTGGATAATCTTCATTGGTTATAATAGTAAGTTTGGTTTGTTCTCTTTATTGTTGTATGTATGTATGATAATTATATTGGATTTACAATTCTGATTAATGAATAATGTTGAATAAACAAACATACAACGTTAATACGTACACACGTACAAGTGTAGAATTTCATTATAAATTTGAGTGGAAACTCATGTGGGGAAGTTGATACTTAAGAATCGTTAGATAATTTGATTGATTTGA
The DNA here is from genome assembly GCF_003086295.3 of Arachis hypogaea. Lineage (NCBI taxonomy): Eukaryota > Viridiplantae > Streptophyta > Magnoliopsida > Fabales > Fabaceae > Arachis > Arachis hypogaea. The sequence continues at coordinate 149,912,233 of NC_092051.1, read as the reverse complement.
TTAAATTTTCATTAAACAGCTTTGAAATATCAATTTCACCTAAAGTCGACCTCACATTCTAAAGAAGTAAACCATGTTAGTCTTCAAGCAGAAAACTTTAACAAGGGATTGGATGTACTTTCCTCCTCAAAACTTGAAGATACATAAGAATTATTTGAAGCATCTACTCCTGACGAGTCAACTTCAGAATCTCTTTGAATCACATCATTTGGACAATATGAAGGTTTTGGAGGCATTTCAATACTTGCAACATCTCCTTCTAACATTTCCACTACTTTACTCATTGAGGGACGATCACTTGGCTTCAGTTGTATGCACCACAACGCAATTATAAACATCTTTTTTGCTAACTCACTCCTTTCTTCATCCATCAAAGTTTCCATCTCAATCTCATCATTTTCCTCAGCAACCAACTGATCATATATCCAAAATGGAAAATAAAGTTGACTTGAATGCTCTGCATGTGGATTCGAATTTCTTCTTTGACTTGCTATTTCCATCAAAAGCATTCCAAAACTATAGACATCAGCCTTGTAAGATACTGCTCCAATATTTTGGTAGAACAGTTCAGGAGCCATGTAACCAATTGTTCCTCTTGCTGCAGTCAAAGTTACAATACTATTATCAAGAGGATATAGTTTTGCGAGACCAAAGTCAGAGACCTTAGGAATGAAGTTCTCATCAAGAAGAATGTTGTGAGGCTTGATATCAAAATGCAAAATCTGCATGTCACAACCTTCATGCAAATAAGCCATACCACGAGCTACTCCTAGAGCTATCTCAAACATCTTCTGATAAGTTAAAGATATTCTATCCTCTTTAGAGAAGATATATTTATCCAAAGAACCATTCTGCATGAATTCATATACCAGAGCATGTTTTGATCTCTCGACATTAAAACCAATCAGCCTCACCACATTGGTATGATGTATTCTACCAATTGTAGCAACTTCACTAATAAAATCTTGCCCGTTACCATTGGCTTTACCTAACATTTTTACGGCTACAGAAGGCCCGCTTATTAACTTTCCTTTGTACACTGTACCAAATCCTCCTTCTCCCAACTTTTCCTTAAAATTTCTTGTCATCTTCTTTATCTCTTTATATGAATATCTTATTGGCATGAAGGTGTTTCCTTGCAAAAAATCTTCAATGTTCCCATAAATTGATATATGTCTTCTTCGGAATGTGTAGATGAGAAGTGCAGAAAAAAATATGACACCCAATGTGTGTTTGACGACTATGTAAGGCACTAGAAATCTTCCTGTGAATACTCCTATCTTAATAACAGCTAACACATCCATTTTAGAGAAATTTTCACCAGTATCTTTGCCTACCACTTTGCGAAATCCTGTATAAAAATATATATATAATTTACGTGAAACAAGTTATTTATAGCCATGTCCTAACCAATAATGCAAATGAACGATTGTTTTTTGTCTAAGGACTATATTGCTAACAGTAATGTTATTCATCCAAGGATGATTTAGTGTTTAAATAGCCTTTATATCTATTATCTAACCATTTTATTATATTAATTTTTTAATTATTCATGTTTTCTGTTTTTGAGAAACAATTTCCAAGTTTGTTTAATTTAAATTAAATTGAATATATATTTCGAATTTTTGTAAAAGAATATGTAAAACTTTCTATTGGGTGTATTTGTTTCAAAATTGTTAACGTCATAGGATATGTTTTAAGGGTAATTTTTTAAATAAATAAAATAGACATCAATTTTATCTGGTTACACATTTTTGAAAACGAAGAAGCAAATGTATTTTGTTATGAATATATAGAAATCGCTATTGGTAGTAGCAGATTAGGAGAAAACGTAAATTGCTACTGGCAGCCCACAATTTACGTGCATTGGGAGGTGAACCAACATCAATTTTTGTAGAAGGTTGTTTGAGCATAAACTACTACAGAAAATAACGGTTTATGTGTGTTGGATGTTGAACGTAAATCACCGGAGACAATAGCGATTTATGTTGGATATGTTATCAATGCCTAAGTGCCTAACTCTAAAAGTATCTAGTATGTCAAGGGCTTCCAATTTGAAATGGAAGCTTCATTGTGGTAACGCTCAAGTTTCTCTCATGAATCAAACTTTCTTTGCATGCTTTACTTGTTTTGTGAATAATATGTATTGCTTGCATGCTTCATTAAGTGGTCTTAACAACGCTTTCAACATGCATGTTTCATTCTTTGATTCACGCTATTAACATGCATATAAGCTTCATGAATTAACGTTAGTGTATGCATGTTTTTTGCATTTTATTATTAATTAATAACATATGCATGCATACTTTAATCATTGATTCACTAATAATGCATATATAAGGCCTTAAGCATGCATGCACTAACGTTAATTTATGAAGTTTATATGCACGTTAATAGCGTGAATAAAAGAAAGTTTGGCCGCGCCACTTAAAGAGCGCCATTCAAGAGTAACACCTGCGAACCTATCTTCTTCCCAAAATTGACATTGTTAACTCTCAAAATGAGGGACGTCATTCTAAATAGAAGTGTGAATATTTGATTCATGAAAACTTGAGTTACCACAAGAAAGTATCTATTTCAAATTGAAAGCTCTTGATAACTAGCCATTCTTAAAGTTGGACACTTGAACATTGGTAATATATCACGTAAATCGCTAGTGCTTCTAATGATTTATATTCAACATCTAATACACATAATTTGTTATTGCTAGCAACGGTTTCTATAAATTCGTAAAAAATACATTTATGTCTTAATTTATAAAAATGTGTAATCAAATAAAATTGATTTTTATTTTATTTATTTAAAAAAATTGTCCTTAATTTTGCATGTCTCCGTAGTGCATACATGCAGAGACACAAAAATAGATATAGATAGCGAGATAATTTTATTTTTATATTTAGAACTGTATGTGTTTAGTTATATAAAAATATTTTATGCACACTAAAAATTAAATATCAAATAAGTTATTATATTTATTAATATTAATTATTATTTTTTTCAAATAGATAGTCAACCATACAAATTATCAAACCTTCTGTTATAGTGAATGAATAATGAAACATACAGTAAACAAATAATCAAACTTATTTAGTTGTATTTTTTTCTATAAAATATCAAATACATAGTATTTTTTATTTTTTATATGTAGTAGCCAAGTATTAGTGATTAATTTTTGTATACATATAATATAATTTAGACAAAATTTAAAAGATATCTTTATCATATATTTAGTTAAAAAGAACAAGGTTGTGTAAACTTCTTGTAATTAAATATTGTAAATTAAAAATATTCTTAATTTCTCATCAAAATTTCAGCTTTCATATCCAAGTAAGAGTCAGATTTTATTGGCTTTTAAAATATTTATTTTCTTTATCTTTTTTAAAAAATCTCTTTTTAATAAATAAAAATTATTTTATATTTGAATAAATTTAAAAAAATTAAATATTACAAACATCTTTTTTTTTTTAAAGCAAGATATGATTAGCTTTTAAAAAATTAAGTAATTTAATTTTTTAATACAAATAGTTTTTTTAAAAGATATATTTAAATAGGTTTAAAATTAAATAAATTTTTTTTCAAAAAAAACCAATCTGATCTAACACTAATTAAAAATAGAAAGAAAAGGTAAATGATGATAATTGATAAGTTACACATCATAACATGACAAAATCTAATCATATGAACTACATGAGATCTTTCAAAATTATACTACTACTCAAATAAAGTAGCAGCAGATCGAGCAGATGGTTTGTCAATCAACTAGCAGGTTTCCATGTGGGAATGAGTTTTTAAAATTTAATTTGGATACTTGGCAATATGCTTTTGTGCTCGTACATGTGGCTTAGCTTCAACCTTAAAAAAATCTTCTGAAAAACAAAAGACCCTTAAAAAAATATCTGTTAACAAATCGGAGAGATTATTGTGTTTTGACTTTTGAGTTATATGTCCCACGTCGATAATTAAATTAAATAAATTTATAGTATCTATATCTATATACTGATATACAGTATAGTATAAGAAAGTTATCAGGTGTACTTAAAAACATATTTTAATAGTTAATTTTAATTAATATATATTATATATATTTTTTATAATTCAGATCAACGGTAAAAATAATTAGAACACTGATGTTATCAGATGTACCTAAAAACACCGGTATTCCAGTTATTTTAATTGTTGATTTTAATTAATATATATTATATATATTTTTTATAATTCAGATCAACGGTTAAGAAAAATTATCAGGTATACCGAAAATATCAGTGTTCCAATTATTTTAACCGTTGCTCTAAATTATAAAAAATATATATAATATATATTAATTAAAATCAACGGTTCAACTGAAATACCGGTGTTCTTAGGTACACCTGATAACTCTCTTATAGTATATTATTATAATTATAATATTAAATTTACTGTCTCTTATACTTTTGATGAATGAAAATTTACTATTTTATCACTCATAAAAAATAAATATATAAGTTAAAGAATGAGATTTACCTTTCAAAATTCCATATGCAAAATCTGTAGAAAATAATCAGTAAAAAATTAGACACACGATAAAGATAATATACTTCCATTAATGCAAAAGAAAATAATAATAAATAGCAAATAACTTTTATGAAGTGATAACTAATAAGCAACAGTTTGAGTTCTAATCTTCGTAATGCTTAGAGTTGAATACCTAAGCTAATTTCCTTGACAAGGATTTTTTTTGGTGAAGACAACTTTTAATTTTAAGTATACAACACATTTACATATTTTTCTTATTTTTATTACTTTTTTTTTTAATTGCAATCTCTAGAATTTGAACTCTAGACTTTTAAAATAGGAAAGAGAATATATGCCAAGTGAGTTAAAGTTTATTAAGGGATGAAGACAACTTGAACGAATATAGTTCTATTCATGTATGATTCATGGACTTTTTTTTTTATTTTTATGCAACCCAATCCGACTTATGGGCCTTTTAAAAAGGAAAAGTATAATATTATAAGTAGACAATAAAAATATTAAATAATGTGAATAATAGATATATTGGATATTCATTCTACTAAGTGTACGGATAGTTATTTTAATATTAAGATTTAGATATATAATTTAAAAATGTAATGTGTTTTTATTTAATTAATAATTATGTATGTTGTTCAAGATAGTCATTATTTACCTAACACTCCCCTTCAAACAAAGCCTAATGCCTAAAAAATTAAAACAACACCGGAAGGGATAAAAGTTCATACCTTTTGCAATGATTTGGAACTTTGAAATTTTTCCTAAATCACAGTAGAAATATATTAACTCCCTAATTTTGAAGATAGCATAAATGCAAAAATAATATTAAATTCAAAAAGAGAAAATTGAGCTAGGATTTACATAAACCTTTTAGGTTACAAAAAATTACTTTCTAAACCTTTCAATGTAGGATTTCTAATGAAGATACAAACATATAATACAAAGTATTAATAAACCTAATAATTTTTATAAGCTAATAAATACATCATAGAAAAATAAAAATGGATATTTTTAGAAAGAATCTAAAATTATCTTATTTAACTTAATATTTATAAGTTTATGCATATAATATTTAAGATTACATATTTATTACATCTGATATTATGTATTTCTTTTAAAAATAATTAATAAATATAAAATAAAGTAATTTTGAACTTATTCTTACCGAGATTAATTTTTATTTTTTGTAAATATTTCTGTTCTAAAAAAATACAAAAAAATTTATATTTAAGACAAACTTTTATATAAACAGAATTCTTTATTTATTGTCTTTATATTTCTATTTCGAAATTCAACCTTTTTTCTTTGAACATAGTCATCTACTTATGGAAAACAAAAATAGAAGTACGAAGAAGGTTCCCAATAAGTATATATACTATTTATCTTCTATTTTTAACAAATGAGAACATGAGATACTTTTTATTTGATGTATAATTTTCCATTTAAAATATCTACATTTTTATTAAAAAAATTAATTAAGTGAATAAAAAATAAAATTTTAATCAGCTTTATTTAATGAGGATAACATAATTTATCCATGAAATTGATAACTGAGAAGTCGTGAAATGATTTAACTAATTTTAACTAAATTTTTATCTAACGACTCTAAGTTATCAACTTCACTTTAAACCAACTGAACCTAGTTTTCGCCAAAAATATAAAACTTACTGCATTGGACGCCCGTCGGACTGCCACAGCCTTCCGTGCAAATGAGTCGTTGAGCGGTTTCGTTGAATGAGCAATAATTGAGCTTCCCACAAGTAGATGCACAAGCACCGCCCAGCATCCAAGAAAGATCAAACCCGTAGCTGAGCCTCCTATGAATTTCACCGTATGACAAGTTTCGCTGTGCGGGAGCAAGAAAGGATGAGGCAGCAACCATCTTCACACGGCAATCATCTCTTAATTCAACCGCCTTCAATCCTCCAACGACAGCATAAACATCATGATCACCTTTTTCAATGCAAGGGGCAGTGTCCACGAATCGTGGATCGTCCTTGATCGGATTGCTGCAGTTCAAGAAAATCACGTGCTCGAATACTCTTATTCCGACTTCCTCCGTTGTCGAGCCATTAACAAAAACTCGATCTTGAAGGGTTCCGTATGGTTCATTGACGCCTTTGGAGAGCAGGAAGTTGGGTACGTAACTGTCACTGAAATTGGAACGGGATAAAGAATAGCGAGGAAGGGTAGAACAGTCATTCTCTGAGATGCCGGGATCTACAAGCCGGATCGTGAAGTTGCTGTAGTTTATTGCCTCAACTTGGTAAGTTTTACCGGGAAAAAGATATAACAGCGTCCTGTTATTCTCACAAGACAACTCATACCTCGGATCCCCACAGGTTGCGGGATCATCCTTCAGCCGGAAAGGATGTTTTACGTTGCTGATTTTGCCGCAAGAGGAAGGCCTACATGCTTCTCCGTTATCCTTCTGATTCGCTGCGCAAGTTAAAATTTGTTGCAATAAGAGTAATGATGAGCAGAAGAGGGCTTTTCCTCTGCTCACCATGATTGATGTATGTGTGAGAATTGAGATGCTAAACAAATTTGTTGAACACCATGGAGTATAGACCATGTGGTAAGGGCAAAACTGTCTTTGCATTAGTCAATACTGGTATAATATTGACTTGGAATAAAGCAATTTGGTCTTACTAAGTATATTAATTTCTGGAAAAGTATAAAGAACTAATAGAATATGTGTATAATGTGTACAATGGAGGTTTAGAGAGTATTAGAGATATAACTATTAGTGTTAACTTTTTCTATCAATGTAAGCTTTTGTGATAAATGGTATCATGACATAGTATCAAAACTCTAGATCCGAAAAATCAAGAGTTTGATCCTTGGTGAACCCTAAAATTAAACATCTCCCTAATACCTGGATGGTTATTCTGTATGGACTCATTAATTTCTCCCTTGCATCCGTTTTTTCTACGATTTATAATTGTGTTGTTGGCGATTTCTATGAAAAAGTTTGTTATTCTGTCAAGTGTCAGCAGAAACAAAATTTCTCCCTTAGCTTGCTTGCCGCGAACGACCATGCCAGCCTTATTGCTGCTGCTGCTTGTGAGTTTGAATCTGAGCATAGGAATTTGCTATCAAGATGGGGATGGTGACGATGATCCAGTTGGATGTCCCGTGCGTGTGTACTGTTTAGAAAACAACACCAATATTCTTGAGCTGCCTGGCTCTTCTTCTTCAGTGAAACTCCCCGTCGGTTACATTAATTATACATCACAAACTTTACAAATTTATGATCCCAAAAACTGCCTTCCAGAACTCTTTCTCACACTCAACTACTCATCATTTTATCCTTTCCGATATATTAAACATTCACTTGATTTCGATAGTTATGATGATTCTCTAGAGCCAACAAACTGTACTTTCTTTGATTGCTCTTCAGTTGTGCCTGCAGGCATCCTCATCGGAGGAATCTACTACGAAGAATATCTGTTATCTTGCCCGATTTACAATTCTTTTGATGAGGACGATGTCGTCGAGGCCAACCTTATATTCTGCACAAAATTGGCCCGTCATGTCTTGCCAATTTCCGTATGTAACTATCGGACACAGTTGAGTCCATCATTATACTTTGGGTGGTCAACAAAAACTTTTAAGAGTGGATGCTTTCTTGCTTGCAACGAATCCAACAAGGGAACTCAACTCTATAAATCCATTTATTTACCCCTTACAGGTCACAAACTTAAACTTGGATTAAACACCATTATTTTGCCAGCTTTTATACATTGACTTTTGGATAAATCCTTTTTTCTTCTTATTACTAGAATAAGTTATTCTATTTGCATTGGATAGACAAGTTTAAGCATTTTGTTGTGGACCTAATATGATTGATTTTAGTAGGTATATCCATGACAGTGTCTATATAATTTTAATAATATTTTAATTTAAAATAAATATTGTAAAAATTGAAATAATATTTTTTAGTTTAAAAAATAAAAATTATGACTATAATTTTAATAATATTTTTTAGGAGTTGCTAAAATTATATAAGAATAAGTAATTACTATAACTATAGATATAAGGTGAGTTCTTTGGTGGCATAATTTCAAATGGCTAAAAATAACTATGTGTTGACTGACAAATAACAATGTGTTTATAATGGCATGCAGGTGCAGCTCTCCTGTTCTCAACACTGGGTGCCTTGTATTATATATATTGCTATTATAGAAACAAAGGGGAAGATCAACAAAGAGTTCAAACTTTTTTGAAGGACTATGAGGCATTAAACCCAACCAGATTCTCTTATGCTGATATCAAGAGAATTACAAAGCAGTTTAAGGACAAGTTAGGTGAAGGAGCTCATGGAGCTGTCTACAAAGGTAAATTATCCAATCAAATTCTGGTTGCTGTAAAGATCCTCAATAACACAGACGGAGATGGGAAGGAGTTCATAAATGAAGTGGGAACAATGGCCAAAATCCACCATGTCAATGTGGTCCGCTTGCTTGGCTACTGCGCCGACGGATCTCACCGCGCTTTAGTTTATCACTTCTTCCCCAATGGTAATCTCCAGACCTTCATTGCTTCGTCCAGCGACAAGGAAAGCTTTCTCGGATGGAACAAGTTGCATCAGATTGCACTCGGCATAGCTAAAGGGATTGAATATCTTCACCAAGGCTGTGATCAGAGAATTCTGCATTTTGATATTAATCCTTACAATGTCCTGTTAGATGACGGTTTCACTCCAAAAATTTCAGATTTCGGTTTGGCTAAGTTATGCTCCAAGAATCAAAGTACAGTGTCCATGACTGCAGCGAGGGGAACGTTAGGATACATGGCGCCAGAAGTTTTCTCCAGAAACTTCGGCAACGTATCTTACAAATCCGATATCTACAGTTATGGGATGCTGTTGCTTGAGATGGTTGGAGGAAGAAAAAATACAAACTCCAGTCAAGAAACATTTCAAGTTCTATATCCGAATTGGATACACAATTTGCTCGAAGGAGATGATACATATATTCCTATTGATGATGATGGAGATTTTAGAATTGCAAAGAAACTGGCAATAGTGGGACTATGGTGCATCCAGTGGCACCCGGTTCAGCGTCCGTCCATGAAAAGTGTAGTTCAAATGCTTGAAGGAGAGGAAAGCAAGTTGAAAGTGCCGCCAAATCCTTTTGAATCTGCAGCTGCGACTAGTTCAAGTGCAATTATTCCAGCAAGACGTCTGAATTTGGAGTTGGAAGTAATCCCAGAAACAGACTAGTTTGATTTAATAGTAGTATATTATTCGGACTGGATTATAACTAACGAATCATTTAGTATATCAAATAAAGTGCAGTAATATATATATTTGTTCTTAGACATCTGATTATAGGAAAAACATAATGAGGTTATCAATCATTGAAATATTTGTTATGTGTACTTGTGGTTGTCAAGACATAATTTATAATACATCTGAAAATTATTTTTTAAGTTAATTGTATGTTATGGTGAGATTGGTAAGCATGCATGCAGGTGAATATTAATAGCAGAGAAGGAGAAACACAAATAATACTATGTAATTTTACATGCTAGTAAGTTTCATATGGTAATGGTAATTAGAACAAATTTTTGCTAATTCATGTGTTACATTATTACCTTTTTTTTTTTTTTTACCAAAGATAGGAGATTCGAACCCGCAACTTCTGAATTGAGTATGAGAAGACTATGCCATTTGAGCTATTACTCATTGGCGTGTTACATTATTACTTTATCTCTTTACATGTGGAAAAAAGATACTAAGACTATTGAGCAGATTAAAATAATCAACTATACATTACCTTAGGGGTAATGCTAGGTAGACAAAAAAAAACAGTTAGAACTTGTCTTATTTAGCATTAATTAATTGTCGCAACAATTAATGAATGTTAAATAAAGTAAGTTATGGCTGTTTTTGGTTGATTTTATTTGGTTACCAAACATTTTTGATTAGTTATTATTAGTAATTTTAATAGTGTGAGATTGTCCAATAATATGTAATTACTATTTTTTTATTGATTAACTATTGATCAAATTTTAATAAAAATGTTGCCCAAAACTTTCTCATACTAATATACTTACTCTTGTTTTAATCATTTTATTAATAAAAAATTGAAAATAGTAGAGTTTTCAACTTGGATAGTGAATGATGGAATAATTGCGTGAGGAACTATTCAATGCTTACTTGTCAAATACTCGCTGGGACATACAAAATCTGATTTTTATTTATTAATCAACGTGTTAACACAAACGACTAGTCATCATATTTATGGCACATATTGTCATAATCACAAGTCGCATTTCGTAATGCATAATTTGGGGTAGAAATTACTTGCGAAATTGTTTATAAACCTCAAGAATCTTTATTCCTTTTTTATTTTATCAATTGAAGAAAGTGCTGAATTTTCAATAAAGAACTTAAGACGTACTAACTAAGGCATTTGAAGAAAAGGATGCAGCCACACAAAAAGAAGGAGAAAATGATAATTCTATAACATATTGACAAACATTTCCTAACATATAATTGAGGAAGACAAGGATAGATTTTGTAACCACACAAAAAGAAGATAATAGTTCTCAAACATATTGACAAAGTATTTGAGAAATTTCCTATGAACCTAAATAACTTTTAGTCTTTTTTATTTTATAAATAAAAAAGCTTAATTTTCAATGTATAAAAAGTTCAAACGTATTAAATAAGCCACCTGAAAAAGATAAGGGTATAATAGTTATAAAACATATATATTGATAAAGTATTTTCTAACATAAAATTTGGATTAATATTTTGGGTAAACATTAAAATTGGTTCCTAAAAAATTTCAAATAAGATACTTTGATTTTCAATAAATTTTTATTCTTTAATATATAAAAGTCCTTAAAATTATTTTCGTTGGATAGAATGATATTTTCGTTGTCTTCAATTAAATTTTTAATATGTATAAATAAATTGTTAACAAATTTTTTTTTTATAATAAGACAGTATAATTAAACTCTAAAATATATTACTATAAGACAAATTATTCTTTTTTTAGAACAATTAAGATAATCTATCAATAAAAAATCATTCTAAAAGATTTTTAGAAATAAAATGTCTGATCTAAAAAATTTTTAAAACTAGTTTAAATATTTAGTCTATTATTTAACTAACTTCTCTTAAAGATATATTTTAAAAGTACTATAAAAATATTTTAATAAAAATTATTAAAAGATAATATTTTTTATATTTTTAAAATATTAAATATATAAAAAACTTTAAAAAATTTTATTATTAACTTCTTAAAATATATCTTTATGATACCCGCCAAGATAACTAAATCCTATTTTTTTATTAACTATTCAGATCATGGCTTATTTTGTCGAACATGTTTGAGGGGGTGTTTTTTTTTTTATAAATATCTTTTGAAATATCTAGCTTTTTTAGCTACAAATGAATTTTTGCAATTTATTTTAGATTAATTATTGCCTATTTTTATTATTTTCTAAACAGTACCATCGAAAAAGCTAAGAACCAAAGAATTATAAAATTTACCAAAAATATTATATTTTAATATATATTTATATTTTAATATATATTTTATGTTAATAATTAATTTTAATAGCAGATTTTAATATAAATATAATATTAAAAGTTTATAAAAAAAATTACGCTTGACTAGTTGACTCGTAGCTTAGGTTTTGGGTATTACCGTATTATTACGTCAGAGGTAAGTCGTCGTTGACTCGTTCTTACGCTCAATATCTCCAAAGAAGCAAATATCTTGGTGTCACGGCCTTGGACACACTCCAACGCTACCATGCCGGCACTCGGACTTACTCAACCTCTTGAGCTAAGACCAAGTCAGCCTAACTCTCAATACTTAACAAGAAAGCTAAGAACACAAGAGAACACAAGAGAAAGGAAGCTTTGGTGGAAGAACACTTTATTACTCAAGTGTGGTTACAAATGATTCACACACACCCACACTAACTCTTACCTCCTATTTATAGCCATCCACCTCCTCAATGGATGGTTAGGATTAAATCTAATCAATGGTCTAGATTAATCATCTAGAACCTTCTTTATAAATATCTATCCTACTACTACTTTCTAAATACTTCTAGATTGTTCCATACAACTCTTCATACTTTTATATCAATCCACACTCTTCTAGAATATTCCATGATCTTCTAAAGTCTTCTAGAACCTTCTAGGGTATTCCGGGACCTTCTAGAACATTCTAGAATGTTTCGGAACCATCTAGAGTATTCTCAAATACTCCAGAAAACTATACAAACACTGTTAAATCTAACCTTCTAAAAATTTACCGTGACATTCTCCCCCACCTAATGCGCAGACGTCCTCGTCGCGTTCTGTTCATGATAGCGCTCTAGGTGTTCTTGGAATTGCCACAGATCTTCACGAGCTTCCCAACTAGCTTCAGTTATCGGGAGCCCTTTCACTTGATCAAATATTGAATACTTGGTGGTACCCCTCTTCGTCTCACAACGCGATTAGCTAAGATCTCTTCGATTTCTTTATCGAAGGATCTAATCACCACAGGCGGAGCACGACTCGAGTCACCTCTACTCGATTCATCTTGGTCTTCATGATATGGTTTAAGCATACTCACATAGAAGACCGGGTGGATCTTCATAGAGGGAGGGAGTTGTACTTTGTAAGCAACCTCCCCAACACGTCCAATGACCTCAAATGGCCCTTCGTATTTGCGGATTAAGCCCTTATGAACCTTGCGAAAGGCTTTGAATTGTTGTGGAAGAAGTTTGATCATTACATTGTCTCCCACTTGATAGCTTGCATGCCTCCTCTTCTTATCTGCCCATTTCTTCATCCTCTTGGCAGCTTTGTCGAGGTAAGAACGAGTGACATCTGCTTGTTCTTCCCATGACTTAATCATATGATAAGCTCCAGGGCTCTTCCCTGAGTAAGAGGAAGAAAGAGAGTGAGGTGTAAGTGGCTGTTGTCCAGTCACAATCTCGAATGGGCTATTCCCTGTAGACTCACTCCTTTGCAGATTGTATGAGAATTGAGCAATGTCTAGGAGTTTTGTCCAATCCTTCTGATTAGCGCTTACAAAATGCCTCAAGTAACACTCAAGTAAGGCATTCACTCTCTCAGTCTGCCCATCGGTTTGAGGATGGAAGCTTGTTGAGAAATGAAGCTCCGACCCAAGGAGTTTGAGCAGCTCTGTCCATAGTCGTCCTGTGAAGCGTGGATCTCGATCACTAATGATGCTCTTAGGCAATCCCCAGTACTTCACCACATTCTTGAAGAATAGTCGTGCTGCTTCCTCTACAGTGCAGTCAGTAGGGGCAGGTATAAAGGTAGCATACTTCGAAAATCGATCCACTACCACGAGAATAGATCCAAACCCCTCGGACTTTGGTAAGGCAAAGATGAAATCTAGAGAGACACTTTCCCACGGTCGCTCTGATGGAGGCAGAGGTTCTAACAACCCACTTGGTGTCTTATTTTCAATCTTGTCTTGTTGGCACACAAGACGAGTCTTCACATAGCTCTCCACTTCATCTCTCATTTGAGGCTAATAATAAGAAGATTCAATGAGTGCTAAGGTCCTTCGCTGACCTTGGTGACCAGCCCACTTGGTGTCGTGGTATTCTCTTACCAACTTCCTTCTCAGATTTTCCCATTTAGGAACGTATAGTCTTCTCCCTTTTGTGTAGAGAAGGTCGTTTTCTAACCAAAATCTTTTGGTCTTACCTTCTCTAGCCAACTCCACCAACTTCTTGGCTAATGGATCGTGATGCAACCCTTCTTTGATGGTATGCACAATATCTCCTTCAACCATAGAAATGGCCCCCATCCTGTATGGTTTTGAGATAGGCGGTTTTGCTCCTAACTCCAATTCAATCTTGTGGTCCACCTTCCTCCTAGGTGGTAGTTGTTTTGGCAATTCGGAAGGCATCATATCCTTATTTTCTTCAAGGACTTTCTTGATTTTGGGAGGAACGCCTTCTCTTTCAGATGTTGACTCCTCTTGTAATAGAGCCAAATATGTAATCTCTCCCTTCTTGAACCCTTTCTTGAGTTGCATAGCAGAGAGTATCGGTGGTCCTCCAACTTTAGATACTGTAGGGACCATGCATGGAGACCCTTTCTCCATGACACATACTACGTCGTAGTATGGCATAGGTATTATATTTTCCTTCCTTTGCAAATCGAGTCCGATGACTATTTTAAAATCGTCCATGTGTGCTACTGAGAAATCCACAAGGCCCTTCCAAGAACCAAGAGTCATCTCAACCCCTTTTGCTACTCCCTTAAGGGGTTCACCCTTGGTATTCACGGGTTTGAACCAGCCATTCTTTTCGGTGATCTTCAACCCAAGCCTCTTTGCTTCATCAGGCGTGATGAAGTTGTGTGTAGCACCAGTGTCGATCATAGCCATGACGGGTTTTTCATTGATAAAGGCTTTGACATACATCAAGCCTTTCTTTTCTGCAGTGCTTGCCTCTTTGGCCTTCACAGCATTTATGTGTTGGATAGATCCAACACACTCAGTTACTTGAGTTTGAGCTTCTCGTTCCTCAGCGATAGATGCCAAAGTCCCTAGCTTGGGACAATCCTTCATTTGGTGTGGTCCCTTGCACACGAAGCATCCTCCTTTGGGCACGAAAGCCTTCTTCTTTTCTTCGTACTCTTTCTTTGAAGAGTATTTTTCTTCCTTCTTGGTTGAGAAACTCTTTCCCTTGTCTCCTCCACCTTTAGCAAAACTAGGCTTGGAGGAAGACTTGGGTTTAGAGTCTCCCCTATGATATTCAGTGAGTGATTCGGCCACCACGATGGCCTCATCGACATCCTTAACATTCCTTCTTTGTAGTTCTTGCTTTGCCCAAGGTTGGAGTCCATCAATGAAGAAGAACAATGCATCCTCTGATGCTAAGTTGGGGATTTGAAGCGTGAGAGTAGTGAACTCCTTTACGTAGTCACTAATTGTACTCTTGTGCTTCAACTCCCTCAACTTCTTCCTTGCTTCATAAACCACATTTTCAGGGAAGAATTGTCTTTTCAACTCCCTTTTGAAATCTTCCCATGTGGTTATGTTGCAAGTACCCTTCTCTATATCTACGCACTTTCTCCTCCACCACAAAGTAGATTATCAGATTTCCATAGGAAGTTCTCCACCTCGCGAGCGTCCCTTACGCCCTTTAACTCCTTTGGCTTAGGGAGATCAATCTTTGTTGTCTCCCTTATAATGGTTGGTCGAGATTTCGCCTCCTCGAACCAAATTCGAACTTCCTCAAATAGCTTTAAGGAATTCACAAGCTTCTCTTCGATTTGGAGCATGCTTTCTTTGAAAGCATCTAATTCTCCCAACACGTGAGCCTCGAGGGTCTCCTTGTCATGTTCTATCCTTTGGAACCGCTCATCCATAGAGGATAAAACATTTTCCAACATAGAAACTCTTTCTTCTAAGAAGTTAGAGTCCTTACCTCTAGGCTCACTTGAAGAACGTACCTTCTTGCCTCCCCATTGAGAAGGAATAGTATCCCTTCCCCTTTGTGACTCAACATGCTCCATGGTGATATTTGAAGCCATACCCACAAATCACTTGTGCTCCCTCTCGAACCTTGCTCGGATACCAAGTTGTCACGGCCTTGGACACACTCCAACGCTACCGTGCCGGCACTCGGACTTACTCAACCTCTTGAGTTAAGACCAAGTCAGTCTAACTCTCAATACTTAGCAAGAAAGCTAAGAATACAAGAGAACACAAGAGAAAGGAAGCTTTGGTGGAAGAACACTTTATTGCTCAAGTGTGGTTACAAATGATTCACACACACCCACACTAACTCTTACCTCCTATTTATAGCCATCCACCTCCTCAATGGATGGTTAGGATTAAATCTAATCAATGGTCTAGATTAATCATCTAGAACCTTCTTTATAAATATATATCCTACTACTACTTTCTAAATACTTCTAGATTGTTCCATACAACTCTTCATACCTTTATATCAATCCACACTCTTCTAGAATATTCCATGATCTTCTAAAGTCTTCTAGAACCTTCTAGGGTATTCCAGGACCTTCTAGAACATTCTAGAATGTTTCGGAACCATCTAGAGTATTCTCAAATATTCCAGAAAACTATACAAACACTGTTAAATCTAACTTTCTAAAAATTTACCGTGACATTGGGCTCATAAAATTATATATTGAATTGATTCAATTATTTTTTTTAGATTTAATTACTCTGTTAATTTTTATAATTTTGTAAAAATTTTAATTAAGTTTTTATATTTTTTAATTAAATTTTATACTATTTTTTTTAATTAAGTCCTTTTTAATAGTAATTTGTTTAATTATATAGAAATTCAATTAGAAAAAAAATGAGTACAGAGACTCAAATAAAAAAAAGTATGGATTAAAAATAAAATTTAGTACAATGACTTAATTAAAAAAAATTTTAAAGACTTAATTAAAAATTTTGTAAAATTATAAAAATCAACAGGAAAAATTAAACATTTTTTTTATTAAAATTGGATAACAATTACGAATTTATGGCCAATTCGAGTCTAATCTAATCAGACCTCTGTACACTCCTGGTACTAGAAGTCCCTTTCTCTTAGTTGATTATGTAAGCTTATCCACAAAAATAAGAAAAAAAATTTTGAGGGTAGAAATTTTGTTATTAAGAATATTTTGTAATATTATTTTGACGATGAAGTGTTAAAAACTTAATCAGCATTCTACCACATGTTTTCTCTGCAATTTTTTATGAGTGACATAAATTAAAAAATTTCACACAAGCCATACAAATTTACGTCGAAAGCATAATGCAAAATACTGTATAGATTTTTGTTTAACATCACAAGCCATTTTACACAAATATAGTTATTGTCAAATTAACATTATCCATCTAAGTAAGTCACTAACTGTTTTTCCCATAACAGATCTAAGAAACGAATCTCTTGTTCTTTGTTATTTATAAACGAGTCTAAAACATTGAAGCTAGTGAGTAGTGTGTGACAGACTCATGTACAAGTAAACTTGGAAGAATACTTTATTTGTATATACTATATAGTACAGAAGTATAATCTATAATAACACCCCAATAATATACAGCAAGTGCAAGTTAAATGCCAAATAATATACTATCTTGAACGAAACTAGTCTGCCTCTGGAATCACTTCCAATTCCACATTCAAGAATCTTGCTGGAATAATTGCACTTGAACTAGTCGCAGCTGCAGATTCAAAAGGATTTGGCGGCACTTTCAACTCGTCTTCCTCTCCTTCATGGAGGGACGGTGCACGGGGTGCCACTGGATGCACCATAGTCCCACTATTGCAAGTTTCTTTGCAATTCTAAAATCTCCATCATCGTCGATAGGAATATATGTGTCATCTCCTTCAAGCAAATTGTGTATCCAATTCGGATATAGAACTTGAAATGTTTCTTGACTTGCATTTGTATTTTTTCTTCCTCCAACCATTTCAAGTAATAGCATCCCAAAACTATAGATATCGGACTTGTAAGATACATTGCCAAAATTTCTAGAGAAAACTTCAGGCGCCATGTATCCTAACGTTCCCCTAGCTGCAGTCATGGATACAGTACTTCGATTTTTGGAGCATAACTTAGCTAACCCAAAGTCTGAAATTTTTGGAGTGAAACTGTCATCTAACAAGACATTGTAAGGATTAATATCAAAATGCAGAATTCTTTGATCACAGCCTTGGTGAAGATATTCAATCCCTTTGGCTATGCTGAGAGCAATGTGATGCAACTTGTTCCATCCAAGGAAGGTTTCTTTGTCGCTGGACGGAGCGATGAAGCTCTGGAGATTACCATTGGGGAAGAAGTGATAAACTAAAGCGCGGTGAGATCCGTCGGCGCAGTAGCCAAGCAAGCGAACCACATTGACATGGTGAACTTTGGACATTGTCCCCACTTCATTTATGAATTCTTTTCCTTCTCCCTCTGTGCTATTGAGAATCTTGACGGCAACCAGAATTTGACTGGACAATTTACCTTTGTAGACAGCTCCATGAGCTCCTTCACCTAACTTGTCCTTAAACTGCTTAGTGATTCTCTTGATATCAGTATAAGAGAATCTGGTTGGGTTTAATGCCTCGTAGTCCTTCAAAAAAATTTCAACTCTTTCTTGATCTTCCCCTTTTATTCTATAATAATGATATACATGATACGAGGCACCCAGTATTGAGAAAAGGAGAGATGCACCTGCATGCCATTATATATAAACACATTGAAGTACTAAAATCACTCACAAAAAAGAATGGAAATTCATATAGGAGAGAGTTTGATGGGTGCACGTGTTGTCACCTGCAATCGGTAAAATTATGGATTCATACTCCTTCCCTGTTTTAGGCTTCCCTTCATTAGGAGTCTCCAATTCAGACTCTTTCTTGGATATGTTGCAAGCAACAAAGCATCCATGGCCACTCTGGAAACTTGTCTTCGATACCAAGTTGATTGAATTATGTCCCTCCTGTATCAGATATGCGAAACTTGGCATAACCTTACGGACCAGTTTTGTGCAGGATACGAGGCCTAAGTCGGTAACATCTTCGAAATCGCCAGCCACACGAATCGGGCAAGATAAAGTATCTTGTTCCTGGGAGTCGGGGTGTGCGGAAGAACAATTAAAGAAAGTAAAGTTGGTCCGCGTATCATCAAAAGAAACTTCCCCATCACCACTGTAATAATATGTTGCGGATCGGAAAGGATAAAATGATGAGTAATCGAGTCTGAGAAAGAGTTCTGGAAGGCAGTTTTTGGGATCATAAATTTCTAAAGTGTTTGATGTGTAATTAATGTGACGGATGGGGAATTTCACTGAAGAAGAAGAGCCAGGCAGCTCAAGAATATTGGTGTTGTTTTCTGAACAGTACACACGCACGGGACATGGAACCGGAGGATGGTGATCCAGCTGGCAATTCCCAATATTCAGATTCAGAAGCAGCAGCAGAAACAATAATGCTGATATCTTCATTGCCAACAGAGGAATGCAAAATGTGCAAAATCAATTCAAGCTTGAATTGACTTGGACAAACCAAAATATAGAAACTAATACGCGTTTTACAATTTATTATTAAAAGTTTAAAACTGCTTAATATATATATATATTTTTATTTTCTACATTATCTCCGGAATAAGCTAAGGATTAATTAATGCAGATTGAAATTCATTTATTTGTTGTTCGATACCCTGTCCTATATATTAAGCAGTTATTAGCATGCTGACTTGCTGAGAAGTCTACCAAGTCAGTGCTGTTGACTAATGGAAAGACAATTTTGCCCTCAACAAAGTATGGATTGGATGCTTTGGTTTAGCTTATAACATAATCAAGAATTTTCAATTTTGATCATGAATCATCAATCACCATGAAAACAGGCTCCTAATTACCACTGTTGCCTCCGCCGCCATGGATGCTAACACAACATGTGCCCCATCTTCGTGCGGCAAAGTCACCAACATAAGTCATCCTTTCCGGCTGAAGGATGACCCACAAAATTGTGGCGATGAGAGGTATGAGTTGGCTTGCGAGAATAACATCGCCGTGCTAGCTTTGTTCCCAGGGAAGAACTACCATGTTGAATCAATAAACTACAATAACTTCACAATCCGACTCGTAGATCCCGGCATCTCAGAGGATGATTGCTCCACCCTTCCTCACTATTCCATAACCAGATCCTATTTGAGGAATGAAGATGAAAGCAGACCATATGAAGACAGTCAATACCGACAGACTGATTTTCGTAATGGCTCCACACAAGTCGAAACTGTAGAATTAGACTATAACGTGGTTTTCTTGGAGTGCAGAAATCCGGTGAGGGACGATCCACGATATGTGGACACTGCCTCTTGCATTCAACAAGGCCATCATGTTTATGCCGTTGTTGGAGGGTTGACGGTGGTTGAATTAAGAGATGGTTGCCATGTGAAGCTGGTTGCTCCCTGCTCATCATCCTTTCTTGCTCCACCGAGATGGCCAAAGTACGAATCATTATTGAGCTGCAACCATAACTATTCATACGCTGAGATTCATAGGATGCTCAATTATGGATTTGAGCTTTCGTGGGTACCTGGTGCTTGTGAATATAAGTGTGGACTGAAGGGGAGTTCTTGCGCAATCGACCAAACCGCTCAAAGTAGTCTCATATGTTCGGAGGATTGTTACACACCACTTTTTGGGAAAGAATGTCGTAAGAATCTATAATTCCATCAACGCTTCGCTTTCGATAGTTAGATTATCAGATTGGAAGAATTAGTATATTATTGTTTCAAATAATTTTATGTTATGATTTTAATTATAAAAAATATCTGATATATATTAATTAAAATTAATTATCAAAATTACTGAAACATTAATATTTTAATTAAAATACATTTAAATACTTTTCTATAAGATTAGGCTGCATTTGGATACTCTACTCACAAAAATATTGATTTTTTTTAATTGTAAAATAGAAATACAGATACAAAACTTTTCTATCACAGAAACATATACTATTTCCATTCGAAAAATATTAGGTACAAACTTACGGTTATTTTTACTAAAATTGATACTTAAAAATCGTTAAATAATTTAATATATTTAATTAAATTATTAATTGTCAAATTTAAAATTTAAATATTGATTTTGTATGAATTTTTATCAAAATATATTATTTTTTATTATGTATTTTTATCACATGCTAAGAGTCAACATTTCTTTTAATTGTATTATAGGGGGATATAAGTCCATTTTTTTATACTAATAGAATCCTAAAATTGGTGATTCTCAATCACTTCTTTATTTTTATTTCACAAAACATAATACATATACAAAAAAAAATATGGGTGTAAGATACTTTTCTTTAACACCAGTATAAGCACTATATCAACATGTGAAGCACACAGGTCAAATATACTCTTTTCTTCAATACTGAAACGAAATAATTTGTAGTATTATTTTTGCTATCTTCAGTACTCTAGAGCTAATTTATTTCTACTGTCATTTAGGAATGGTGTCGAAGCTCCAAATAATCGCAGAAGGTATGTGTTGAGTTTGAAATTTTGACTTCTAATAGATAGAAAGTAATATGAAATTGAACATTATTTATAATAATACACTTGTTATATAATTATTAAAGAGAAAAAAGAAAGAAAATAAATAATTGCTATGAATGTAAATTCCTTTAATTTTAATTTTAATTGAATACATTTTGATTTCACTCATTTTTATAGTTTTTTAATTTCTATAAATAACAAGAGAGCATACTATAAAATAGTTTTCTATAGAAGCTCCTTAACTATCCACCATTTTCTCTCTTCCATCCACTACAACAAAAACGCCATTTAGCGGCGGTTCCTGTAGCCGTTTAGCGGCGGTTTCAAACCGCCGCAAAACATTTCGCGGCGGTTTCTGGGAACGCCGGAAGATAGGGCGCGGCAAAACGGATTGCGGCGGTTTTAGCCAACCGCTGGAATAACCGCCGCAAAATGCCATTTAGGTTTAGCGGCGGTTAAAAACCGCCGCAGTATGTGAAGGGAATTGCTATTATCCAATTTGCGGCGGTTACAAACCGCCGCTAAATGGCGGACTGCAAAAAAAAAATTATAGTGTTGCGGCGGTTTCAAAACCAACGCCAAACTCAAATTTTCCATTAAAATTTTACATTTTCTATTATTTTACCACATACTGACAAAGAGTGTTTATTAAACCTTAATTTTTTTATTTTTTAACTAATTTAAACCAAGTAAAACAGCTCAATTAACATAACAAACCAAATTAAAGTTATGCAAAAATAACATATATAACAAAATTGTCATAATATCATCCAAAATAAAGTAAGAATGCTCAAGTTTGATAAAATAAGCCTAACATACTAAACCAACTTAAATGTAAAAGGTATCCAAGACCATTAGTTGAAATTCAAAGTTTTTGTTGCGGGTCGTGGTTTCCAGATGAAGATGGCCCTACGCATGACGAGTCCGGTGTACCGCCCACAAAAGCCAGCTCTTCAGCAATCTCAACTGGCAAATTGCCTCCTAACTGTTGGACTACATATCCCAAGACCTTATGTATTGATTGTCACTTCGCCCGCTCTTCTTCTAGCTTAGCCGTCAATTCTGCAATAGTCCTCTTATCCTCTGCATTGGACTCTGCAGAACCCAATGGTATTCCAGCAGCGTTACCAAAGATTTGGGTGGGACATGGTCCAGCACCTAGAGCACGAACTCGTCCTGGGTGCTCCTTTCCGAGAACTTGTGCTAACGAGTCATTCTGTGAAAGCTGCTTAGAGGATCCATCCTGCCTCTCAACATTTGAAATTGCTTCCTAAAAATATACAGCATTGGAAAGGAAGAAGTTAACAGTAGCATGATATATACAGTAAGCTATATATTGCTTCAAATTTTCAAACATGACTTACACTAACAACACGCGCATCGGGGTGGATATACGAGCCATCTCTTTTCTTATGAGTCATGATAAACAACTCTCCTCTACCAACGGGCCTCCCTTGCTCTCTCTCCTATATCATTGATATCGACACAATTTAGTAAACAACAATATTTTTCAAGAAGCTTAATCGAAATCTTAATGCAAATGATGACTTATTACCACTTCGTCTTTTTTTCGTGCCAAGGTTTTGGAGCCCCCAGTATGTGTGTAAACTTGCTTGCTCCGATTTAAAGTGTTCTGTTTACACTTTTTCTATGAACAAGTAATAAAATAAATGCAAATGAGAAAGATATGATGAATATCAAATGTAAGGGAATTACTATGTATACACATGTTTTTTTATGTGGAAATATTAAAATATACCAAGGCTTACCTGGGTGTCTTCATTCAGGCGATAGTCAACGAACTTTTTCCAATCATTTTTGTCTATTCCTTTCGGGTGATGCCGAAGATTTTCCTCATAAGTCCTTATTTGTTTGTAACACCTATGAAACAAGTGGTGTCTTGAATCCTTCCAGTTCTTTCCTATCCTCTTCAAAATATCACGCTTTATTTTTCCTCCAGCATCGTCCTCATAGTAAAAGACCCGCGGCAACCCATTTACATCATCATTAACAAGGACCAACAGACAAGTATAAGATTGATATATTTAAGACATGCCACAACAATTACAGGCTAATTTAAATTATTGAAGTATGACCCTCAAATCCAGTACAAGCAGTCGCAATTACGTATAAATGAGAAGTGCTTAAATGATGATGTGACAAACACAATATCAAAATTTTACTAACAACCTAAAAAGAAAAAACCGAAAACTAAAATTGCTTAAATTGTAGAAGCTTAAAGTTTTACCTTAAGCATGTTGTACGCATGATCTCTCTTTGCTTTGCTCACCAGCTTCCAACTTTCTAATTGTATGGGGAACAGGGAATAATCCGCACCCAAATTCCCTATGAAACCACTTAGTAATCCTGCCGCCTGACCAATCGGTTGCAGCTGACTGTTAAATGGGAGTACTATCTTCGTATTGGAAGGGAGGGCTATAGCCTCCTTCACACTTAGCTTAGAAACTTTTTTAACACCGTCTTCTAAGAAGTGTATTGGAAACAAAATTAATCTCTAATCATTGCACAAAAGAAAAATAGAAGTAAAGGACTATACAAATCACTGTTTACTAAAAGGAGAGGAAAAAAATGTTTACCGATAACAGTAACTTCCCAGAAATCTGTATCTTTGGCTTTCTTGTTGTTATGCTGACCTTCGACTTCTTGGGCAGCAAACAAGTCGTCAATGTGGTCATCAAACGACGGAACTTCATCCGCCTCTAGGTCGTAATCCTCATCCGCTAATTCATGATCAGCCACTTCCGCGCGATGCCGAGTCTCTGTGTTGTCTGTTGGAGTTTGAGGGTCATCAGCAGTACTCGATTGTGCATTCCTATGGTCGATGCGCGGTGCACGAAACGGTTCATTCATACGAGTTGCCGGAGCTCTATTAGCTGAGGATGATATCGGAGGAACCCTATCACGTGTTTCCTCCCGTGATGTCTGAGCTCCTCTAGTCGTGGTCCCAACCTTAACGCAATGTGAAAGTATTTAGAATTATATGTTAGAGAACGAATTAATATTGAGAATTATTTTATTTCTTAAACTAGTAATTTTGCCGGGAGGAAAATTAATGCGGTTCGATGAGTCAACTGAAGGACATATTTAATTTTCACTAAAGGTTACGTCAAGAAAACTTAACCACAAACACTAACCGTTGTCTCCTCAGTACCGTCATTAGTTCCGGCATCTTTCGGGGGTTCCCGTATAATATTGAACCTTGGTTTCCTAGGCATCCTTAAAAACCTGTATATAAAACAATATTAGTAGACAACTCACAAGCATAGCGTAAAAAAACGCTTAAAGCAAATAGAGAATACAAATTATACCCAAAAAATAGGGAATAAAAAATTATAAAATCTATATGGAACACTATAAGGCACATTACATGATACATCATAGACTGATAGAATATTAGAATTTATTTTTTTAAAATAAATTAACATCATAATCAACTAAGTCTAATTAAATAAGTTTATAATAAAAAACATTAACTAGTTTTAATGTTAGTTGAAGTATTACTATTTAATAGGATTAATAACTGGTTTCTCAATAAATTTGAATGTGTCATAATTAAAAATGTGTATATCAATTAAATTCTTGACCCGGTAAGTAAAACAACTTGTATAAGTGTAAAATTATTTATTATCAAAGGCCAATAATCAAGCTTGACAAACTGCAACGGTTATACTAAATTGGATATTCAATATCCAACAGTATATAAACAAATAATAGTGGTGTGGTATAATATTACAATAAATAGAAAGGTTAGTTGAATTTTAATCAAGAATGCACAAATAATCAAAATCCATCAACCAAGGTGAAACTAACATTAATAACACCTTCCTCACAGTATAAGCAGCAACCATACCAAATTAATTAGCTGATAACATAACTTCAACGACAATTAATAAACCATATCAAGAAGTACTTATCTCATAAGCCATAACATAGCAGCAGCAACAACCAACAAAATAAACCCACAATTAACATATGCAGAATTACAAGAAAAAAAATACAGAAGGGACGGAACAAAAAGCAACTAAAATCAGACAGGTGGGGATTCAGAACAATGAAAAGTATAAAAAATTAAAGACATGATAAAAAAGGCAAGAATACGAACTAGTGAAGGAGAACAAAAATTGTACTTACCTCTTTCAAATGATAATTTTGTGGCTGTAACAATGGCTTTGTGAGCTTTTCCTTCTCCAGTAGTGGAATATATGCAAGTTAATTTTTTTCTACAACATATAAAGAGACAAAAAAAATTATAATTTATAAAAAAAATTTGTATAAAACTCGTATTATATTAACTAACTAACTATAAAGAGAGCAAAGTAAAATACAGCACCAAAAGAAAAGATATTTGATTACCTTTTAAGGTCAAGAGTCAAGACAGAGAAGCATAATCAAAATAATTCAGCAGAGGAAAAAGAAAGTTACCTAACAATGAAAAAGATATGAAGCGTGAATGCAGAATTCAAAGTGCAGTTAGAGGAAAAGTTTTGGTAAGTGCATTTTCAGATAAGCAAGCGAAGGCATGCCAAGACCTATCATGACCAACTCACCATCAGAACATACTACACAAACTACAACATAATCACTCATATTTCAACAACTCATGGCAAAAACAAAACCAATTTTACTAATTTTCAGATATAAAAAACTTAGTTTAGAAGAATTAAAACATGAAAAGCAATTCGATGCTTAGAAAAGCAATTTTCTTTGACCTCCCGTACTGGGAGGATCAGATGTTGCGTCATAACCTGGATGTGATGCATATAGAGAAAAACGTGTGTGACAATGTGGTATTCACTATCTTAAACGATAGCAGCAAATCAAAGGATAATCTAAAAGCTCGCAGAGATTTACAATGCATGGGTATAAGGCCTGAATTATGGCCGGGGGAAGGTGGTAAATATCCTTCTGCAATATTTGCGATGTCGAATTCACAGAAGGATGTTTTCCTGAAGACTTTGCAGAATGTGATATTTCCAGATGGTTACTCTAGCAACGTTGCCCGTTGTGTTGATTTGCGACAGCGCAAGTTATTTGGGTTGAAAAGTCATGACTGTCATATTCTGATGGAACAATTACTCCCAATTTTGGTGAAGTCTTCACTTCCAAGTCCGGTGTCCAATGTGATTGCAAATTTGTCGTCATTTTTTCGAGAACTTTGTGGAAAAGCCATAAACCCTATACAGCTTGCTGAGCTTCAGAATCATATTGTGCAAACCTTGTGTCAGATGGAAATGATTTTTCCTCCATCCTTCTTCACCGTCATGGTTCACCTCACCGTGCATCTCGTTGATGAGGTTACTCTTGGTGGACCCGTACATTATAGGTGGATGTATCCAATAGAGAGGTTAGCTTACTGATAAACCCCTTTAGTACATTCAAATCAATTAATTATGTATATACTGAGTATTTTATTGTATTTATATAAAAGGTATTTAGGACGTCTGAAGCAATATGTTCGTAATAGAGCACAACCGGAAGGCTCAATTGCAGAAGGCTATTTATCTGAGGAAATCCTGACTTTCTGTTCTAGGTATTTGGATAATATTGAGACTAGAATTAACCGACCAGGGCGAGTTGACGATGAGCCTGTTGACGTTCCTCACAATTCAGATGAGAGTATCTTCCCAGCTATTGGCAAGGCATTAGGGGCAGTTTCGCATTTCGAACTCACTCCAATGGAAAAACATCAAGCTCATCGTCATGTGCTAGTCAACTGCGATGCCGTTGTTCCGTTCCTTGAGTAAGTATACGCATGTATTTCTAACACACCAACGTAACTCTTTTACCCTAGTTTCTAGTTGGACTAATTTTCTTCTCTACAATAAAGTACATTTAGGGAAAATACAAAGCGAAGCATGCGTCATCAGACAAGGTCCCCAGCTAAGATTGATAGTGTCGTCCATGCAGAATTTCCTCGGTGGTTCAATGCTCAGGTTGACAGAATACCAACCTGACCAATGTTTTTTTAGCCTGGAATTATTACATTTTTAAAACCGACTTTAATATTAAGCGTGAATGTTATGTGGTTCCAGGTTCTTCGGGAAAGTACTATTCAATCGAAAGAGCTGAAGTTGCTTGCGTGCGGTCCCATGACTCAGGCCAGACGTTTTGGGGCGTATAATGTTAACGGGTACAAGTTTCGAACTGTCACAAAGGAAAACGGGATGAAAACACAAAATAGTGGAGTATATGTATCATCTAATACGAGAAGTTACGCAAGCATGCGTGATAATAGAGTGGCTGTTGGTGGCGTTCCGTATTACGGAAAAATTATAGACATAATTGAGTTGAATTACAGTTGTTCCTTCACAGTGGTATTGTTCAAATGTGTTTGGGCTGATACCACTACCAGTAGAGGCATCAAACAAGACCATTTGGGGCTTACCAGCGTTAATTTCTCTCGTCCAATACACACTGGTAATCGTGAAGAAGATGAACCGTACATATTGGCATCAGAAGCTCAGCTTGTATACTATGTGGATGATGAAGTAGCTAAAGAATGAAGTGTTGTGGTTCATGTGAAACCAAGGGATTTGTATGATATGGGAGAAGAGAATGAAGAAGCTGAAGTTGGTTTTTCTCCACAGCCAGGGTTGAACATGTCAGCGGAAGGTGACATTGGAGATTTACTGTTGACAAGGGAGGAGGATATAGAAGACCTCATAGAAAATGCCTCAAAGAATTTCGATGATGTCGCATAATGCTTTGTATGAAGCATTTTAATGTGTTTTAAAAATGATCTTTTTGTTATTAACTAAGTTAAATAAACTCAGCGTTGTACGTTATTTTCTTTGGTTACTTTACACTTGTGTATTTTTTTTTCAGTTAAATAGTTATGTTATCGTGAATCCTCATGAGTAAAAGCCGAATTTTTGGTTCTTTCATCGATTTTAGTATGGAAATGTTAGTATACGTTAAATCTTTATTCCTTCTACAGTTGTTATTAGGGTTTCATTTTTTATAATCTTGCTATGTATTACATAATATAATTTCACTAGTGTTACGTTTTGAAAACAATAGTGAACATAACATGACGGTGGAACAGGATCGATAAAAAATGAGGACTTGTTGTCATCCTCTGCAAGCACAACAATTGCTACAGAGCTTATGTTTAAGAAAACTGCACAAACTACTAACAAGGGTGATGGTAATTGTTGAAAATTTGCATTTAGTAATAAAATTGTCTTAGCATCTTGTAGTTTGGTTTTTTTCTAAGTCAGTATTTAATAACTCCAGAGTTCTCAATTCCTTCTATATATACTCATTCTGTTATGTGCATATTGGTATTTTCAGTCGTACCTGAATATTCCGGAGAAATAGTTCCTGACAGTCTAGACGGAGAAGAGTCTGATTCAGAAGACATTTTAGATGATGTATCCTCTGTCGCAGTTGATAGATCCATGCAGTTTGATCTGAATAAGGTTCCGGATGAAGAGGATGAAACTTTAGAAGACCAACAAGATAAACAAGATGATACACATGTTAAAAAAAGGTGCTTTGATCTGAATAAATTGCCTTGGTATGGAGATGAAATATCAGATCCTCTGAAACGTGAAGCCGCTAGATTCATAACAGAGTTTTTTTCGCCAGGTCAATATGATGTTGGAGAGAAATGTTGATCTTTTATTATAACAGTTACGCTGATTTCCTTAGTTTAATGATTTGGGTCACAGTTGTACATGTTTATTCTTGGTTTAGGTTTAGTAAGGCATAACTTCAAAGAGGAGTACCTTTGATGTATGCTCTCTAGAACTTTATTTTAACTTCATAAATATCAGAGTTTTCCTTTATTTTCTACTTTTATATCCATGCTTGAATGCAATTTTTAAATGCCAATAACGTATTCAAGAAAATCTTAGTGGTGAATTTGTTCACATGAGTTAACATATAAAGGTTACGAGTAACTTGTGAATTTTTTATCGTAAACCGAATGTAGAAAAAGTGTTACGAGTTTAAGTAAGAATGATTTAAACATATGTAGCTTCAGAAAGTAGTCTTCATCTAACTATATTATACCCAGATGGTTATTTCTAAAGAAAACAATGCAATATGTGGTAACACGCATTTTGCGGCGGTTTAAAAGTAACCGCCGTAAAATGCCTAACAAAAAGGACATATCGCGGCGGTTTTCGGAAAAAAGCTGCGAAATACAAACCTGACCGGCAATATAGCGGCGGTTTGAAGAAAACCGCCGCGAAATGTTAACCTTACAGCAATATAGCGGCGGTTTTAGCAAAACCGCCGCTAAATGTCCTCCTGATTGCAGCCCCACCTCTAACCGCCGCTATATGTGCCGCAATTCGTCTATTCGCGGCACATTTACAAAACCGCCGCAAAAAAACCGTCGCTATCTTAAGGATTTGTTGTAGTGATCTTTTGTCTATCTCCCTTTGTTTTTTCTCTACCTTTCTTTTATTCTCACAATTCTCTACCTCGTTCACAATTTGAAATTTACTCAAATTTTGTACGATCAAAGTGTGATATTCATATCCGGTTGCATCGTTTTACAATGACTGCCTACGTACCCTTGTTCAGGATCAAACCAATCGTAGTTCCTCTATTTCTCCATGTAATGCCTAACATGAAGCAATATTGAACAATTCTAAACAGTGTTGAAACTTATTTCCTGACACTACTTTAGTCAACATATCAGCAGGGTTTTCATCTGTGTGTACTTTTATATAAGAGAAATGTTACCTTTCTCTATAACATCGTGCACGAAGTGATATCTTACATCAATATGCTTGGTACGAGCATGATGAACCTGACTTTTAGCCAAATGAATTGTACTTTGACTATCACAACTCAGATTCACGCAATATTGCTTCAACCCCAAATCATCTAGAAGATCTCTTAGCCACAATACCTCTTTCACTCCTTCTGCTACTGCCATGTACTCAACCTCTGTAGTAGATAGTGTCACTGTAGCTTGTAACATCGATCGCCGACTAATTGGAGCACCTTGTATTTTATATACATAACCAGTTGTAGAACGTCTTCTATCTAGATCACCAGCATAATCAGAATCAACAAAGCCGCTGATTTGACATGATTTTCCACTAAAGCATAAACCTGTGTCAATGGTACCCTTCAAGTATCTTAATATCCACTTAACTGCTTCCCAGTATGCCTTACTCGGGTTTACCATGAACCTGCTAACAATACTGACTGCCTATGAAATATCTGGGCGTGTACACACCATAGCATACATTAGGCTACCTACTACACTATCATAAGGTACATTTTCCATGTAAGCCTTATCCTCTGCTGTTGTGGGAGATTGTTACCAGAGTGCCTAAACTGTGGAGCCAACGACGTTACCACCGATTTAGCATTTTTCATTTCAAACCTTTCAATGACGCGCTCAATGTATCTTCTTTGGTTCAAGAACAATTTTTGGCTTGATCTCTCTCTTTTAATTTCCATGCCTAGTATTTTTCGTGCAGCACCCAAGTCTTTTGTTTTAAATTCTTTACCAAGTTGAACCTTTAACATATCTATCTCTACCTTACTCTTAAAGGCAATAAGCATGTCATCCACATACAATAGAAGATAGATATAATCACCTTCAGGAAGCTTACGAATATATACACAACAATCATAATTACTTCTGAAAAAACCTTGTTTTAACATGAAGGAGTCAAATCGCTTATACCATTGCCGGGGAGATTGTTTCAATCCATATAGCGATTTTCTCAAGCGACATACCTGACTTTCTTTACCCTCAACCTTGAAACCCTTAGGTTGATACATGTAGATTTCTTCCTCTAAGTCACCGTGCAAGAATGCAGTCTTCACGTCTAGTTGTTCTAACTCAAGATCACCATGAACGACAAGACTTAAAGGCACCCGTATGGAAGTGTGTTTCACCACAAGAGAAAATATCTCATTGTAATCAACACCTTCTTTCTGTGCAAATTCCTTTGCTACTAACCTAGTTTTGAATCTTGTACCATCTGACTTAGTAGGATCTTCTTTTCTTTATACACCCACTTACAACAAATTGCAGTCTTTTTCACAGGCAATGGGACCTCATCCCATGTCTTGTTCTTATGAAGAGATTGCATCTCTTCCTCCATAGCGATCAACTAACTTTCTCTATCTTTGTCTTTGATAGCATGTTTGAAGGTGATCGGCTCATCATCCTCCACTGAGGGTGCATAATCTACCAAGTTTACCTGCCCATAATGTCTCAAAGGCTTGTCTGACCCGAACTTCTGAATAAATTTATAGTTCTTCTTTGACCTAATAGATGCCAAAGAATCCTGCTGCTGCTGTTGTAATGCATGTGCATTTTCTCGCTGAATTTTCTCATGATCAAGTTCATCCTCTGCGTCATCTCGAGTAGCATTAGGATGCTCCACCTGAACATTGCTAGAGTCTATTTGTTGGTATTTAGACTCTATCTCCACCACTTGAGTATTTAAATTTTTTCCAACATTACCATCATCTGGCACCATATCTTTAGACAAATTTACCATAGATCGTTCATCAAGCTTATTATCTTTGACATGATAATAGGTTGTGCATCCAAAGACTCTGAGTTTCTCGTAATCTGCATGGTTTCCTGACCATACCTTATAAGGTGTGTCTCCATCTAGAGAAGAATGTGGGGATCGATTCACTATGTAGCAAGCTGTAGCAACCGATTCTGCCCACCATTCTCTGCCAAAATCGGAATTAGAGTGCATACGCCTTGCCTTCTCAAGTAGCGTACGATTCAGTCGTTCGGTGACTCCATTCTGTTGTGGTGTTTCTCTAACTGTCCAGTGTCTTGCAATGCCTTCTCGGTCACAGAACTCCTTGAAATCCCTATCCATATACTCTGTGCCATTATCAGATTATAGACTTTTCAACTTCCTACCTGTTCGGTTTTCAACCATTGCTCTCTACCGCTTAAAAGTATCGAATACCTCATTCTTATGTTTGAGGAAATAAATCCAAACATACCTAGAATAATCATCAACAAAAGTAACAAAATACCTGGAATCACCCTTGGAAGTAACTTTAGTCGGGTCCCAAATATCAGTATACACGTAGTCTAACAACCCTCTGCTTTTATGCTTGCTTGTAGAAAACTTCACCCTATGTGATAGAAAGTAATATAAAATTGAACATTACTCACAATAATACATTCGCTATATAATTATTAAAGAGAAAAAAGAAAGAAAATGAATAATTGCTATGGATGTGGATTCCTTTAATTTTAATTTTAATTGAATACATTTTGTTTTCACTCATTTATATAATTTTCTAACTTTTATAAATATATTAAATAACAACAGAGCATACTATAAAATAATTTCCTATAAAAACTCATTAACTATCCAGAATTTTCTCTCTTTTATTTTTTGTTTGTCTCTCTTTGTTTTCTCTCTGCTTTTCTTTTATTCTCACAGTATGCATATAATTAGTTACTATAATAAATGACCATTTGTACCCATGAGAGATGAAAACGCTGACATTTGTACTCATGATAGCCTGAAACTAAAGTTATACCCATGATAGATGCCCTCCGTGTGACAAAAGTGCCCTGACTTGAATCTGAGCTTGGTTCGTGGGAATCCGATCCTACGTGGCACTCCAAACCCCCAAACCCTTTAAATATAATCTAATTTTAATTTATAATTTTATTCCCCATCTTCTCTTCCTCAATTCCAAACTCTGCGTCCCTACCACCGCTCTCATTCCTTGCTACCACCATAGCCATCAACATTATCGACCCACCGTTCTCCCTTCTCGACGTTTCTGCCTCTTCCTCAACAGCCTCTTTCTCCTCTCATCGTCAACATCAACAACCCCATCCTTATTAAGGTTTTTTTAATCTTCCAAATTTACAAAATTTTTTATCATTTCTCACTTCTCACTGGCACCACTCACGAAGGGCGTAACATTCCTCTGATTCCATCTCTGTAGGCGCTGGAAGCACTGGTTTGTCTGAGACAAAAACGCTGTCGTCATGGTAGCCGTTGTCGTTACCATTTTCTGCTACATGCACCAGTTCGAAGGGAGACTGGGAGTAGCTTGGATCCAGATCGCTGAACCTGAAGATGTCTGGTGAAGCAGACGGAGAAGTGTGGTCAACGACGGAGACATTGCCGCCGGAGAAATTGGAGTAGCCGCCGTATCCGGAGAAGTTGTCTTCGTCGGCGTGGTTTTGGTGGTGATCGGAGTCGACGCTGTAGGTATCAAAAGCAGACATGTCTTCTGTCTCTATGTTGTTTTTGTTCTCTCTCTCTCTTTTGTACAAAGATGGGTGCTTCATTTGCTTAGCTTAATTGAATAATTGTATTCAGAGAAAGAGAGAGATGCTGTTAAAAATTAGAACGTTTATTTGAGAAATAAATATTATCAACACGTTCATATCTGCGTTCCTCATTCGCGGTTCCTTTTTTCCTTCACTTTGATTTTTTGTGTTACTGATTTGTGGAGTGCCTGATTTTTTTCAAAGTTTGAATTTTTTTTCATAATTGATGAAGAGGAGAATGAGTCTGGAAAAGAGATAGATGAAGACGAGGGGGACGATGATGATGTTGTTTTTCTTGAGAATTCTTACTACCTGCACGGTTATTGGGCTGGCTTGGTTGACCGGTATGAAGAGATGGTTGAGAAGTATCATCCCGAATTTGGAGTGTGGAAGAGGAAGGAGAGGTGGAGAAGGTGAGGATGAAGGAAGAGTGGTTGAAAAGCATGAGAGTGAGGAGGGTGTCCTTGATGGGGTCAAAGGTGGTGGGCAGGGAGAAGAGGATGGCTTTGTTGGCGTGAAGGGCGGAGTGGATGGTGAGGGAGCGAGTATTAAGGAAGGAGGGGTCAGAGTGAGATTTGGAGAGAGAGAGAGAGAGAGAGTGTGTGTGAGTAAGAGAGAGAGGGGTTGGAGATAAGGGAGGGAGTGCCACGTAGGATCGGATTCCCACGAACCAAGCTCATATCCAAATCAGAGCACTTTTGTCACACGAAAGACATCTATCGTGGGTATAACTTTAGTTTCAGGCTATTATGGATACAAATGTCAGCGTTTTCATCTCTTATGGGTACAAATAGTCATTTATTCTTAGTTATTAAGACGAATTAATTTAGTGTGCGACATGAGAATTTTTTATGGATCAAATTTATGTCTGGAACTATGTATAAATATAATTTAGTTCAAGGAATATTGTTTATCTCATTCTTTCTAATTGTATTTTCTTTTCTATTTTTTATCTTATACCATTGCACTTATTTTATTTTTTCCTAGCGATCACATATATTATTATTATTATTATTATTATTATGTTAGTTGAATCAATTATTATTACATTAAAATACAAAAGAAATCTTCAAAGTTTAATTTTATCGGTTAAATTAGTGTCTAATCAAAATATTTTATTAAAAAAATATAGATAGAGAATAAAAATAAGGACATAAAATATTAATTTACATAGTTGGACATTAGGACAAATCAGTTCTTGTGCCAAGAAGATGTCATTTTTTCTAGAGACAAAACACAGTATTTAAATGCCAGCTACTTTCTTCTTTCATCCTCTCATCTCCTTTAATAATAGTGCAGCCATCACTGCCGTCTCCACTCTCAAACTACCACCAATTTTACCCCCTTTCCTTTTATCTCTATTATCCTATCTTTCAAACTACCATAATCACCACCACTGTCACCCAACACCACAACATAACCAACACCACTATTAACACCTTGATTGCCACTACAACTTTCTCAGCATCTCTTAAATTCCACCACTATCATCAAAGTTATTTAAGACAATAGCTTAGGTATTAACAACTAAGCAATACCTTAAACATAAAACAGTAATACCCTAAATCGATCCATAAAAATTTTCTACTAAAAAATTCTGCAACAAATTTTAATTGCTAAATCAATTTCTAAATTTTTATTTTGTTAGCCAAATCAATCCTTACATAAGATTGTTCGTCTATATATAAAGTCTAATATAAGAATTTTAAAAATTTAATAAGTTAAATAATATTATAAACTGATTTGTTTAATTTTTTATCAAAATTTGACACAAAAGCTGATCTATCTAATAAAATAAAAAATTAAAAACTTATTTAGTGATTAAAATTTATTGAGAATTAAATTGTCGAACTAAAATTTTTTAAGAACTGGTTTAAAATATTACTCAGACATAAAACAATACAAAATAATAAAATACCGCTTAACTGTTGTTTTATTTATTTTAAAAATAAGTGTTTTTTTATTTTAAAATTTATAAAAAATTAATGCATTTAAACATAAAAATTATCCAGATACATTAATTTTTAAATGAATCTAAAAAATAAATGATCCAATTATTTTTAGAAAATAGAACATTACTATTGTCAATTGTGCATCGATTAATACTAGTTTATTGTCATTGCCATGTTTCTAATTTTTCACAAATGCTTCTCTACAGATTCCGCGTATGGAATTTTGGAAGGTAGATTCTCATTTCTCAGCAAATATTTTCTGTTGCACGGTGTGATTTCCATATTGAGTCCTAACTCTTAACGTGACTAAGAATATATTATTAGGGTACCACAAAACATAAAATATCTTTTAAAGAATAATTAATTTGCCATTCTTCTAATTTTTTTCAAGAGTTAAATTGATGGTTGTTCTTATGTCAATTAATTATTCATGTAAAATTATTTTACCGTAACGAAAATCAAATTACATTCTTTGAACATCATGTTCAACTTTTATGTGTTCGTTAGCAACAAATATATTTGAATTGTTTGATACTTTGATATTTACACAGGACTTCGGAAAGTAGTAGGAAAAGATGGTGGCGATTCTTTCTCTAAAGAGGATGTATTACCTATAATTGATGTAGGAGTATTCACGGGATGGTTTATGGTGCCATACATGGTCGTCAAATACATATTGAGTCTCATACTTTTTTTTGTAATGCTGATCTACACATGCCAAAGAAAACATGCATCAATTTATGAAAACATTGAGGAATTTTTGCAAGGGAGCAATTTCATTCCAATAAGGTATTCATATAAAGAGATAAAGAAAATGACAAGAGATTTTAAAGAAAAGTTGGGAGAAGGAGGATTCGGTTCCGTGTACAAGGGAAAGCTACGAAGTGGACCTTTTGTAGCCATAAAAATGTTGGGTAAAGCTAAGGCTAATGGTCAAGAATTCATCAGTGAAGTTGCTACAATTGGTAGAATACATCATGCCAATGTAGTAAGGTTGATTGGATTTTGTGTTGAGGGTTCAAAACGTGCTCTTGTATACGAATTTATGCCCAATGGTTCTCTAGATAAGTTTATTTTCTCCAAAGTGGATAGTGTATCATTGACTTACCAGGAACTTTTTGAAATATCTCTTGGTGTGGCTCGTGGTATAGCTTATCTGCATGAAGGTTGTGACATGCAAATTTTGCATTTTGATATCAAGCCTCACAACATTCTTCTAGACGAGAACTTCATTCCTAAGGTCTCGGACTTTGGTCTTGCAAAACTTTATCCTCTTGATAACAGTATTGTAACTTTGACAGCAGCAAGAGGAACCATTGGTTACATGGCCCCGGAGTTATTCTACCAAAATATTGGAGCACTATCTTATAAGGCCGATGTCTATAGTTTTGGAATGCTTTTGATGGAAATGGCAAGTCAAAGAAGAAATTCAAACCCAAACGCAGAGCATTCAAGCCAATTTTACTTTCCATTTTGGATATACGATCAATTGGCTAAGAAAAGTGATGAGATAGAGATAGAAATTTTGATGGATGAAGAAACGAACAAACTAGCAAAAAAGATGTTCATAACTGCACTATGGTGTATACAATTGAAGCCAAGTGATCGTCCTTCAATGAATAAAGTGGTGAAAATGTTAGAAGGGGATGTTGCAAGCATTGAAATGCCTCCGAGACCTTCATATTATCCAAATGATATGATTCACAAAGATTCTGAGATTAATTCAGGAGTAACTACTTCAAATGATTCTTCTAGTTGTTCAGATTTTGAGGAGGAAATTACAACCAATCCTATGTGAAAGTGCTTTGGTTGATGACTAGTGCAATTTGCTTTCTATGATCTTGTTTCTTATTATGTTAAGTAAAAGGACAATAAGTATAGCAACTGTGATATTTTTCTATATTGTATTTTAATTTATATGTATGGGTTGTACGCTTTTGTTTATTAAAATAAGTTGAATGACAATTTGTTCATTTCTTTGTGGGCACGCTGATTATTATTAGAAAATATTTTAATTATTATTAAAAAATAGCATGTAAAATATTTTAATTGTCAAATTAGTAATATAATATAGACATATAATTAATTCGATGTACACTTCTAATATCAGAAGTCTCTTTCTCTTGGTTGATTATGTAAGTTTATTTGTTTACCTACAAAAAATTGTGTAGAATTTTGTTATTAGCAATATTTTGTAATATTATTTTGACAATATGAAGTGTTAAAACTTACTCAACATTCTACTACATGTATGCTTTCTCTGCAAATTTGTTTGAGTAACTACTTCAAATGAATTTTCTGGCTCTTCAAATTTTGGAGAGGAAATTACAACCAATCCTATGTGAGTTTTCTGGTTGATGACCAAAGCAACTTGCTTTTTTACGATCTAGTTTCTTATTATGTTAAGTAAAAGTACAAGTATAATAAAGAGGTGTGGTATTTTTTTAAGAGGAGTGATAAGGGATAAGTAAATTTTGTGATTTATAGTTATTAATTAGTAATTATTAGTATTTTTAATAGTGCGAGATTATATCTAATGATATAGAATTATCCAATATTAACATACAAATTCCTTCATTTTCATATTGGATAATCAAATTTCAACCTATACTTTGCTAAGAATACATGTATTTAACAACATCTCAGCATTTAATTAAAGTAACATTTTCAGAATGTTAACAATGTCATAATACAATAATAATGATAAGTTGCTGTATGTTGCATATTATATTTCATCATAACCAAATGTATATATAGAGTAGACATTTCCAAAATAATACACCATCTATAGCACAAGATTTGTTCATCATAAGTGCCAGTCAATGAATTGTTTTTGAAATCCAAGATATCCCTACAAAAAGTATGTAAAAACAAATTCTTAGGAAGAAAATCTTAAGAAGGAGAGAGTTGAAAAATTGATAGATGTGCTTGTTGAAATTGAAGATTAAAAGCGTAAGAACAAGTTTAAATTCTAACCTAATTGATTGAAAATGGTAATTGGATTTGAGAGGAATTAGGATTTTAAAATTGAAGAAGAGGTGTATTTGGTGGGGATGATGAAAATGACAATGTTATCAAGTTTTAAGAGAAACACAGCGGCAATTGAAAAAAAAAAAAAAGAAGATAACGTGAATTTTAGAGCTCTGATAAAAAGATAATTTATCAATAATCACTCTATATGTCATAAAGGATAACTTATCCTTTATTTTAGAAAGGGTAAAGTAGAATTCACCTTAAAAAAATAATAAAAAAAAACAACCTTGACAATTATTTCCAAAAAATAATGAGATTTTTAACAAAAAAGAATATGTCAATTCTAATTGGCTCTTAACGGATATATCAACAGTTAACATGTCATGTAAGTTTATTCTGTTAATATAGAAAAAGATATTGACAGAGAGGCTAATCAGTCTTATAAAAATAAAGATGAAGGGCCAGAAAGAATTTTTTTTTTAAAAGACCTCATTATCTTTTGAGATAATTGTCAGGATGTTTAAAGTTTTTTCTCTAAAAAAAATTGAAAAAACAAATTGAGTTTGAGTATTTTAATGTATGGTTGGATAAGTAATTTATCCAAGAAAACTTGTAATATCTTTTTTTCTGGTTTTAATGTATGGATTTGGATTCTCTAAATTTTGAATTTCACTTTAGAGAGTAAAGTGTGATCTCTCACCATTGATTTTATAGATAGGACCAAAAATAAATATGAAAGAGAAACTATTCAATGGTGTAAGATCACACTTTACTCTCTAAAGTGAAATTCAAACTTTAAGGATCCAAATCCCAAAAATATCAGAAAGTAAGAGAGAAAATTCTGCTTAGTCTTATTACAAATGTACCTTCTTTATCTTTGGTAGTATATTATTTGAGAAAATTATTAAAAAAATTAAATACTAATAATGAAATCTATCATGGATTGAAAATAGTTACATTTTAAAAAGAATTTTCTAATATTTTGATGTGTACTTTTTCTTCTCTAAACCTTTTTGGCAGGGCATAGATTACAAGCATGGAATCGATGCGTCAAAGAAAATTGGCCCTCTTAACACATTTGCTAAATATATAAGATTTTTAAGATTTTTATATTTTTAAGAAGTTAATTATTATAAAGATGGGAGTCACTCACATAAAGACGTTTAAAACATCTTTTTTAAAAATGTTTTTTAATAATTAAAATTTAACCTATATAATCGATCAAACTGTATTATTTTTGTCAAAATTAGATCAAACAAACCAATTTGACCGAAAAATCGATAAATCAAATCTTAA
The DNA here is from genome assembly GCF_003086295.3 of Arachis hypogaea. Taxonomy (NCBI): domain Eukaryota; kingdom Viridiplantae; phylum Streptophyta; class Magnoliopsida; order Fabales; family Fabaceae; genus Arachis; species Arachis hypogaea. The sequence continues at coordinate 149,872,215 of NC_092051.1, read as the reverse complement.
ACTGATCTAAATTAATATTCTTTTTTATAAAAAATGACTACAATATTCTTATTATAAAAAATGACTAAAATATTCTTATTATATATATTAATCTTGAAAATCTTAAATTCTAATTCTATGATGGCATCAAGAGAAGAGAAAGGTTAGAATTTAGAGTTTTAAAATATATAGTAGAAATATTTGAAGTCATTTTCTATAATAGGGGTATTATAGTCATTTTATAAAAAATATTAATTTAAATCGGTTCAAGATTTGGTTTATCGATTTTTTGGTCAAATCGATTTATTTTATCTAATTTTGACAAAAATAACACAATTTAATCGATTATATAAATCATATATTAATTATTAAAAACATCTTTAAAAAAAGATGTTTTAAGCATCTTTATGTGAGTGGCTTCCTATAAAAATATGTAGTTTTGGTGGCAGAACTTGAATGAAACTTTTGGAAGGGTCAAAACTTTTAGCAAAAAAAATTATGCAATAATATTTATATTAAAATAAAATTTATAAATATAATTATTTGTTAAATTTGTTATTAATATGTAAGACTACATATATAGTTAAAGTTAACCAACTAACTAAATTTGATTTTGATTAACAAAAAATTTAGTTTAGGTTAATAAATTAAACTAATTTTAAATAATAAAATCAACTATTAATCGATTATAAAATTAATAAATTGATTTTAAAAAATAACTATTTTTTATTTTTAAAAAGCAGTTTTTTAATTATACAAAATTAATTATAATTTATAAATTAATTTTTGACCATATCTATCTCTCAAAAATCTCAAAACTATTTATCTTTATTGTTATTTTCATTACAATTAAATAATATATTGCAAAAAAATAAAATCTTAATTTCCTAGCAAAATAAAATATCCAAATTCATTAATGTAAACAATGCTAATATCCAAATTCATTAATGTAAACAATGCTAATACTTCAATGACATTTAACTAGCAATGTTGATTTAAAAAAATTAAACCCGGATACACAAAATGGAAAAATATCAAATTAACCAAATGAGTTAACTTTATTTTATTTAGACAAGAACTAGTAATTTTTTTACAAAATTTTTGAGGGGCCATGGCTCCCATCGTCTACACAAAATTTCGCCTCTGTTTAGTCTTTTAAATTTTTTTTATCCTTTGGTTGGTATTGTTGTTCTGTCAAGTGTAGAAATAACAATGATGCAAGAATCATGGTCAATTATATGATTATGGATATAATATTAACAAATATTTTGTTTGGGCATAATATAAATTTATTGTTATTTTGTTATATTTTACTATTTAAATTTAAAATGCAGTTATATAGATAATTATAATATAAAAAAGGTTTAATTATTCTGTTAGTCCTATAGTTTTTGTGAAATTTTCAATTAGGTCCCTATACTTTTTTTTTTAATTGAGTCTTTGTGCCAAATATTTTTTTAATTGGATCCCTACATTTTTTTTCCTTTTATTTAGGTCCTTATACCAATTCTTTTTTTTAATTGGGTTCTTATAAAATTAAGCCAATTACTACTAAAAGGGACTTAATTGAAAAAAAAAATTAATGTAAGAACCCAATTAAAAAGAAAAAAAATATAAGGACCTAATTGAAAATTTTATAAACTATAGAGACCAACAGAATAATTAAACCTATAAAGAATATATTTAAGTGTTAATAAATGTTAATTTAGTAAAAGAAAATTAAAATATATATTATTAATATACATAGAAGGGATTCAGACAAAAATGTAAAACATAGAGGTACGCTTATATAAAATAGTTATCGGTATATAATATTACTATGCTTATAAAGTAACGGATTGAATAAAAATAATATTGTCTATTTATTTGAATTATGTAACTTGGACAAGGAAAAAAAACCGTAAAGCGTAGCCCATTTCAATCTGGAAAAACATAACTTTAGATGCAGAAAAATGATGCCTTTAAAAATAAAGAGTTAGCTTAATAAACAGTCCCTAATAACACGTCTCTATAGTTTAAAAAAGAAGTTTACGAACATGGGGTTAATAGAGGACAACAACAACAACTAAGCTGCATTCTTCCCTTCAATGTCTTCGTCTCCAACAGCAAACCTGTCGAGAGTTCAATGGATAGATTCAGAAAGTATGAGACAGCATAATATAAGCAAAGAGGATAGAGATGCTCACATATAGAGTTTGGTATAGGGACCAACTTTAAAATAACCCTTGGATTCAACCTTGACAGAAAAAAGACTATCCGTTTTGATCTTGACTCTGGCATAATGAACAAGGTCATGAAGCCCAGATTCATTCTGTTGCATGAACATATAAATCAGACTTTCTTTTTCTTTCTGGTTGTGATGACAACAGAAAACATGCAACACCCGCCAAGTATCGTCCAGACCATCTATATGCAGATCTGCCATAACCATCCTCCTAGACAAGTCGTACACATACCAATTAGAGGCTAGCTCCTCAACAACTAGGAGATAATCACTAGATCCCAAAAGAACAAGTTTTGTAGGACAGAACACATTAAGAGGAATTTTTGGAAATTGGCACTCAATGGGTTTCCATCTGTTTGCTTCAACATCATATGACACAATCGATCGTCCTCCCAACTTACTAAAACGATACAAGAAAATGAGGGTCTTATGATGCTTGGTGCTCTTGTCCTCCCACAAAAAGTAAGATTCAGGATCCATAGAACCTTGAATCAAGGCGTTATAAGGTACTTCCCTTCTATCCCAGTAATCTGATTTTGGGTCATAGATCTCAATCCAACCACCCCCAAAGATTAACAACTTGCCATCATATGGGACTACTAAAGCTCTATTACGACTGATGAACGTGTTACCCAATAATTTCCAAATCCAAGTAGAACCATCGTATTTGAGGCACCAGAATTTTTTGGGGTAATGTAGGTCCATGATCACCCCATATTCTTTTGGAATACCACCCATCAACCTACCAGGGACGAAGTACAAGACACCACCAACGGAACAGAATTCTAGGGACTGTGATAGCGAGGAATCAATTTTTATACCTTTGGCAAGAGGAGTAACAGGACCTGCTTCTTCAAGATCAACACAGCCATTCTTCATCAAGTCCGCCTCAGTGACAGTTAACATCTTGCGGGTGAAGGTAGTAGAAGAACCCACACCCTCAACATTTTCCACAAAAACATAAAAGCGATCAGGTTCAGATTGCTGGCACTTGCCAACAGCAACTGTATCTTCCAAAACTGCACCTTTCAAAACCCCGACAGCCCTTTGCCACCAGTTGTCAAAATCAAAATCAGGGTTGAATTGAGTGGCGTGACCCAAATCCCTAATGTGATTGGCGGCCTTAGCCATCAAATTCTTGCCATCTTCGGAAACCCTACCGACCACACCAAACGCACTGAAAGTGCAAGCCTTCACAGCAAACACTTCACCCTCAAAGTTACTCACTTTCTCCTTGAGCCACCTGGCGAAGTCCTCTTCTGCAAGACGTAGGGAGGTATCTTTCGTGCTGATAGGCGGTTGTGGCGGAGATCGGTTCCAATGTTCCGCAGTTGAAGCAACAATGAGGACGAGGTTCTCCTTAGGTAGGTCTTCGGGCTCGTAATCAACCGTATCTACGAGCTCTAAAGTAACACCGTTTGAGGCTAACATATAGCGGAGGTGCTGCGCCAGAGCTTTTGACGTTCCGATTCGGGAAAAGAATAGGATCTTGCCACATGGATTGCATTCGGGTTCGCATTGTGGACCGAGCGTTGAAAGGTCCCCTTTGTCGGGGCGTTGAAGGAAGCTCTTGCGGCGAGCCTTGTATATTAACATGGTTAGGGCAGCGGCTGAGGCGGTGGCCGCCATGGATAAGAGAGAGGATACCGTCATATCCACCTGTAACGAAGATAACTTAACTCTCATTTAGAATATAATTAGCATCAATTAGTATTATTTAGAATATCTTAATATTTATTATGCGAGATTATGGCTTGGTTTGGTAAAGTTTTATGAAGCGGTGTTTGTATTTTTTAAAAGCTCAAGCTGCTCATTTTATGTTTGGTAAATAAAAAAAATCATGTGCTTGTGCTTGCAGTTTTTAAAAAATCGGAATACTTTTAAAAGCACCTAGTATAGAACTTTTTAAAGTTGGTTTGTGCTTTTTAAAATTTAAAAGTCTAATATAACTTCATATATTAACTAATTTTTAAATTTAATGCTTGTATTTATGTCTATTATAATATTTTTAAATTTTAAAAGCTATTTTACCAAATACAATTGATGTTGCTTATGTTTATTAAAAACTATTTTTTATTTGATTTACCAAACATAAATGCTACAATTTAAAAAAAAGTATCTTTTAAAAGTTAACTTTTATAAGCTATTTTTGAAAAATAGAAACTTTACCAAACTAAGCCTATGTTTTTATTATTATAATTTCTTTAGTACTTATCAATATTTTTTTATATTCTATCATTTTAAACAATTTAAATAAATAATTTAAATACACTCAATAATATACAAATATTTTCTCCAATCTAATCTCTTGTTTCTAATATCATTATTGGCTTTTTTTCCTGTTTTAGGGTTTTCTTTTTTTACGTTGTTGAAGAGACTCAGAAAGTGTTCATCGATGGCAAAACTGGGAATGAGGAAAACAGAATAAGGAGATGAGCTCTATTTTAAGGGTGATGCGGTTTGTGGTCATTTTGGTTCCTCTTGTTATTAAGGAGCTCGCACTCTAACACTATAGCACTAATCCAAAGTTAATATATAAAAAAATGTTAGGTAAACAATGACTATTTTAAACAACATGAACAATCACCAAAACAATACATTACAGACAATAGCTTAGGTATAAACAACTAAGCAATACAAGTTACGCCTTAAACATAAAATAATACAAAGCAATGAAATACTGCTTAGTTATTAGTCTTTCCTTTTTAAAATAAGTGTTTTATTTTTTAGATTCATTGAAAATTTAATATACTAACAAGTAAAAAAGATAGTTATTTTAAAAAGGAAAGAGTATTATTATTGTGCATCCACTAATGGTAGTTTATTGTCTTTGCCATGTTGCTAATTTTTCACTAATTCTTCTCTACAGATTACGCGTATGGAATTTTGAAAGGTAGATTCTCATTTCTTGGCAAATATTTTCAGTTGCATGGTGTGATTTCCATATCTATTGAGTCCTGATCTGTCACAAAGAAGACATTATTAGGGTACCATAGAACATATAAAATGTCTTTTAGAGACTAATTAATTTGCCATTCTTTTAATTTCTTTAAGAGTTAAATTGGTGCTTTTTCTTATATCAATTAATTATGTATGTAAAACTTTTTTACAATTATAGAATATCAAATTACATTCTTTGCACACCATGTTCAACTTTATGTAATCGTTAGCAACCAATATATTTAAATTGATCGTAAATTTTATATTTACACAGGACTTCGAAAAGTAGTAGGAAAAGATGGAGGAGATACCTTCTATACAGCAGATGTATTTGCTATTATTAAGCTAGGAGTATTCACGGGACGGGTTATGGTGCCATATATGATCGTCAAATTCATATTGAGTCTCGTATTTTTCTTAGTAATGTTGATCTACATATGCCAAAGAAGACATGCATCAATTTATGAAAACATTGAGGAATTTTTGCAATGGAACGAACTCATTCCAATAAGGTATTCATATAAAGAGATAAAGAAGATGACGAGATTTTAAGGAAAAGCTAGGAGAAGAAGGATTCGGGGTCTGTATACAAGGAAAATCTACGAAGTGGACCTTTTGTAGCCATAAAAATGTTGGGTAAAGCCAAGGGTAATGGTCAAGATTTCATCAGTGAAGTTGCTACAATTGGTAGAATACATCATGCCAATGTAGTAAGGTGGATTGGATTTTGTGTTGAGGGTTCAAAACGCGCTCTTGTATACGAATTTATGTCGAATGGTTCTTTAGATAAGTTTATCTTCTCCAAAGTGGATAGTATATCATCGACATACCATAAACTTTTTGAAATATCTCTTGGTGTGGCTCGTGGTATAGCTTATCTGCATGAAGGTTGCGACATGCAAATTTTGCATTTTGATATCAAGCCTCATAACATTCTTCTTGATGAGAACTTCATTCCTAAGGTCTCAGACTTTGGTCTTGCAAAGCTTAATCCTCTTGATAACAGTATTGTATCTTTGACAGCAGCAAGAGGAACTATTGGTTACATGGCTCCAGAATTGTTCTACAAAAATATTGGAGCAGTATCTTACAAAGCTGATGTCTATTGCTTTGGAATGCTTTTGATGGAAATGGCAAGTCAAAGAAGAGCATTCAAACCAATTTTACTTTTCATTTTGGATATAACATCAATTAGCTCAAAAAAGTGATGAAATAAGATTGGAAATTTTGATGCATGAAGAAACAAGCGAACTAACAAAAAAGATGTTCACAACTGCACTGTAATGTATACAATTGAAGCCAAGTGATCGTCCTTCAATGAATAAAGTAGTGGAAATGTTAGAAGGAGGGGATGCTGCAAGTATTGAAATGCCTCCAAAGCCTTCGCATTATCCAAATGATATTATTCAGAGAGATTCTGAGATTGACTTAGGAGAAACTACTTCAAATAATTCTTCTGGCTCTTCAAGTTTTGAGGAGGAAATTGTAACTAACCCTCTGTTGAAGTTTTCTGGATGATGACTAGTCCAGTTTGCTTTTTATGATCTTGTTTCTTATTATGTTAATTGTTAAGTAAATGGACAAGTATAGCAAGTGTGATATTTTTCTATATTGTATTTTTATTTATATTTATGTGTTGTACGCTTTTGTTTATTAAAACCAGTCGAATGACAATTTGATTATTTCTTTGTGGGCACGCTTGTATTAATATTATTATTTTGATAGAATAAACAAAATATAATCTTTGTTTAGTTTTAACTCAATAATATATACAATGGCTAGAGAAGGCAATAGTTAATATAATCAATACCAGAAGGAGACTAATTTTGTAAGACTGATTATTTCTGGCATATTTACTTATGCTCCCCCTAATTTAAGGGTGAAATTTGTTGATCACATAAAGTATTCAAATTATTTTAAGTTAATTGTATGTTATGATAATATTAGTATCATGCATGTGAATCTCAATAGCAAAAGTTGAAACACAAATAATAAAAGGCAAACTAATAATTCAAAATACGCAATAAATGTAATTAATATTATAAATTAAATTAAATTAAATTAAATTAAATTACAACATATTCTTTAAATAAAATCAGAATACTTAATTAATATTATAAATTTAGTTACAGTATTTTCTTAATTTTAAATAAAATTCATCTCTATTATTTTTTCCAAGAAATAAACTATAGTTTTTCAGACTAAAAAAAACAGAAATGGGTTTTAATTATTACCAGAGCCCAAGATATAAAAAAAGAGTAAAGTTAGGGAACCAAAAGCATATCAGCCAAATACATTTGGATGAATTCAAAATCTTTACGAGTTAATATATATGGATGTTTCTTCTACTAAGTATTAGAATGTTTCTTTTTCATATTAAATGGATGTTCTTTTATATATTTTTCGAATTTGTGATTGTTGGAAGTGGATAGGTTAATGTGAGAAAAAAGAGAAAGGTTTTTATAGGTTTTAATTAGGTTTACTTAATCAATTTAAAAAATTTTAAATTTTGAATTAAAAAAATTTAAAATTAATTAATTATTGATATAAATTAATGTAATTTTGTTTAGTTTTTGGTTGATAAGCTTTTGGTTCTTTATACTTTTCCATAAAAAAATGATCAAATTATAAAATTCTTGTGGTACCTCTTACATGCGATTTTTGGAAAGTCTTAAACCTGTAAAAAAAGAAACCGTTGGGCCAGATCCAAGCCCAAGAAACAAGCATGAGCTTCTCATCAAGCCACACGAATTTATTTTGTGAGACTGATTATTTCTGGTAGTACTTATGTTCCCTCTAGTTTAAGAGTGAAATTTGTTGATCACATAAATTATGAAAATTATTTTAAGTTAATTGAATGTTATGGTGAGATTGGTAGCATGCATGTAGATGAAGCTTACTACCCGAGAAGGAGAAACACAAATAATACTAATAAATATGTATTTTTATATGCAATGTTCAATGGGTAGTTTTTTTTGTAATACACGTATAATGATGGTAAATTTATAATCATATTAGGTATATATAAAAAATTAAATACAAAATCAATAATATAAAATATATATTAAAATATAAAATATATATTAAAAATAAATTTAATATATATATTTAGATATAAATATAGTAGTTGACTTTTTGTGTACACATAATATTTTTAGTAAATTTAATATAGTAATAATAAGAATATTTTTTTAGTTTTTTATTGTATTTCAAACTCAGTAGACTAAACATTACTTTGTTGTGGATCACAATTTTATTTAAAGATTTATTAATTATTAATGAATTGTAATATGTATAAGATAAATTTTGAATTCTAATTTTTATTTAAATAAATTAGTGAGTTAATTGCTGGACAAATCTAAATTATTTTTTATAATTCATGTATTACATTTACTTTCTCTCTTTACATGTGAAAATAACTTCTGATCTAAGACTATTGAGCAGATTCAAATAATCAACTATATATTATTCAAAATTATTATTTGTAAATTTATTTGTAACGTTACTAAATTATTTTAGATTATTTTTTAAAAGATTTATCATTTCATAAACTAGAAGCGAGAATTTTGAATTCTCTAAAGTTTGAATTTTATTTTAAAAAATAAAGTGTAATTTTTTACTATTTATTTTATAGGTAAAACCAAAAATAAATATAAAAAAATTATTTAAAAATAAAATATCACACTTTAACTTTTAAAATATAAATTTAAAATTTAAAAAATTCAGATTCGGAAGAAAGTAGTTACAATACAAATACAATAATTGTCCTCGACTTTTACATGGCTAGTTCAGGTACAATCAGGTCCCCATAAATGTACTCCTGTGCTGTTTCTTGTCTTTTTAAATAGAAATTTGCAAATAATAGAGTTTTCAATTTGTAAAAGACTAAATAGATCCCACACAACAAAGAAAAAGAAGAAAGATATATAATTACAAGATAAAAATGATATTAAGTATTGATAAGAAAGGTACTTCATATTAATAAGAAAAATGATTAATCATATTAAAATTATTATGAAACATCAAATAAAATGCATTTGAGAGAAGGATTATACATCAATTTCGTTAACCGACAATGATATTATTTTTTTGATTAACTATTTAGATGAACTAACTAATTTGAATTAGTCGAATAATTTATTTATTTATTAATTAGTGACACATTTTTAAATAAAATTTAGGTCTATCACTACGAATTAGTCATAAATAGACTAGGTTAATAGATATTATGCTAACAAAAAATATTCAGATGAACCCTTTTTTGTCAAAACTTTTTTTAATTACTATTTAAATTTGGCAACATGTTTTAAATTAATAATTGACTTATTTTTTTTAACAGTATCACCTAACGAAGAATTTTAAAATTTATAGAAAGATATCCCTATATACACGCACGTACGAACTCAAGTTAGTTGTTGACTTGTTCTTACGCCCTAGTTAGACTTCTAGTCTTCTACCTGCAGTAATTTTCCCGTCACTTAGCTGTTGCATATTCAGTGTTTCTTTTTTATTTATTTATTTTTGGACACTTAAAAAAATTTAATGTATGTAATTATTTGATAGGGAACTATTGACTCTTTTTTTTAACGGAGAATGAGCATGTATTATGCTTAATTATGGATTAGTAGTGTATTTTTCACTTTTTTGTTAATATGAGGATTATTTTTTTTTATTTTAAATTGTAATTCACAGACTCAGATTTAGTTGACATAAAAAATTAAAGGTTCGATTTGTGATAAAGTAAATTCAAATTTAAAGAAAAACAAAACTGAGCATTTGATTTATGAAAGATAATTTTTTTTATTTTAAAGAAAAAGTCAATTAGTGGTTAGGTTTTATAAAAATATTAAAAAAATAAAAAAACCCAAATCTAAGGGTAGGTTTTGCGAAAATTTTTTAAAAAAATTCAAAAAATCTAAATCTGAAGATAGATTTTGTGAAAAAAATTTTAGAAAACTCAAATCTGAGTGTTCAATTTATGATTCCCTAAATCTTGACCTTTCGATTTGTTTGTTATCATCTTCCACACCTAAGAATAACACATTCAGTTTTAATATTGGTGAAAAATATCGTTTCGTCTTTAATATGAAAATTAAAAAGCTGAAACTATTTTTTTATACATATTATCTCTACATTTTTTTTTACATTTTTTTTTATTTTTTTTATTATCTATACATTATTATTATCACAAAATAATCTATTTTTTCCACCAACCATCTCAAACAATAATATCCCATATTTGTATATACAATAATATCCCATATTTGTATATAGATATTTACTATAATGTCTAAAATTTAGTGTTTAATAAACAAAAAATAAATAATCTAAATTTAAATTTTAAATTTTCATGAAAATTTCCATTGCAATATCTTCCATCTTTATTGGAGAAAAAAGAAGGACACGCAACAAAACTAGAAAGAAATTATGGAGGGAGAGGATAAGAACTTTTTACTTTAAAAAAGCGAATTAAACAAAGGTTAAATATTTAATTATATTTTTTATTGATTTTTTAACACGCTAAACAAATTAATTATGTTTTGTGTATAAAAAATTAATTATTATTTATATAAAAACGTAAAAGATATATTAAAAATATATTAAATAATATATATTTATATATAAATATATAATAATTAATTTAGTAATTAATTTTTAGTATAGATATCGTTTTTTTAAATCAATAAATGGTTGTATGTGACACAAAAAACGATTGAGGACGGTATTAATTGGAGTGAGAATTGAGAAGTGAGAACAATAATTCAACCGACCAAAAAAAGTGGGAAGAGACCTGTAAAGTCAGGACCTATGCATGAAATAATTGGAATCTGGAGTATTTTTTATTCGTGTGGAATATATTTTAAATATGACATTTATTGATATATATTTTATATAAATATTTTTTATATTTAATTATATTTTTTTAAATATATTTAGATATTAAATATATTTAAATATTATTACGTATTAATATATTTAATTTTATTTTTATTATATATTTTTAAAATAAATTAAAAAATATTATATATTATTAATTGTTAAAAAATATTATTTATATATATATATATTGTATCTCTGTATTTTATGAAAATTTTAAATTCGTATGTCTGTGTATCTTGTGTCGTGTCGTATTTGTGTCAGTACATTATATACAAGAACACTTTATTAAATTATTGTATTTATATATTAGATATATTTTAAATACGATATTCATTAACACTCGTCTGACATACAAATTTTTTATGTCTAATTGCGTCTTTATAAAAAATAAAAAATAAATTTAGACTCATTTAGATACATTTAAATATCCTCATATATTAGTATTTTTAGCCTTATTTTTAATATATATTTTTAAAATAAATTTTAAAATAATATATATTATTATTTATTTAAATAAAAAATATTTTAAAAATTTTATATAATTAAAAGATATTAAAAATAATTAAAAGAATAATTTATATTTTAATATTAATAAAATATCAAAATACTATTATAATTTATAAAAAAAAATTTATATTTTATATGTATTTTTATAAAAATTTAAAAGTTGTGTGCATGTATGTCTGGTATACTTTAGCATCCAATGTTCATATCAGTGTCTTGTATCAGTGTATTTTAGAAAAAGAGATATAAACCGAAAAATGGAGAAAGTGAGGTTGACTTCTTGATTCTAAAGCTGTAAAGCACAAGACGAAATAAATTCGTGTCATTACGTGTTTCACTTTTGAGTAATTGAGTTTTGGAGATAAGCGTACGTTTCAATTTATCAGAATGATACCAGTGTCATTTTAGATTTAATTCATACATATAATTTAGACTAAAAAATGTCATTAGGATATTTGTTAATAACAAACACTCTTAAAATAAAATCAATAAATACCAGGAATCCAACTAACTAATTTCGTTCCTAGCCTAGATTTAGTGAATGAATTTCTCGTAAATTTATTAAATTGAAATATTAAAGTTATTATAAATTATATAATATTTTTTTAAAAGAACCATCCGTCCTTATCCCCTCGATATTGGCAAAGCCACTTACTCAGGGCCAGGGACGACCTATCTCGCAGACCTTTAGTCATATAATAATAATAATAATAATAATAATAATAATAATAATAATAATAATAATTGTTCCGTCAGTGCTGACCAAGGTCGACGACTCTGAAGTGAACTCTTGGATATGTGGTCGAACTATACGTCGTCTAAGTGTGGGTATGAGTTTGGCCTTGGTTCTCTGAAACACGGCGGTGGGAGTACCTGCACAAAGCACTCCAATGCTCAAGTAAGTAGGTAAATAATAAATGAGTAAAGAGTAATAACTAGAAGTGAGTTTGGAACCTGAGCCTTTCTGAATTAGAGGGGTCAGATTTATAGACGTATTGGGTTTGTTAGTGAGCTTTGAGCTTTGGTTAGTTCCGATATTCTTGGTCACTGCCGTTATGGATATCTTTTTGAAGTGTGGAGACGTGATTGAGTAGTATATTCAGTTTCGGAGATAGCTTTTAGAATTTGTTTGTTCTGTTTTGCTTGTTTCCGACCTTTAAGGTCAGCCCGTTAATGAACTTCAATGCCGATTATGGCGTGGTACACATCATAGCCCCCCAGGTAGGCTAGCGTTCCGTATAGGTCGGTAGCCGAGCTTTTTTGTCTTTCATACGTGGCTAAGTTTGTTTTGAAAAAATTTGAAAAGGGTTTTAGTTGTCTCTTCGTAAGTCGTGCCAACTTTATTGCTGATTATTGTCGTTTTGGTTTCCCACGTTTGTTAGTGGGTATGAATTAATTTACCTACTTTGTTAGTGGGCTTGCAATAATAGTTATTTTCTTTGTTTTTGGGAATTACGCTGTGTTGCTCATAATCTTCTTATCCTCGCTATGTCTTCGAAAGGTAAGCGTTTCTTGACTCTTCTTTGACTGTTCGTTTCTGTATACTTTTTCATGGCGGGAGAGAAATTAAAAGAGAAGTTGAAGGCTATTGAGGTTAGGGAAGATGACCCATATCATTGGGTTCAAGACGATGTGAAGACTCGTTCGTCTTCCTTCATCAGCGTCGAATCCCTTTCTGATTTGAGGGGCGTAGATTTCGTGAGGGGAGGTTCTGGTGTTGTTGTCGAGTTTCAGCCCTGCTCCAGTAGTGATAGGGTTTGTGAGAGAAGGGGTGACTGGGAGTATTTTTATATGTATACTCCATGCATGGTTGAACTTGGGGTGAAGTTTCCTTTTTCTTCTTTTGAGTGTGACGTCCTCACTCAGCTAAACTGTGCTCCGTCTCAGTTGCACCCAAATTCCTGGGCATTTTTCCGCGCATTTCAATGTCTAATGGAATTCCTCTCTTGTTCGCTGTCTTTATTCTTCTCTCTTTTTCAGGCAAAGGGAGTTCGTAAGGGATTGTGGGTTTGTTTAAGTAGTTTTCCGGGGCGGTCTGTATTTCTTCTTTATAAGTCCTCTTTTAAGAACTTCAAATCCCTTTTATCAAAGTTCGGTCTGCCGAATCTGAGTATCCTTTTTATTTGGATGGTGAGTTGAGCGAGAAATTTCCCCTCTACTGGTGTTCTGAACCGACTCAAATTCTCGAAACTTCTGAGAGGAGTGAGGAAGAGGAGTTTGTGATGAGTTTTCTGGTTGAGAGTGTTGCTGCTGGGGAATGCTTGTCTATTCCTGATATTTTGGTTTATATGATTCAGGTGATAATGAGGGTTTAAGGGCTTATATAGGTAATGCGTCTGATGTTTTTTGTTGAGTGTTGGGTATTTTGCCGAGTTTATGTAACGTTTGGTGGTTTTCGTTCAGGTGGCCGAGTTCCTTTGTTGGATCCGAACAAGTTGCAGTCTTTTTTGAACAAGAAGAGGGAGAAAGGGGTTGGTAGCGCTGGTGATCGGAAGGATGGGGGTGAGCAAGCTTTGTCGTCCATCGCGCATCCTGCATCTTCGTTTAAAAGGAAGAGGGATGATACTTCTTTGGAGGTCATTTCTGAAGGTGGTCATGAGGCTGTGGGTGGTAGTGGACTTGCCTTTGATCGGCAAAAGAAGCTTCATGGTTTCATTGCGGGCTCCAGTTCGCATTCCCTTTGGAGCGAGCAGTTTAACTTTGCGGAGCTTTCTGAGATGGCTTCACGGTATCCTGGGGACATGCTTATGATTCGCCGAGCTGGTATGGAGGCGCTTGGTAAATTCGTTCAGGTATGTTTTATTTTTGTTTCTCGTTCTTTCGATCTTTTGTATTGTACTTATGTCACGAATGCTTTGGTAGGTTGTTGCTTCTCTCTTACTCTGTGTTGGTCGGACTGTTGAGTGCGTTGGGGCTAAGCAACAAGAAGCTGTGGACAAAGTTTCCACTTTGGAGAAGTCATACACAGCTCGGATTGCTGATTTGGAAAAGGCTGTGAAGGAAAAAGATGATGTCGCTACCAGTGCTGTGGCTAAAGCGAAGGAGGCTGAGGATGAGGTGGTTCGTTTGCGGGATCAAATTCGCTTGTTACAAACTGAAGTTAAGGAGCACGATGTGGCCAAAGGTCGGCTTACATCCCGCGTGCATGAGCTAGAGGAAGCTGGGATGGAGATGTTTTCTTATGGTTTTGATCGTGCTGTGAGTCAGGTTGCTCTGCTGGCTCCTGATTTTGATTGCGACAAGCTCGATATTACAAAAATAGTTGTAGGTGGAAAGTTAGTTGTGGATGGTACCGTGGAGGAGCATGGCGAGAATGCTCCTTCTTAGTTTGTTTGTATTTATAACTTTTGTTGTTTTGACTGACTGAACTTTGGATTTGTTTTTTGAATCGTGTATGGTACTTTGCCGACGTTAGGTCGGTTTGACTATTGTGGTGGAATTTGGCCGATGTTAGGCCTGTTTGGTAATATTATATTGGTGATTTACAGCAAGTGTTTCTGCCTTGTTACATTTTGTCATTGTTAGGCTATACTTCAGAAGAATTTATCACCTTTATTTGGATTCGAAGGGCGTTCGGCCTCATTAAAACACTCCTTAGGCAAAACCCTTTCTTTGGGGAAAAAAGCTCTAAGGGGGAAAAAGAGTACCTTCATTCGCATTTCGTTCAAACTATGACATATACATCTTGAGAGAGGAGACGTTCCAGTTTCCTGGAATGGCCTTGCCTTGTAGTGTTTGCAGTTGATATGCCCCCTTGCCGAGCACTTTGGTTACACGGAAAGGGCCTTCCCAATTTGCGGCGAGTTTACCATGAGTTGGAGGTCGCCTGGCCTCCTCTGTTCGTCTGAGCACGAGGTCGCCTTCCTTGAATATCCTCGGAGCCACCTTCCTATTGTGTCTTCTTTCTATTATCCTTTTTTGGGCCCTTTGTTTGATAGCGGCAATTTCTCTGTCTTCTTCAGCTAGGTCAAGCTCGGCACTTCTGGCTCTTAGATTCTGTTGTTCGTCGTATAGCTCGGTTCTTAACGTCGGTAATCTGACCTCAATGGGGATCAGTGCTTCTGAGCCATAAACTAGCTTGAAGGGTGTTTCGCCTGTAGTGCTATGCATTGTGGTGTTGTAACTCCACAGCACTTCGGGGATGAGCTCGGCCCATTCTCCCTTCGCGTTATCGAGCTTCTTTTTTATTGCCTGCAACACAACTCGGTTAGCAGCTTCGGCTTGCCCATTAGTTTGTGGGTGTTCCACCGAGCTAAAACGATGCTGAATGTTAAAATTTTTTAGGAATGAACCGAGCTTGTTATCCGTGAATTGTCTACCATTGTCTGATATGATTTCTTTCGGTATTCCAAAGCGACATATTATATTTTTCCAAATAAAAGATCGTACCTTTTCAGCTGTTACCTTTTGAGCTTCTATCCATTTCGAGAAGTAGTCTATGGATACCAAGAGGAATTTTACCTGTCCTGGTGCTGTTGGGAATGGGCCGAGGATGTCAAGTCCCCATCTGTGGAAAGGCCAGCTTACCTCCATGCTGTGTAATACCTCGGCTGGCTTCGTTGAGATCGCCTCATGTTTCTGGCATTTGTCGCATGTTTTGACCTTTGTTATGCAATCTCTCTTCATGGTCGGCCAATAATACCCTGTTCGGATTATTTTTGCAGCGAGAGCTCGTCCTCCTATGTGGTTTCCACATACTCCTTCATGGACTTCGTTCATTACTTCTATGGCCTGGTCTTGGTCTAGGCATCTTAGTAATGGTTGTGAGAAACCTCGTCTGTATAGCTCCCCTGATATTCTCGTATAGAAGCTTGCTTTACGTTTAAACTGTTGAGGGTGGAGCTCGTCTCTGGGTATGGTACCTGTACATATATATTCAAGGAAAGGTTTCCTCCAATCATGGAAGTGGTTAATGTTTTCGACACATAATAGTTCAATGCTCGGTTTTGTGAGTGTGTGTTGTGATAATGTTGATGTTTGTGTGTCTGCCCTGGTGGCGGCGAGTTTAGATAGTATGTCCGCCCTGACATTTTGTTCTCTATGTACATGTAATATGGTGAATGAACTGAAATTTGAAATTAGATCCTTTGCTATGAGCCAGTATTGTTCTAGCAAGGGATTTTTTACCTGGAATTCTCCTCGGATTTGTTGGACCACCAGGAGGGAATCGCAATGTGCCGTTAAATTCGTCGCTTTGTGGCTTAAGGCGAGTTTGAGTCCCGCTATTAGGGCTTCATACTCGGCCTGGTTGTTGCTTGCCGAGAAGTGAAACTGGAGGGCTTGCTCGGCTACCACCTGATTTCCCTCCTTTAAGATTATGCCGGCCCCGCTCCCTTCTCGGCTTGACGCCCCATCCACGTGTAACTCCTATGTTTCAATGTGATCGTCTGGGGTCATTTCCGTGATGAAGTCGGCGAGAACCTGTGCCTTGAGGGCCGATCTGGTCTGAAACTGAATATCGAACTCTGAGAGTTCAATTGACCATTTGGTCAATCGTCCTGCCAGTTCTGGTTTTGTTAATACTTGCCTCAATGGGTGATTTGTTCTCACTACTATTGTGTGGCTTTGGAAATAGTGTCTTAGTCTTCTTGCCGTGACCACGAGTGCCAGGGCGAGCTGCTCTATCTTCGGGTACCTTTGTTCCGTTGGTTGCATTACTCTGCTGACGAAGTATACTGGCTGTTGGATTCTTCCTGTCTCAACGACGAGGGCCGAGCTTATGGAATGATTGGAAACAGACAGGTATAGATATAGAGGCTTGCCGACCTCAGGTCTTTGTAATACGGGTGGTGATGATGGAAGGGTCTTAAGTTCGGCAAACGCCGCCTCGCACTCTGGTGTCCATTGAAACTGTTTGTTTTTTAAGATCGCATGGAAGAATAAATATGACCGACTTGATACCGCGGGTAGGAATCGGGATAGAGCGGCTATCCTTCCTGCTAGTTGCTGTACTTCCTTTATCGTCTTGGGGCTTGTCATGTTGAGTATAGCCTTGCATTTCTCAGGGTTTGCTTCGATTCCTCTGAAAGTCAACATAAATCCTAGGAATTTTCCTCCTTGGACTCCAAAAGCGCATTTTTCTGGATTCAATCTCATATTATATGCTCGGATTTGTTCAAATATTTCCTTGAGGTCGTCGCAGTGTGGCCGATCTTTAGTGGACTTGGCGACCATATCGTCCACGTAGATCTCGATGTTCCGACCTATCTGGTGTCGGAATACTTTGTCCATCAGACGCTGGTAGGTTGCACCTGCATTCTTTAGGCCAAAGGGCATAACTCTATAACAGAAATTGCCATGTTCAGTTATAAACGCTGTTTTGCTTTGGTCTTCTGGATGCATTAGAATCTGGTTGTACCCAGAGTATGCATCCATGAAGCTCAAGCTGTTAAAACCTGAGGCGTTGTCTACAAGTTTATCGATGCATGGTAGGGGGTAAGCATCTTTAGGACATGCTTTGTTCAAATCTGAAAAGTCGACACACATGCGCCGCTTACCTGAGTTTTTCCTTACCATTACTACGTTTGAGAGCCATGTGGTGAAGCGAATTTCTTTGATGAAGTTGGCTTTGAGGAGTTTTTCTGTTTCTTCTAAGGCCGCCTTTGATTTCTCGGTGCCGAGGTTTCGCTTCTTCTGGGCTATAGGTCGGCTTGTTTTGTTCGTGGCTAGTTTGTGGCAGATGATATCTGGGCTAATGCCAGGCAAATCTGCCGGGGTCCAGGCGAACAGGTCAGCGTAGTCTTGTAGTAACTTTATCAATTCCGATCTCTGTTGTCCTCTTAGTGCTTGGCCGATGTACGTCACCTGTCCCGGAACTTGAGTTAGCTGGATTTTGTGTAGCTCATCTGCTGGTTGAGGTCTTTCCTGGGTATCCCCTCGAGGATCTAGTTCGGCCAAGGACAAGATTTCTGAGCCATTTATTGAATGGACCTCCCTTTGTTTGTGGCATATGTCCGATCTTTTTAAGCTAGCGTTGTAGCATTGCCGAGCTTGTTGTCGATCAGAATGTATTGTCGCTATCTTGTTATCTTGCGCCTGAAACTTAACACACAGATGATAAGTAGATACGACTGCCCTGAACATATTCAGAGCAGGTCATCCGAGGATAATATTGTAGGGACTGGGGCAGTCAACTATTAGGTATTGTATGTCTAAGGTTTTTGATAATGGGTTGTTTCCCATCGTCGTCCTTAGCCATATGTAACCTTTGATTGGTACTCTCTCGCCAGAGAATCCTACTAATTCTCCGGACGAGGGTTTTATTAGTTTTTCAGAGAGATTCATTTTCAAGAAAGTAGAATGAAAAAGAACATCTGCACTACTACCTGGGTCCAAAAGGACTTTTCTTACCAGAAGGTTGCCTGTTTGAATGGAAATTACTACTGGGTCGTCTGTGTGAGGGGCGGCCGAGTATATATCAGCTTGGTTGAAAGTGATTTCTAAGTCCTGAATATCTTTGTTGTTTGGTGGAGTTGTTCCTTCGATTGCTAACATCGCACGGTAGCTCCGCTTCCGTGCTGAATTGGATGCGCCGCCTCCTGCGAATCCTCCAGATATGCAGTTTATAACCCCCTTAGGTGGGTTGTTGTTCAGCCATTTATTGGTTTCTTTGCTGGCCGAGGTTTGATGATGTTCTTCTCTGTTGCTTTCCCTGTGTTTTCGTCCCTCAATGTACTTGTCCAGGAGGCCCTGTCGTGCTAATCTTTCCAAGAGATCTTTGGCTATCACGCACTCGTCGGTTGTATGACCATATTTCTGGTGGAAGGCACAGTGTTTGCTTTTGTCGATGAATCGCTGATCTTGGTAGCTTCCCGCTCTAGTTGGTGGCTTTATAATCTTGGCGTTAAGTATTTCTTTGATTATCTTCTCTCTCTTCGTATTGAATCTGGTGTAGTTATCGAATTTTGGGGTGAGCTTGAAGGGTTTGCCGAGGTCTCTAATGTTTGCCGATCTGGAGGGTCTGTCGTCCTCTTTTCTTGGTCTCCTTTCGGTTTTGTCGGCCTCTCGGAGTTCTTCGATCTCCATTTGTCCTGCTGCCCTTTCTCGGAATTCGTCCAGTGTTTTTGGTTTTATAACCGCGATTATTTCTCTGAATTTTCCGGGTCTGAGTCCAGCTTTGAGGGCATGTAGGTGGACGGCAGGGTTTAAGTCAGGTATTTCCATGGTGGCATCTGTGAACCTGGTCATGTAATCTTTTAGGCTTTCCTGTGGGCCCTGGCGGATAGTGCTTAGGTAGTCTGATCCATGTACATAGATCCAAGCTGCTGCAAAGTAGTCGATGAAAGACCTAGCCAGATCTTCGAAGGAGGCGATTGATCCTGCAGACAATTTTGAAAACCAAAGTAGGGCAGCCCCGTCTAGATAAGTAGGGAAAGCTCTGCAAAGCACAGGATCGTTATTAGGTCCGTTAAAAAACATCATAGATTGAAATTTCTTAATGTGAGCCCGGGGGTCACCAATCCCCTTATACGGCTCAAGAGAGGAAGGCAGTGTGAAATGCTTAGGCATTTGGAAATTCGTGATTTCCTCATAAAACGGGTTGTCCAAGGTCAGCTTCTCCTTAGGGGGTTTGACGCCTATGAGTTCGGCACCGCCTTAGGTGGAACCTTTGGAGTTTCCTTCCTCTTGTTTGCTGCTCTGGGTAGATAGCTCAGCTAGTCTCTTGACTTCCGCTTGCAGTTCGGCCATCTGGGCCATAAGTTCGGCCTGACTGGGTACTTGAATTCCGTTGTCTGCCATGTCACGATCTTGATGAAACCTGCGTAGAACAAGAAAGTAAAAAGAAAAAGGGGAGTGGTAATAGAGTGGGGTTAGTTTTCGGGCCCCACGGTGGGCGCCAAATGTTCCGTCAGTACTGACCAAGGTCGACGACTCTGAAGTGAACTCTTGGATATGTGGTCGAACTATACGTCGTCCAAGTGTGGGTATGAGTTTGGCCTTGGTCCTCTGAAACACGGCGGTGGGAGTACCTGCACAAAGCACTCTGACGCTCAAGTAAGTAGGTGAATAATAAATGAGTAAAGAGTAATAACTAAAAGTGAGTTTGGAACCTGAGCCTTTCTGAATTAGAGGGGTCAGATTTATAGGCGTATTGGGTTTGTTAGTGAGCTTTGAACTTTGGTTAGTTCCGATATTCTTGGTCACTGCCGTTATGGATATCTTTTTGAAGTGTGGAGACGTGATTGAGTAGTGCATTCAGTTTCGGAGATAGCTTTTAGAATTTGTTTGTTCTGTTTTGCTTATTTCCGACCTTTAAGGTCAGCCCGTTAATGAATTTCAATGCCGATTATGGCGTGGTACACATCATAGCCCCCCAGGTGGGCTAGCGTTCCGTATAGGTCGGTAGCCGAGCTTTTTTGTCTTTCATACGTGGCTAAGTTTGTTTTGAAAGAATTTGAAAAGGGTTTTAGTTGTCTCTTCGTAAGTCGTGCCAACTTTATTACTGATTATTGTCGTTTTGGTTTCCCACGTTTGTTAGTGGGTATGAATTAATTTACCCACTTTGTTAGTGGGCTTGCAATAATAGTTATTTTCTTTGTTTTTGGGAATTACGCTGTGTTGCTCATAATCTTCTTATCCTCGCTATGTCTTCGAAAGGTAAGCGTTTCTTGACTCTTCTTTGACTGTTCGTTTCTGTATACTTTTTCATGGCGGGAGAGAAATTAAAAGAGAAGTTGAAGGCTATTGAGGTTAGGGAAGATGACCCATATCATTGGGTTCAAGACGATGTGAAGACTCGTTCTGGATGCATTAGAATCTGGTTGTACCCAGAGTATGCATCCATAAAGCTCAAGCTGTTAAAACCCGAGGCGTTGTCTACAAGTTTATCGATGCATGGTAGGGGTAAGCATCTTTAGGACATGCTTTGTTCAAATCTGAAAAGTCGACGCACATGCGTCACTTACCTGAGTTTTTCCTTACCATTACTACGTTTGAGAGCCATGTGGTGAAGTGGATTTCTTTGATGAAGTTGGCTTTAGAGCACAAATTAATTAAATTATTAAAATTTATGTTAAAAAAAATTTCTTTGTTCGGCACAACACACAAGTTACGCTTGACTCCTTGCATAGATTTTTTATTTTTGGTGTTATTGTATCAGACTTAAGTCGTCGTTTACTCGTCCTAATATCTCAAAAGAAGCAAAAATCTGTGCGCATAGGAAAATTAACTTTTAATTATTTAATGTAAATCGATTTTTTAGAATTGATTATTTAACATTTTGAGTTAAAAATTTATAATTTAGAATTTAAAATTTAAAATAAATAAAATATTTTTTAAGAAATTAGTTGACATTGACTAAAAAAATAATTATGTAAAAAATATATATTAAAAATAAATTAAATAATATATACTAAAAGTAAATTAGATAATATTTATATTCATATCTATAATGATGGTTGATTTGGTAATTATTTTTAATGTATGCAAAATATTTTTAGTATTCTAATAATTTATTATAGTTTAAATATTATATAACATTTATTGAATTTTATTTTTTGTCTCTAAGATTTTATTATTTTATTGTGCGTTATTTTTAAAACCGTATATGTTAATTATATATTGAATTGATTCAGTTATCTTTTTTATTAAAATTTGATAATAATTATGATCAATTTAAGTCTACTTAACTCGAGTCTTACACTTTTAATACCGAAAGTCTCTTTCTCCTTATTGATTATGTAAGTTTATGTGTTTACCCACAATAATAATTAAAAAAGTAGAGTGTATAGAACTTTAATTTTGTTATTAGGAATATTTTGTAATATTCTTTTGACAATGAAGTGTTTTTTTTTTTTGTTTTTTGTTTTTGAAGGAATCAATGAAGTGTTTAAACTTAATCAAGTACTCAACATTCTAGCCCCTGTTTTATTTCTCTCCAAACTTTTTTTAGTCATATATATATATGAATTAAGAAATTTCACACAACCCATACAAATTAACATAAAAAGCATGTAAACTAATAATTTATAGACTTTTGTTTAATATCACAAGCCTTTTTACCAATAAAATATTAATTATTAAATTAATTATTATATATTTATAGATAAATATATATTATTTAACTTATTTTTAAAATATGTTTTATATTTATATATATTTTATATATATAGATGATTGATTTTAATATATAATTAACATAATTGTTTTATCCAATATAATAATTGTCAAATTAACATTATCCATCTAACTACTGTATGTCCTATCACAGATGTAAGAAACGAATTTCTTGTTCTTTATTATTATAAATGAGTCTAAATTAAAACATTGAACCTAGTGCGAGACTCACGTACTAATTATATTGGAGTAGATAATTCAGAAATATTTTCGATTTGAATTGATTTAGTAATTTGTTCATTAATCAATTTAAATAAATATTAGGATTTTAAATTTTATATTATGTATATATTAACTTATTAGTTAATAAATTTTTAAATAAAATTTTAATTCATGATAGATTAATCTTATCCTATCAGAATAAAAGTATTATAAAAAAATTATCAATGATACTGTCACAGCAGATATTAAAACCTTTTTTAATTTAAGTATTTTTAGAATTTGAATTAGTTTAAAAGAAAAATAAGTTAAATAACATATATGTATGTGCATTAAATAACATATGTGCATGTACATCTTGAAGGAAAAATATAGATAAATAATTTTTAATCAATTAATTTTAAATAATTGTACTAATAATTATTAATTTTATATTTTTAAAAAATAAAATTTAAATAATCACTAATTAATGAGAATTTAAAATATTAGAATCATTTCATTAGCTTGTTGTTAAGTAGATCCCGTTGATTATCTAATGGAATTATATGTCGAATGTACCCAATTACTAATTCAACAGTAACCAACTAAAATCATTTTTTTTTCTAAATATGATTAATTAATGGCACGCATAAATAATTAAGTAAATAACTAGTCTATTAAATTAATAAGTATTAATTTAAGGAAAAGTCTAGGAATGATCAGTTTTATTAAAATCTGGGTTAACTAGCAAAAGCACTCATTTTTGGATGAAATCTCACACCATTGAAATCACCAATAATAATTAATTGATGGCTACAAATCACACAATTTGTTGCCCCTAACACTCCTCTTAATATAATTTATTAAACTAAAATATAATTTTTTATTTATAATGCAGAAAAAAGGAACTCTCCTTATCACTTCAGAGAGATACATGCAAACACCAAATGCAAGTTAAATGCCTAATAATATGCTATCTTAAATCAAACTAGTCTGTTTCTGGAATCACTTCCAGTTCCAAATTCAAGCATCTTGCTGGAATATTTGCACTTGAACTACTCTCAGCGGCAGATTCAAAAGGATTTGGCGGCACTTTCAACTTGTCTTCCTCTCCTTCAAGCATATGAACTACACTTTTCATGGAGGGACGGTGAACCGGGTGCCACTGGATGCACCATAGTCCCACTATTGCAAGTTTCTTTGCAATTCTAAAATCTCCATCATCGTCAATTGGAATATATGTGTCATCTCCTTCAAGCAA
Organism: Arachis hypogaea; assembly: GCF_003086295.3. NCBI lineage: Eukaryota > Viridiplantae > Streptophyta > Magnoliopsida > Fabales > Fabaceae > Arachis > Arachis hypogaea. The sequence goes on along the minus strand of NC_092051.1, from coordinate 149,848,174 downwards.
ATTGTGTATCCAATTGGGATATAGAACTTGAAATGTTTCTTGATTCTCGTTTGTGTTTTTTCTTCCTCCAACCATCTCAAGCAATAACATCCCATAACTGTAGATATCGGATTTGTAAGATACGTTGCCGAAGTTTCTAGAAAAAACTTCAGGCGCCATGTATCCTAAAGTTCCCCTTGCCGCAGTCATGGATACAGTACTTCGATTTTTGGAGCATAACTTAGCCAAACCGAAATCTGAAATTTTTGGAGTGAAATTGTCATCTAACAAGACATTGTAAGGATTAATATCAAAATGCAGAATTCTTTGATCACAGCCTTGGTGAAGGTATTCAATCCCTCTAGCTATGCCGAGAGCAATCTGATGCATCTTGTTCCATCCAAGAAAGTTTTCCTTGTCGCTGGACGAAGCAATGAAGGTCTGGAGATTACCATTGGGGAAGAAGTGATAAACCAAAGCGCGGTGAGATCCGTCGGCGCAGTAGCCAAGCAAGCGAACCACATTGACATGGTGGATTTTGGCCATTGTTCCCACTTCATTTATGAATTCTTTGCCATCGCCGTCTGTGTTAGTGAGAATCTTGACAGCAACAAGAATTTTGTTGGACAATTTTCCTTTATATACAGCTCCGTGAGCACCTTCACCTAACTTGTCCTTAAACTGCTTAGTAATTCTCTTGATATCAGCATAAGAGAATCTTGTTGGGTTTAATGCCTCATAGTCCTTCAAAAAAGTTTCAACTCTTTGTTGATCTTCCCCTTTGTTTATGTAATAGCGATGTATATAATACAAGGCACCGAGTATTGACACAAGGAGAGCTGCACCTGCATGCCATTATAAACACATATTGAAGTAGGTACTAAAGTCACAAAAACATTAGATGCCAATAAAATTATTTATACTCAAAAAAGGATTAATTAGGAACATGTTTGGAGAGAGTACTGCAAGAGTCCATGTTTTAATTTCTCACCTGTAATGGGTAAAATAATGGGTTGATACTCCTTCCATGCTTTAGGCTTCCCTCTGTTACAGCCAACAAAGCATCCATGGCCACTAGGAAAACTTGTATTATCCCATACCAAGTTGATTGAATTTCCCTGTATCAGATTTGGCCTTAATTGCATAAGATTAGTAACCAGTTTTGTGCAGGAGACCAAGCCTGAGTCGACGGCGTCTTCATCGCCAGCCACACGAATCGGGCAAGATAAAGTATCTTGTTCCTGGGAGTCGGAGTCTGTCGAAGAACAATTAAAGAAAGTAAGGTTGGTCTCACCGTCAAGAGAAAGTTCCATATCGTCGAAAAACTCTCTATAGGATCGGAAAGGATAAAATGATGAGTAATTCAGTGTGAGAAAGAGTTCTGGAAGGCAGTGTTTGGGATCATAAATTTGTAAAGTTTGTGATGTGTAATCAATTTGACGGACGGGGAGTTTCACTAAAGATGAAGAGCCGGTTAGCTCAAGAACAAAACTGTCTTTGTTTTTTTCACAGTACAAATGGAACGGACATGGAACCGGAGGATGCTGATCCAGCTGGCAGTTCCCAAGATTCAGATTTAGAAGCAGCAGCAGAAACAATGCCGATACCTTCATTGCCAACACAGGAATGCAAAATGTGTAAAATCACTTCAACCTTGAATTCACTTGCACAAACACCAAAATATACAAACTAAGACCAATGCTAGGGGCTAGCAATTTTTGTGATTAGTAGCCATCAAATAGCCATCAATGATGATTTAATGGTGTGAAATTAGTGTTTGATTTCATCCAATAGGTCACATTTTTCTATTGGTTACATGCTGGCCAAAATTCAATAAAATTGCTGTTTCCTAAACTTTTCCACAAACTAATCCGCGTTTTACAATTTATTATTAAAAACTACTTAATATTTTTTTTTGGGACGTAAGCTAAAATTAATCACTTAACTAAACTATTAGTATAAAATATACACTTAAATATAAAATATACATTAAAAAATAATTTAAATTATATAAATTATGCTTAATTTTAATATACATATAATATTTTTATTTTTTTAACAAATCTCCCACAAAAAACTAAAAATCAATTCCCTGCGCAAATCATAAATTCATTTAAGGGTTTTACTTGTCAATTTACTATTAAGCAACTTATTATTTATCACTCTTTTTAATTAGCATGGTGACTTGCTGAGTGATCCCAAAAGTCTACCAATGCAAGTCAATTGTTGATATATTAAAATATAAAAGATAAAAGATATATTATAAACAAACTAAACAACATTTATATATATACTCGAAATTTTAAAAATCAAATCAGTCATCAAACCATTTTAATTATTAATTTATTAGTTTACTAATTTAATCATAATTAAATCAAAATAACTATTTTATATATAAAAACATATAATTTAAATATAATAACACAAATATAAAAATAAAAAAAAAAAAAAAAAAAAAAAAAAAAAAAAAAAAAAAAAAAAAAAAAAAAAAAAAAAAAATAAAAGTATAAACATAACCAAAATTATAATTATAAAAAAAAAAAAAAAAAAAAAAAAAAAAAAAAAAAAAAAAAAAAAAAAAAAAAAAAAAAAATTATAAAAAAAAAAACATATATATAAGTTGGAAGAAACAGAGTTCTGAGGCATATAAATATTCTTTTGTTTCTTTTATATATAGTCATACACTCGGATATTCATATAAGAATGGTGGTATTTATGTCAAAACACAAAAATGAGAACCAGCAATACTAAAAAAAAAAAACTGAAATTATATCAGGGCCTAAGAATATGTATGCTACACCAGCCTTATAGATACGCGTTAAGAACAAGTAATAAAAATATTTTTTAGTTATTAAGCTGAAGAGGAACTTGGCTTTACAATCTATTAAATATTCACGATTATAAGTTGATATTTTCTTACTAGAGCCAACTCTTGTCATAAACCTATCAAAACCAAAGGGAGGAAAAGAAGGACTCTTATGTTATTATAAAGGAGGTAAGTACTAATTTTGTCTTTAAGGTTTCAGCGAAAATTAAATTTTTTTTCAATCTTTTTTGGTTATTAAAATTATCTTTAATATTACAAAATGTTAAAAAATTGTCTTTTTTTACTTTAATTATATTTTTTTAACCAAATTACCCTTCATTATTAATAAAAATAATAAAAATTGTAGAACCTATGCACAATTACTCAAGAGGGGGTGAATTGAGTAATGCAACAACAATTTATCTTTTTGCGAAATTTAAGAACAATATATAAAAATGTTATTGTACTAGTATTTTTCCAAGAGCTTAACTCAATTGCTAAGCATTTATAAGGAGCTTTTACTTTCCAATAGACACTAACTCAAATAAATTGATCAAGATTTTCACCAATCGGACTTAAGCCACTCCTTAAGTACTTACGAAGCTACTTTTCGATCACAATTTATTTGTTCAAAAGTAAAAAGGCAATATAATTGAAGAGATAAGTTTGAAGAGAAGCAAACGTTGTTTAGAGTGGTTCGGCACAATCCTTGTCCTACGTCCACTTTCTTTCTCAATCGCAATTGAGAAGTTCCACTATTGCCAAGCTTCAAGGTGCTCGCGCAAAACCTTTTACAATCCGAGTCCTTAGTTTCTAACACCTCACGGTATATGATCACCACTCGTATACTAACCCACTCCACTTAGAGATACCTTCTCTAAGATTTGCCTTGAGTACTTAGTATACCTTTTGGTATCCTCACCGACTATAGTGTTTATAACTCTTGACTCAAACTTGGAGATCACACTCCAATTTACAAGGTGTACAAGAAAAAAAAACAATTCTCAAAGAATTGTTGAGATGAAATGAGTGCTCTCTAGAAGAGTGTGTGATTACAAGTCTAGCACTATTGAACCAAATGATATATTCTCTCAAAAAGTGTATTTTATCACTTAAAAATGTGTAGAAGGAAAAATATGAACGAGATGGCTTTCTAATATCAAAAACTTATGAAATAAGGCTTCAATCCATCCATTTATAGATTTCCCAAACCTTAGAAACGTTGGGGAATTAATGGGATGGAGCATTTATGTCAAAACTAGCCGTTTTTTATGTTTTTGAATTATTTGCATCGATGCATAACACTTTGCATCGATGCAAATATGCCTTTGATGCTGAAATTTGAATTTTCAGCTAGGTTGCATCGATGCAAGCATCTTTGCATCGATGCAACAAGTCGTTGCATGCTTTGCATCGATGCAAGATAAGTGTGCATCGATGCAAACCTCAAAGAACGGTTTAAAAACACTTTAAAATGCTTAGGATTGATCTCAAACTTGTTGGAGTCAATTCCTATGCTTTTGTACCTTTGAAAACAAGTTTTTAAAACCTTTTGGCTAGCATTGAATCATCAAAACATTTTGTGAGTGTGTGTTGAGAGATTTAACATTTGGTTCTTAACAAGAAGTTACCTAAGTCCTAAGACTCTATACATGTCTTCAAAAGTTGTGGACTTGAGTTTCTTGTTGTTGTTGTGTTTGCTTTCAACTCTTCATGTTTGTTCATTTAAGATGTTTGTTGATTTGTCCTTTCATGTCGTTTGTTGGTTTGTCATTCATCAAAACCTACGAATACAAACTTCGCATACAAGCAACATGATTTACAAAAATAATATTTAAAAAAATCAAAATCCTTTCTCTTCTCAAATTCAGTTTCATTTTCTTCACCATGATCATCAATCCAGCTCACTCTTCCTCTTTCCGCCGGTAACGTCGTAGACCTCCGCGAGCCCAGAACCCACCGCGACGCTCTTCTTCGCGATACCCTAGTGCCACAACACTCTCCTTCCTTGCCACAGTCCACCGCCACAACCCTTTCTCTTTTTTTCTTCTTCTCCTCTGTCCACTGATCCATGGCCGAACCACCACCAGCAACTACCTTAGTCGCCTCTAGCAGCTGCTGTCTTCACCACCGCCGCTGCAACATCCACCTCTACCCTGATTTCTTTTTGCTTTGTTCTTCATTACAGGTTCATGAACCAACCTACTTTCAGTCCCTCTAATTTTTGTTTGATTTAACTTAGGTTTAATTAGAATTTTAATTTAATTTTTAATCAGTTCTAGTTGCTCGGTTAGTTTAGTTAGATTAGATTTTTCTGATAATGGATACTAGGTTATTAGGATAAGTTAGTTTAAGCTTGTTAGTGGTAATAGAATTGTATGTGTTTGAATTTTTGCTGGTATTGCCGTTGAATTTTATGTGTTTGCCTTATGAAGATTTTGTTATTCGAATTGCCGAGGATTGTGTTAAATATGTGGGTACGTACTTGAATATATGGTTGTTGACTTGTTGTGGATTAAAACTGGTTCCATTAACAGGTTGCTGCTAGAATTGTTGAAACCTGTGGTTTGGTTGCCGACAAAGAGGGGAAGAGCGAACTGGATTGATGATGATGGTGAAGAAGATGAAGCTGCATTGAATTTGAGAAGAAGAGAAGAAGAAAGAAGAGTGAGAAGAGAAAGGGGAAGAGGGGTGGGTGTCCTCTGGCAGTAGAAATTGTCGCGGCGTAGGTGAGAAGAAGAGGGTGATGGTGAAGAGTTGAAGAAAGGGAATTGAGGGAGGGGTGGGGGGAGAGGCCGAAGAGATGCTAGGGAGTGGGTGGGGTGGGATTTTGCTTTTTTATTTAATATTATTTTTATGAGGGTAATTTGGTCAAAAAATATAATTGAAGTAGAAAAAAATAATTTTTTAATGTTTTGTAATGTTAAAAATAATTTTAATAATAAAAAAAAGTCAAAAACGAATTTGATTTTCGCCTCAACACCTTAGTAACAAAAGTAGTACTTAACCCTATTATAAACGACAGTCGCCGTAGCTAGAGAATAACCATTATTAGTGCACAAATTATACCATACATATGAAGAAGTAAAATGCAACTCGAGAAAGTGTTAATTCTTAAGAATAGAAGAAAATGGTACATGAAGTTTACAATTATATTTTGTACCTTTCCAATATATGAATATTTGATTCCATGATTACTGTAAAACAAAATTCACATTCTGTTTGGAAAAATGAATGTGCTTTGGACATAGTAGAATTAAATAAAGGTTGAAAAGTCAAAGGCATAGATATCATATAGAATAAAATAGAATATATGCCAAACAAATTAGAGAATATATAAAAAAATGTTAATAATTTAATAGGGGTGTTTATGAATCGGATTCGATCCGTATATATGTTTATCCGAATCTGATTTGAAAATTGTGAATATTGATTCGATCTGCAAGATTAACGAATCCGATCCAATCTACATACTAATAGGATAAGATTACAAATTTTAAGTAGGTATCCGCATATCTAGAGACTCACAATAAATACATAAATATTTTTTATATTTTATTTTAACTAATAATTATTATAGATTTTATATTATTTTATTTTTATTATTTAAGAAAAATATGTTTAATAATATTTTAAGAATAAATATATTTAAAAGAGTGAAAAAAAGAATTTTATTGATATTTTTTTTATAAAAATAGACTTTTTAAATATTTTTATATTTTGCGGATATATTCGATATCTGGTCCGATCCGCAAATGCACGAATCAGATCGAATAAGATCCAATATAAAAAATTGTGGATATTAAATCCGATCTAATTATTTTAATAAGAATCGAATAAAATTTTTTGTCATATCCAATCCAATCAGATTCGCATTTATCCCCTATAATTTAACAACAATTAACAACTTCACAAAATTGGAAGTCAGCTCACCTCCATCAAGTTATTGTTCTAAGCAAATATAATTTTGCACAATCATTTTCAATTTGACCAAATGTCCAACTAAGTGATTTTGCACCCAAAAAAAAAAAAAACTAAGCATGATCTTGAATGAACAAATTAAATCATGTTGATCTAACTAAGCAAAGGAGGAAAAAGACGTCTCTGAATTTGAACAACAAATAAATAAAAAATGTAAGAAAATAACCATTATCTTTTGATATGAAAGTTTGAGCAATGAGCAATAAATAGAGTACGAAGAAAGAGGGAACAAGAACGCCCGCGACGACGGCGTGATGGATAACGAGCGACTAGGTGATGAGCACGATAACCCATGATGTGCGACGAACGATATAGAGAAGTTCGCAATTTGCGAATGTACATAGGAGTTTGAGGCAACCGGTTGGACAATGGAGAGACAACTGAAGCATGAGGGATGGCGGCAGTGAGAAGAATGGCGACAATGGTAGAGGCTAGGATTTCTTTTCTTTTGTAGAGAGTAGGGGTGACACAATAGGTAGGTAAGGATTTAGATCCAATCCTAACTCTAATTACGGGTTGATTTTTTTACTAAAACTCAACTTTATCCTACCCGCAGGTTTATAATATATCAATTCGAACTCTACATGCCTTCAATTTACCGGTATCTTATTCTGTCTCATAAAAAAAAGCAATATTCAATAATTTGATGATATATTGAGGATTGTAATAATTTGGTATTTATAGATCACTGGTTAGATTTAGCTTAATAGTTAACGGCTTTTTATATGAATAAAAAGTTCTTGATTCGATACGCACCCTAGCGCGCGCGCGCACACACACACATATATATAGGGTGTAGGTTGGTCGGATAAATTGAGTCTCAACCCACATTCTATCCGACTAGTAGATCAATTCGCTATGTGTTCAATCCTATACCAACGGATTGAGTTGACAACTCTATTTGACCGAATTGAAAAAAATTAAGTACTTACGGATAGATTACTGCTATCATCCCTATGAAGTGAGAGTTGAAAATCGGTCGGATTTTAATTCAATTTGGCAGTCAGACAACAGTTTCAAAACGGTTTTTAAAATAACGGTTTTGTATGTTGGACCAAACAAAAAGTACTTTCCGTTCTTAGTCAGATTAGTCCTATAGTCGATCCGATCTGATTTTCAAAACATTAATTTATACATAAATACATAATAATTAAATTTTTATATGAAAATAATATTTTTATTTAAAATTTATTATTAAAAAATGCTTGATATATTTTTTAATAATGTTGGATAATCAATTTTTTAACTCATATCAGTTAATTCTTTAAAAATTATTTTATTTATTTAAAATTTAAAATTTAAAATTAACAAATATTAGTTAACTAAAATGAGTTCTTCGTACAATTTTTTTATGGTATATCCGTGACAAACTAAAAATTAATTTGGTGTATGTACACCACAAATTCATTTAAGAGTTTGTCTTTTCCCAATTTGCTATTAAGCAGCTTATTATTTAATATTTAATTATTTATTACCCTTTTTAGCATGGTGACTTGCTGAGTGATCACAAAAGTCTACCAATGCAAGTCAATAGCATTGACAAATGGAAAGACAGTTTTGCCCTCAACAGAGTATGGACGGGATGTTTTGATTTAGCTTATAACATAACAAGAGTTTTCAGTTTTCATCATCAATCATCAATCAATCATGATCATGAAAAGAGGGGAAGGCTTCTCCTGCTCACTCTTAAACTACTTGCTCCTAATTACCATAGTTGCATCCGCCGCCGTGGGTCATAACAGAAGATGTGCTCCATCTGCGTGCGGCAAAGTTACCAACATAACGCATCCTTTCCGGCTGAAGGATGACCCAGAATATTGTGGCGATCGGAGGTATGAGCTGGCTTGCGAGAATAACATCGCGGTGCTAGCTTTGTTCCCGGGGAAAAACTACCATGTTCAATCAATAAATTACAATAACTACACAATCCGACTCGTAGATCCCGGGATCTTAGAGGATGATTGTTCCACCCTTCCTAACTATTCCATATCCAATTCCTATTTGACGAATGAAGATGCAAGGGAACCATATGAAGACAATCAAAAGCGAGAGAGTGCTTTAGATAATGGCATGTCCAGATCCTTAACAGTATTCTGTAACGTGGTTTTCTTGGAGTGCAGCAATCCGGTGAGGGACGATCCACGATACGTGGACACTGCACCTTGCGTTAAACAAGGCCGCAATTTTTATGCTGTTTTTGGATACATGTGGGTGCATGAATTAAAAGATGATTGCAGTGTGAAGCTGGTTGCTGCCACATCATCCTTTCCTGCTCCACCGAGATGGCCATATGATCAATCATTCTTGAGATGCGGCCAAAACTATTCATACACTGAGATTCATAGGATGCTCAGTTATGGATTTGAGGTTTCGTGGCTACCTGGTGTTTGTGAGTGTGGACCGAGGAGGTCTTGCATAATTGACGAAACCGCTCGAAGTGGTATCTCATGTTACGGCGGCGAAAACTGTTACACTCCAATTCTGATGGCCGAATGTGGTAAGAAAACCAAAACCAATAATACTATTTAATGATTTTATGAACATATATATCATAACAAAAATAAAATAACATGTAGAAATATATATATATATATATATATATATATATATATATATATAAAACTTTTTTATCACTAAAACATATACTCTTTCACAGTCAAAACTCAAAACACACATTTTTTTTTTATTGTATATCTTTATTACAAATACCAAGAGAGTGTTTGGTTTTGAAAATAAGACAAATAAAATATTGAACATAACACAAAAATGATAAAAACATAAAAATTAATATTTTTATATTTTATTTAGTGACGACCTGAATATAATATAGAACAAATAATAAAAAATCTAATTTAGTTTTATTTTTTAGTCACATATTTTAGAATAAAAATAAAGTAATAAAAATATAATTATAAAAATTTGATAGTAATAGTAAAAAAAATAAAAAAAAAATAAGTTGTGTCTCTGTTTATTATCTCTGTGTCATTCTTATAAAAAAATATAAAATGTATATTAATTCAGTGTCAGTGTCTTAGAATATAATATTTTTATTTATATTTTATTTATCAAATATAATTTTGTGTTTTTATATTTATGTCTCAGTATCTTATCCTTATAAATAAATGCAGTCTAAAAATTAACATTTTTTAATATTATAGATTAATATTAGAAAATTTTCTTTTTTTTTTTTGTTAATATTGATAGATTATTAAAAATACTGAGCCTCTAGCCCTACTTTATTTTTATTCCACAGATAAACACAACTTATATATATACATATAAAATGTATAGATCTATAAGCTTATTTGTAAATACTCTTTATTAAATAAAAATTATTACATTATTTTTTATTAATTAATTAAATAAATTTTAACTTTTTATTATATATTATATTTTATATCAATATTTTAAAATTAAAATTTAAAATTCAAGAATTCGAAATTAAGAACTATGCTAAAATTTAAAATTTAGTGCAATATAATTTTTTCCCATAAAATTAGTTTCATATGAATTTCATTTAAATATATTACTAATAATACGGTGGTAAACCACATACAGCGGCACGAAATAATTTGTAGTATTATTTTTGCTATCTTCAATACTCTATAGCTAATTTGTTTCTACTGTCATTTAGGAAAGGTGTCGAAGCTCCAAATAATCGCAGAAGGTATGAACTTTTATCCCTTATTAAGGCGAGTTTAGTGTGCGAAGGAAATTTTTTTTTTTTTCATGAATCAAATTTATATGTGGAACTATTTATAAATATAATTTAGTTCAAGGAATATTGTTCAACTCATTGTTTTTAACTGAGTTTACTTTTCTATTTTTATCTTATACCATTGCACTTATTTTATTTTTCCCTAGAGATCACCTGTTGTATTATTATTATTATTATTATTATTATTATTATTATTATTATTATTATTATTATTATTATTATTTGGCCTGTTAGTTGAATGAATCAATTCTTTGCATACATTACCATCAATATATCACAATGACACAAAAAATCAGCTACCAATCAACTATAAAGATTTGATTATTTTATTATAAAAAGTATAATTATTTTGGTGATAAATTATTTTATTAAAAATGTATAATATAACATGTATAATATACAGTAATACAATTAATTTAGTAGTTAATTTTGTACATTATTGATAAAGCATTTTGGCATTAGGATGGCTACCCAATTTCTCATCTTTCAACAATATTAAGATAATGCAAAGTAAGGAATATATAATCGCAAGCTCCCAATAATGTCATCGCACCTTTTGCTTTGTGTCTAGTTTGAGTGCTTTTCTACGACTTGCATCCTTTTGAAACGTTTCTCCATGTCTTATGATTTATTCCACTAATTCTTTGCAGATTACGCGTATGGAATTTTGAAAGGTAGATTCTTATTCCTCAGCAAATATTTTCAGTTGCATGGTGTGATTTCCATATCTATCGAGTCCTATGTCACTAAGAAGACATTATTAGGGTGCCACAAAACATATACAATATCTTTTAGAGACTAAATAATTTGCTATTTTTTCAATATTTTTAAGAGATAAATTGGTGGTTTTTCTTATGTCAATTAAATATTTATGTAAACTATTTTACCATTATTGAATATCAAATTACATTCTTTGTATCCCATGTTCAACTTTTATACTCTCGTTAACAACAAACATATTTAAATTGATTGATACTTTTATATTACACAGGACTTCGAAAAGTAGTAGGAAAAGATGGTGGTGATACCTTCTATAAAGCAGATGTATTAGCTATTATTAAGCTAGGAGTTTTCACGGGACGGGTTATGGTGCCATACATGGTCGTCAAATTCATATCAGGTCTCGTGTTTTTCTTCATAATGTTGATCTACATAAGCCAAAGAAGACATGCATCAATTTATGAAAATATTGAGGAATTTTTGCAAGGGAACAAACTCATTCCAATAAGATATTCATATAAAGAGATAAAGCAGATGACAAGAGATTTTAAGGAAAAATTGGGAGAAGGAGGATTTGGCTCAGTATACAAGGGAAAGTTACGAAGTGGACCCTTTGTAGCCATAAAAATGTTGGGTAAAGCCAAGGGTAATGGTCAAGATTTCATCAGTGAAGTTGCTACAATTGGTAGAATACATCATGCCAATGTAGTAAGATTGGTTGGATTTTGTGTAGAGGGTTCAAAACGCGCTCTTGTATACGAATTTATGTCGAATGGTTCTCTAGATAAATTTATCTTCTCCAAAGTGGATAGTGTATCATTGACTTACCAGGAACTTTTTGAAATATCTCTTGGAGTGGCTCGTGGTATAGCTTATCTGCATGAAGGTTGTGACATGCAAATTTTGCATTTTGATATCAAGCCTCACAACATTCTTCTTGACGAGAACTTCATTCCTAAGGTCTCAGACTTTGGTCTTGCAAAGCTTAATCCTCTGGATAACAGTATTGTTTCTTTGAAAACAGCAAGAGGAACCCTTGGTTACATGGCCCCAGAATTGTTCTATAAAAATATTGGTGCAATATCTTACAAGGCTGATGTCTATAGCTTTGGAATGCTTTTGATGGAAATGGCAAGTCAAAGAAGAAACTCGAATCCAAACGCAGAGCATTCAAGCCAATTTTACTTTCCATTTTGGATATATGATCAATTGGCTCAGAAAAGTGATGAGATAAAGGTGGAAATTTTGATGCATGAAGAAACAAGCGAATTAGCAAAAAAGATGTTTACAACTGCGCTGTGGTGTATACAATTGAAGCCAAGTGATCGTCCTTCAATGAATAAAGTAGTGGAAATGTTAGAAGGAGAAGCTGCAAATATTGAAATGCCTCCAAAGCCTTCATATTATCCAAATGATATTATCCACGGAGATTCTGAGATTAACTCAGGAGAAGCTACTTCAAATAATTCTTCTGGCTCTTCGGGTTTTGAGGAGGAAATTGCAACTAACCCTCTGTTAATGTTTTCTGGATGATGACTAATGCAATTTGCTTTTTATGATCTTGTTTCTTATTATGTTAAGCAAAAGGGCAAGTATAACAAGTGTGGTATTTTTCTATATTGTATTTATATTTATATTTACGTGTTGTGTACGCTTTTGTTTATTGAAACCAGTTGAATGACAATTTGATCATTTCTTTATGAGCACGCGTGTATTAATATTATTATTTTGATAAAATAAGTTAAATATAATCTTTGTTTAGTTTTAACTCAATAATATATACAATGGTTAGAGAATGCAAAATAGTTAATATGACCAATTCTTGCATGTTTCCTTATGTTCCCCTAATTTAAGGCTGAAATTTGTTGATCACATAAACTCTGCAAATTATTTTTGGGTTAATTTTATGTTATGGGGCGAGATTGGTAGCACGCAGGTGAATCTTAATATCAGAAGGAGAAACATAAATAATAAAAAACAAACTAATAATTCAAAATACGAAACAAATGTTATAGAACTTACAAAACCAAAACTGCCAAAAATGAACTCACATCAAAACTAGTATAGTAGACTGAATGATTATGTTTAGAACCATTACAGATTCACCATCCTCCTTCTAGTTTACTGGAAACGATGATTGTTACTTCTTGGATTTCTTTGGTGCTCTGCATAAAAGATATACAATTGACCATTAAACAAGAAAAACACCATACACAAATTGCAACTATGACATAAACATAAACTGTAATACTCACTGGGCAGGCTGGGGTGCTGTAGCAGGTGGAGCACTAGGTGCTGCTGTCACCTTCTCTCTAGGACCCTAAACATTTCAAACACATAACACAAGTGTGATAATTTTAGATATAACTTAGGAGAACACACAAAACAGTTAAGTGTTAGAGAAATGTTTTGTATATTAGGTTGTACACCAGGGTAACACGCATCTCTCCTCCATTGGATGGGGTGTAGAACTTAACAGGTCTCACATGTTACCAGTTGGAGGAGTGAAGTGTGTCGACTTGATGTACAAGAAGAATGAGTACAAATTATACATCTCTAAGTATTCCCATGTGCAAGGATTACGAGATTATAAACCCGTGAATGGAACTCACTTGGGCCAGACGTTCCTCCCTTCGAGCAGATTTCCTTTCCCTGCTAGCCTTGTTCTTTGCGCGCTTGGCCTCGAACTGATCAGACAAAGTCTTTTCTCTAGCCTTCTCAGCCTTGGATTTGTGGATGCTCTCCATCAAAACTCTCTTGTTCTTGAAAACATTACCCTTCACCTTCATGTACATATCATGGTACATGTGCTTGTCGATCTTCTTTGATTCCCTGTACTTACGAAGCAATCGCCTTAGAACACGCATCCTCCTCATCCAAAGTACTTTGGTGGGGAGCCTTGCCTCCCTTGTACCCTTACGCTTACCTGATAGTATTGAAGTAAGCATTGTAATTCGCAAATGATGACCAGGACCAAAATGCAAATTCATTTTATGCCCAGCTAACAAAGCTCCACATGTATTTAGTGGCTATAACTTATCTGCAAACCTATCTAGCAGAAGTATTACAAACTTCTTTTCAATCGATAAGCAGCTCTGTAAAGCATGACTTACAAAAGGAGTGAAAAATTAAGGTTCAATATCACTTAGTGGCTTATCTAAAGAGTGATATTGTGTTGAATAACATCTTTGAAAATCCCCTGGGAGGCTTAGAATTGATTTTGGGAGGAAGTAAAATTGATTTAGTAAATTCCAATACTGTTTGGTTTCTAACTCTCAAGATCAAATTCTTGTTCTATAATAGATTTTGGGCAAACTGAAAACATTTTTTTTATTTTCTGACAGTTACTTTAACAACTATGATCAAACATAAAACAGTTTAACTAAATAAATTCTACCATAAATAATTCAACCTACAATTAGTTCCAAACAAGTAGAATCGAACACAAAACAAACTAACTTCTCAGTTATTATGCTTCAAGTGGCGAACGACCAATAGTACCATGGCCATATTTTGTGAATATGCATCAGCTACAAACTACTAGAATTTAATCCATCCCAATATTGAATTATAAGATCAATTATTTTCACATTGAGAAATGCTGTGTACTCATCTTTGCCTCATAAACGCACCTAACATATAACCCCCAAGACCGAATGAAGGTTCGGACTCGGGTTGAAATATGGAATTAGATCTCACAAGTCACACCTCATCAAATGGTGAGGATTTGTAATGTTGGCTCAGTGTACAAAGCAAAGATAAGCACAGATGGCATATCTCTTTTGCATTTAAGTATAACAAAAATTACCGTATCCGGAGTGGCGACCCTTCCGCTTGGCTTCCTTCATCCTGCGAGCCCGGGAGCGTGAGTGAATCTTGGTTGGCTTCCTGATGATAAATCCATCCTTAACCAACTTTCGAATGTTTTGGCCTACGAACAAAGCACCCACCAAGCTAAGTAACGGACAATGTTTTGTTGTCCAATAGAGTATATCAAAATAAGTGTCTCAAATTTGATTGATGTACTTTATATTACCCTTAAAAGTATAATTTTGAAGCTAGAAAGTGCTATCTATGACCATTAACCAGTAATAATGTTCACTAAAAGTCTTGGATTAGCAACCTCCGTCGACAATACCTTGAAGGGTTTAGGGTTTAGTTTTTTTGGGAGGAAATGTCACTAAGTAATGCTAAATGCCTAAATGGACAAACACCAAACCGTATTACTACTAGGTACAGAAAAAAACACACCACATTCAGATATCAGATCCAACTGAAAACACAAATCAAAACTTTGAAAAGAAAAAAAAAATCTTGCGGTGTTAAAATAAAGTGAAAATTTTAATGAAACTTGAACAAACTATTTTTTTAAGATAAAGGAGCTCGCTAACTGTTTCTCTCACAGGAAACTAATTATTTTCTTCTTCTTCTTTTCTTTATTTTATTTTCTGTTTCCTCAGAGCTTAGCTAAAGGAACACAGGCTTTTGTTTTTCATTTTGATAGCATCGACATTTCTTCGATCCTAATCTGGCTAAACGGAGCTGAAAATGTTGATAACAATAAACTGGAAGAGAGAGAGAGCATACGAGAATTGGCCATGGAGATTTCGTTGACTTCATTGGGATCAAGCCACACTTTTCCTCTTCCACACTTGAGAACGCTCGCCGCCAATCGCTTCTGCAGCTTCAGCGACACCATTTTCTCCCTTCTCAGTTCTCTCTCTCCCTCTCTCTCTATCGCGAAGTGCTATATATGTGTCTGCTTCAAATGGCAACCCTCATTTCTGTTAATGGGCCGGTCCTCACTTATAGGCCCAATGTGAAGTTTTAGTATTTGGGCTCACCTCTATCACAAGTTCATCATAATATTGAAAGTATAACAAGTTGGGCTGCTGGCCCTTCTTGCACCAAAAACAAAAGGAACACTCTGTCAAAATTAGGAGAAAAAAAATGACCAAAAAAAAAGGATAAGTTAGAGAATTCCAATATCCAGTGTACTGTGTATGTCTCAAGTTTTGTAGCGAATTCTATAAAATATTTCTCAAAACTTTCATTCTTCTAGATAATCTTGAAACTTCATTTTTTTTTTTTTTTGGTATTGTCATTTTGTTTTTATTTCGGGGTTGTGGATAGAAATTAATGTGCTTGCCATTTGTTTAAAGCCCATTCATTTCAGCTTGGTGTGAAAGCAAATCCTTTCAAGACATTTGTACATTTGGATATTCGTATTCATAAAGATCAGAATATATAATACTTGATTTAGAAATATTTTAAATTGTTTTTTTTCCTACATTTAAAAATTGTATACAATTTAAAAAAAAAATGAATAATTTTTAATACATGATTTAATTTAGAAACATTTGGCACTTTATTTAATAAAAAGAGTTCTATTTCAGTATTTTGGTCTTTGGATTCAAGTGTTAATCAATTAATATTAGTTAACTTTCCTCAAATTATTCTTTTACCGTAAATTTGAAATTTTAAATCTTAAAACTTAAATACAAAACTTTAATCCTAAATCTTTAATCTTTCAGAAAATAAAAGTTAAAAACATAATTTTACAATAAAAAATAAATTAATATTTGAGAACAACTTATTTTTTTCCATTTCTTAGTCCCTTCTGGCCATCAACATCACAGCTTGAATAGCTTAGGGCATGAAATTTTTTTCATGGTGCGGTGAGCGTGGAAAGCAATCAAGCTGTAAATTTAGTTACCAATTTTGCCATTTTTTTTTCTTTTCCTAATTTTTCTTTCGAGATTTTCTTTTCCCTTTTCTTACCTCTTCCTTTAGACTCACCCAATAGAGTTTGATGAGAGGCTATTTCACAAGATTCTTTCTTGTTTGAACATAGCTGTTCCGATCAACGAGTTAGAAGGAAGAAGATCTGGATCCCCATTATTCTGTGATTCATTGATTTCTCAACAATGGCTGACAATCAGAGCAACGCAGTACAGATGGATGTAAACGCACTAGCCAATCTCCTCCATCAACTCACTACTCTTCAGTCTCAGATTTCGAAGAACAACACAAGTCCAATTCAAGATCAATCAAGCCCTTATTTTATCCATCCGGGAGAAAATTCAGGTACACCGATTATTTCAATCGTGTTAACACCTAACAATTATGATAGTTGGAGTCATGCTATGATTAGAGCTCAAAGAACAAATTGAAATTTATTGATGGTACCATAAGAAAACCTGAGAATAATAATGTTGAATATGAGGCATGGGAAAGATGCAACAATTTGATTGTTTCTTGGATCAATCTTTCATTAAGTCCTGGAATTCGTGATAGTGTTATGTGGAACAATGTTGCTATTGATTTGTGGGAGGAACTTAAGCACAGGTACTACCAAGGGGACAGGTTCAGAATTGCAGAACTCCAAGAGGAACTTTTTGCCATCAAGCAAGGTGATCTGACCATCACTGATTATTACACAAGGCTCAAACAGATATGGGAGGAGCTCAACAATTTCAGATCCATTCCAAACTGTGTCGGATGTGCAGAGTCATGCTCTTGCGGACTATCAAAAATAAGAGAATACAGAGATGAAGATCAAGTAGTCAGACTTTTGAGAGGATTGAACGAACAATACTCTACCGTCAGATCACAAATCATGCTCATGTCACCCCTACCAGACCTAAACACAGTATTTTCTATGCTAACACAGCAAGAGAGACAGTTGACCAACATGGACAACAATAAAATTTTGTTCAATTCCACTCAAAATACAACTACATCACAAGTGCTCAATTCATCATCTAATAGAGGCAGAGGAAGAGGGCGAGGGAGATCAAGTCAAGGTGGTAGAGGGCGTGGAGCTAAGATAGTATGCTCTTATTGCAACAAACTTGGCCACACAGAAGATGTGTGCTATAAGAAACATGGGTACCCCTCCCATTTCCAGCAGCGGCAGCAACATCCCACCACAATTGCTAATGTACTCAATGATAAACACCCCCAGCTCAATTGCCTCCAAGAGAACATTGGAATGTCAAGCTCTGAATTCACTCCAGAACAAAAATTTGCCTTGTTGGAGCTGATCAAAGGCAAAAGTGTGCAGCAACAACCTCATAATGCAAATCAGGTTAATTCTATTCAGACCTCCACTCCAGATAAAATCATTGTATTACAATTTAATACAAGAATTATGAGTATTATAACTCCAAAATCTGCACTATGGGTCATTGACTCTGGTGCGACAGATCATGTGACTTTTGACTTAAAAGATTTTGCAAGTTTTCAAAATATTGCTCCAATAAATGTGATATTGCCAAATGGAACCAAAACTGTGAGCACCATTGTTGGCACAATCATATTTTCTAAAAAATTTTTTCTCAAAAATGTTTTGTACATTCCCTCCTTTGATTTCAAATTGATTTCTGTGTCAAAATTAACCTCAAATTTACATTGTCAAATGTTAATCAATGATAAGTGTTGTGAGATACAGGATCAATCCACATCGAAGATGATTGGCATTGCTAAGTGCGGAGATGGGCTATATACAATGAGTAGAGAAATAGAATACTTTCACCTTCAATCCCCTTCAATAAAGCAAGCTTCATTGGCAGCAGCTTCTACCACTACTCATAACATAGCATCTTCACAAACTGAGCATAACAAGATTTGGCATCTTAGATTAGGACATATACCTATGCATAGACTAATTTTAATGAAAAAAGATTATCCTTTTATAGATTGCACTGCTTCAACATTTCCTTGTGACTCATGTCATTTTGCAAAACAAAAGAAGCTATCTTTTGATCTTAGCACAACTGAAATAAAGAATTGTTTTGATTTAGTTCATATGGATATCTGGGTCCCATTTCTGTCCCTTCCAATGAAGGACATAGATATTTTTTGACTGTGGTGGATGGCAAGAGTAGATTTACTTGGACTTTTTTTATGAAAACAAAATCTGAGGCATCACAATTGGTTATTAACTTTGTAAATTTTGTCAAAGTACAATTTGAAAAACAAATTAAGTGTATAAGAACTGACAAGGGACCATAATTCACTCTAAAGTCCTATTTTGCATCAATTGGCATTCTACACCAAACTTCTTGTGTAGAAACACCAGAGCAAAATGGAATTGTAGAGAGAAAACACCAGCACATTTTAGGTGTTGCTCGAGCACTGTTATTTCAATCAGGAATTCCACTTTGTTTTTGGCAATACGCAGTTGCTCACGCTATTCACCTAATTAATAGGCTGCCCAGTATTAAATTGGATAATGTCAGTCCTTATAAGGTTTTGTATGGCACATTACCCAATCTTTCAGATTTAAGAGTATTTGGTTCTCTTGCATATGCCTCCACGTTAACAAATTCAAGAACAAAATTGGACCCAAGAGCTAGAAAAGCAGCATTTCTCGGTTTCAAATTTGGAACAAAGGGTTTTCGACTTATTGATTTGAAGTCAAAAGAAATTTTCATATCTAGAAATGTAACTTTCTATGAAACTCATTTTCCATTTTCACATTCCACAAGCACTGAAATTATGACACCCACTCTTCTTCCACAATGCATTGACATTTTTCAATATGATACACCATCCACACATCATTTGCCATCACCTACACATACCACACTCACAGATTCAACTGTAGATCTCTCAAGCTCAATGCATTCACCTATTTCCTCACATACCATTGCACCCACTAGCACCCCACACACCAACACTGTACCTGCATCACAAAATTACATCATCCCGCATGACTGCATCACTAGAAAATCTGAAAGGGTCAAGAGATCGCCTGCTTATTTGAAGGACTACCATTGTATGATAACCCACACAACGCATCCTAGCAATTTTGCCAACTCTAACACTTTATATCCTATCTCACAATATTTATCATATGATAAACTAAACCCAGAATATAAGTCTCTTTCTCTAGCTATCACCTCAAATTCAGAACCTAGCACCTATGAGGAAGCGGCTGCACATGAATGCTGGAGAAAGGCAATACAAGCTGAATTAGCAGCTCTGGATAAGAATAGAACTTGGTGTCTCACTGAACTCCCAAAAGGCAAGAAGGCTGTGGGTTGCAAATGGATTTTTCGGGTAAAATTCAATCCCGATGGCACCATAGAAAGGCACAAAGCCAGGCTAGTTGCAAAAGGATTCACTCAAGTGCAAGGAGTGGATTATGGTGATACATTTAGTCCAGTTGTCAAAATGACTACTCTACGAGTAATATTGGCATTGGCAGCGGCAAAGAAATGGCATTTGAAACAGCTGGACGTCAACACTGCTTTCCTTCATGGAGATTTGGACAAGGAAGTTTACATGCAGATACCACTCGGTTTGGATGTGTCACAACCAGGTTTGGTCTGCAAATTACAAAAGTCTCTATATGGACTTAAGCAAGCTAGCAGGCAATGGAATATTAAGCTCACTCAGACTCTTGTTGATGCTGGTTATAAGCAGTTTTTTGATGATCATTCTCTCTTCATCAAGAAATCTTCTGAAGGCTTCACTGCCATCCTAGTATATGTGGATGATTTGGTTTTAACCGGTGATAACATTGGTGAAATCAATTCCATCAAGCAGATTTTAGATGACAAGTTTAAAATAAAAGACCTTGGTGATCTCAAGTACTTCTTGGGAATGGAAGTCGCACGCTCCAACTCGGGAATTCACATTTATCAACGGAAGTATGCCATGGACCTTCTCAAGGATTTTGGTTATCTGGATTGCAAGCCTCTCTCCACTCCATTTGATTATAGTCAGAAACTCTCGAAGGAGTCGGGTACCATTTTACCAGACAACACTACTTACAGACAACTCATTGGCCGACTCCTTTACCTCACAAACACTAGACCTGATATCTCCTATGCTGTGGGGCGTTTGAGTCAGTTTTTGGACTGTGCAACCACCTCTCACCTGCAGGCTGCTTTCCGTGTGCTCCGATACTTAAAAGGTAGACCTGCAACTGGTTTATTCTTCTCCTCTACTTCTGATATGCATCTCACCGGATTTGCCGATGCTGACTGGGCTACCTGTGCGGATACTCGTCGCTCTGTTTCTGGTTATTGCTTCATGCTTGGAAGCTCTCTTGTCAGTTGGAAGAGTAAGAAACAAACCACTGTTGCCAAGTCTTCTGCAGAAGCTGAATACAGATCTCTTGCAGCTGCCACTTGTGAAGCTAGCTGGTTGTCTTTCTTAATGGATTTTCTTGGTCTGCCGCTTCAAAAATCTATCACCCTATTCTGTGACAACCAGTCAGCTATTCATATTGCCAACAATCCCATCTTCCATGAAAGAACCAAACACATTGAAGTAGACTGCCACATTGTTCGTGAAAAACATCTGTCTGGTCTCATTCATCTTATGCCAGTTCGGTCCCAAGACCAACTTGCTGATTTTCTTACCAAAGCTCTACCACCGGGTTCCTTCTCTACTAATGTTTCCAAGCTAGGATTGTTAGATTTATACAATTCTAGCTTGCGGGAGGGTGTTACCTAGATTATTTTTTTTATTTGTATTTTTTTATATAGTAGGAGTACATAAGGAGTACATAGTATATAAGGGGTTATAACTCAAATATTTTTTAAGGGATTTTTCATTCTTTTCAAAATGAGAACAACTTATTCTTTTCCATCTCTTAGTCCCTTCTGGCCATCAACTTATTCTGATGTCGATGGCAGAGGCTAGAAGCGTGGCCTCCAAAATCGTGCGTCCATAGGGACTGCTGATTGCACCACAACAATACAAACAAACCACAATTGAAATACCCGCGAAGCCAAGGCAAAAGGGAAATTGGGTAGTTGGCATCTCCGCATCTCATCCAAGAATCTTCTTGTTAACGTCAAAATATCCCCGGCCCCCTTTCTTCTCAATTCTTCTCATTCGTCCTCGCCTTCCCCTTCTTAATAATCTCATAATTGTTTTAATTGTGAGGGCAAGGGGATCACGGGTATGGGTGGTGAAGACGAAGCGGTTGAGTCGGTTAGCGGTGGTTGTTCACGGGCAGGGAAAAGGAGGAGGCTATGGAAGAAGATGAAGTCCCAGCTGGTGGAGTACCACGCTCTACCTAGTTACTTGAGGGACAACGAGTACATCCTCCGCCATTACCGCCCCGAATGGCCTATGAAGCAGGTCCTTCTCAGCATCTTCACCATCCACAATGAAACTCTCAATGTTTGGACGCATCTGATTGGATTTTTCATATTTCTGGCATTGACCATATACACTGCCATGAAAGTTCCAAAGGTTGTAGATCTTAATACACTGCAGCATTTTCCCGACCTGCACAAATTACAAGCAGAGCTTCTCACTTGCCTCCCTTCCATGCCTGATTTTCACAAGATCAGGGACGAGTTAAGGACTACGTTGCCCTCAATGGATATGCTTCCGTCAATCTCAAGTTGGCATGTAAAAGAACTTCTGTATAATTGTTTGCCGGAAAGATTTTTCAGTGCCAATCATACCGATTCTTGTGTTCTGCATAGTGTAAAGGAGGACCTGGCAAACATTATAGCACCACTGATGATTAGACCAATTACAAGGTGGCCTTTTTTCGCATTTTTAGGAGGGGCAATGTTTTGCTTGCTAGCTAGCAGTGTCTGCCATCTACTCTCTTGCCACTCCGAGCGCATATCTTACATTATGCTCAGGCTCGACTATGCTGGCATTGCAGCCCTGATATCTACCTCATTCTATCCCCCAGTATATTACTCTTTTATGTGTTATCCATTCTTCTGCAACCTTTACTTGGGATTCATTACCATATTGGGAATCGCCACTATCTTAGTTTCTCTCCTTCCAGTCTTTCAAAGTCCAGAATTCCGCACCATCCGGGCATCCCTCTTCTTTGGCATGGGTTTGTCTGGTGCAGGACCTATACTGCACAAGCTGTATTTGTTCTGGGGCGAGCCTGAGGTATTCCATACAACAGGTTATGAGCTTCTGATGGGTGCTTTCTATGGCGTTGGAGCACTGATCTATGTCACCAGGATTCCGGAACGGTGGATGCCTGGGAAATTTGACATTGCTGGACACAGTCACCAGTTGTTTCATATATTCGTCGTGGTTGGGGCGTATACTCATTATCGTGCTGGATTGGTTTATCTCAGGTGGCGTGACCTTAGGGGTTGCTGATTTTGTGAACCATAAAGGAATCAGTCATTGATTGCTCATTTTGTTGTATAATCTGCAGCTGTATGCTAATTTTACATCTCGAGCTGGTCTAAATTTGTGATTCCAGTTTGGGATGTTTATGCGTCACTTAGTACACAGGACATATGTATAGATTTAGAATCCTCATGCAAGTAAGTAAGCAATAAAAATTTCATGTGTATCGTACATGATTAGAAACAAAAAAAAATATTTGAGTTATAACCCCTTATATATTATGTACTCCTTATGTACTTCTACTATATAAAAAAATACAAATAAAAAAAATAATCTAGGTAACAATATTGATTAATTAAAAATAATTTCTTATACTATTATTCATTGGAATGTGGTGGTTCTAATAAAACTGAGTTAAGAAACTCACCAACTTCAAGTAATTAGGCGGCGCTACAAATTACAAATTAAAGATCTGGTGGGGTTTGCTTCATTTCAAATATTCTTGTGAACTTATTAGATCAGAAATTCAATAATAAACTAAGATCAGAGTTTCAGAAGGTGGTTGTAGTAGTACTAGTACAATACCTCAGTAGGTTATTAAGGTCGGTTTCTATGGACAAATATGGCACTAGAAATTTGACACATTACTAAATGTTCATCTGAAAAATACAATCATTATATGAGTACATAAGAGATTCCATCATTATATACTTATATAGTACCACGGATCACGTGGCCTTCACATGCTAGCTTGAGATTTTAAATCTTAATAATTAATAGTGGTGCCTAGCTTTTGCTTCATAGAAGGTTAAAGGTTTGGACTTTTGATGAATGGTTTAACAAATTCGATGGACATCTGAATTCAGTAGTATTTAAAGTAAATTAAATGTGTGTTTGGAATTTGGATACTATCAAGGTGTAAGCAAATATTTTTTTTAGGGAAATTAAGTGTGTTTGATAATTTTAAGCAAAATAAAAATATTAGAATTTTGTTTTTAAAAGTTATAATTTTCATCTTTTTAAATAATATTTTTTACTTTAAAAAAAATATATTTTAATCTAATAAATAAAAATAATTTTATATTATTATACTTAAACATAATTGAAAATTTTAAAAAAATTATATTAAATATCTAAACATCACATTACTTTTTTTTTTAAATTCATCCAAACAAACTTTAATTAAATTATTATTTAATCAATTTTTAGAATCATAAAAACTAACGATGATTAATCTAACAATTTAGTGGGTAGGTTTCTTCATATTTTATTTAAACTTAGGTTTTTGTACTTAACTTATATATATCTCCCTTTTCAATTTTTTTTTAAATAATTATTTCTAACTTTAGTACTTTGCTACAAAGAAAAATAAACTTAAACCCTAAAAATGGCTTTGAGTTAGATCGGCCTTCCAAGATAAATCAGTATGTGCGAAAATTGATTATTAATTCAGAGATTCCGATTACATATTATCAAGAAAATTATAATATATAATACGGAATAAAGAATAAACAAAAAGGCAATGATTGAAACTAAAAAAATTAAAATAGAAAAATAGGTTAAAATTAAATATAAAAAATATTTTATTTTTTTATTTAATTTTTTGATATAATAATAAAAAATAAACTCCTCAATTTAATTTTTCCATACATAATTTAAAATTTGAATAAAAAAACTCACTCAATTTAATTTTTCTGTACGATAGATATAATAATTTTAGAAATATTTATAATTTTTTATTAAATTAAAATAAAAAATTCTAAATTTATTAATTAAATAAATAAAATTAAAATATATAAAATTAAATTAAATATTTAAAAATATAAATTAATAACTATTAATTAATACTTAAATTCTTTCTATAGCAAACATCTGAAACATGTAATACATTTAATAAAGAAAAGTGGGAACCGATGTAATATGTGAATGATGAGAATAGAAAACATTAACCATCAACTTTTCCCTTTAATTTGTTTTGTATATGATCATTTCAGCCTTTAAAGTGGGACACAAATTGATGATTATGATTGTATGCAAAGTGTTCCTTTATAGATAAACTCAAACTCTTTATTTCATCCTTTTTATTGTCTTAATTCTCTTTACTTCATTGTGGGGTTAAGATCTTTAGATTCTACAAAAGTTTACACAAGAGGATAAGAGTAGAAACAAAAGTTATATGGTGATGTATGTATATGATGAAACCTTGTTAGTTTGTCATGGATAATAGTAATGTAAAGATGATACATTGGATAGTGCTTAATTTTTTTTTTAATTTATCCAAAACAATACATTACAATTATTTGATGATGAAATCATCATATGATGAAGAAATTGATATAACAAGCTTTATTTGATTACTTTGTGTTGTGTATTAATCATTTCCCTCACTAATAAGTGATGGATCACTTTGTGAGTGATGTATGTGCTAATATTTTAAATAAATTAGAAGAACTAATTTAATTTATTGATGCAATATCTATTCTCATAACATACATGGGACAAGATTAGATATTTTCTAGAGGAGTAAATAGTTATTTTTATATTTAAAAAATTTTGTTTTTATTAAAATAGACTCCAATATTTATTGTTGATAAAATAAATCTTAAAAAATATATACTAGCTATTTGACAAAATAATCTTAATATTAACTCTTCATTATAGATATTAATAAAAATGTCTAAATAGCATATTAAGTATTTACCTAAAAGATTAGAGTGATATATATAAAATTGATTACATTTTAACCTGAAAAAAATTCTAAGCCCCAAATTAAGTAGTTGGTGAGAAAAAAGAATTTTTATTAATAAAAAATGACACTTCTATATGCGAGAACAACTATGAGAGCTGCACTAAAAAATAGAAAAAATCATTTGATAAACTCTGCTTTGACCGTTAGAAAATGATGATGCTAAAATTGAATATTCAGTCCAAATCTAGACATTAGTTTTTTCCTTGTCCTTTTTAATAGGTATGTATGTCATTTAAATGAAACTCATTGAAATATAGTTTGTGATTCTTCTTATTTGTTGAAACTTTTCTATTTCTTTTTTTTTCTATTTTGATAGAAATTGAGAATGGAATGTAGATATTTTGTGTTGGGTTGATGAAGTGAAAAAAAAAAAGATTAAAAAATTAAGCTGAATGTTGAAAGGAGCAAAGAGATGAAAATCTTGGACAATAAATCTGCGTTTATTTAGAAACACGGGACACTAAGATATAAAATCGTGTTTGACAATTAAAATATAAACAATAATATTATGTCTAGAAATACTGAAATTAGTATATTATGTGTTTATCCTGATAGAAAAAACATAAAAATACTAACAAGTTAATTTATTTTTTTATTTTTTTATTATTCTTGTTAATTTTTTATAATTATATATTTTTTTAAATTTTTTGAATGAAACAAAATGAAAATAAATTAAATTTTTATAATTTATTTTAATTTATTATTAAATAAAATATAAAAATACTAATTTTTGTGTCTCTAGTTTTTATATCTTATTCTTAATGTTTTATATTGTTAAGTTCTCAAAACTATATATAGCCTACAAAAATTATAAGACACATATAACTATGAGATCATCTGTGATAGAAGAATACATAGAAAAGATAAAGACTTTGTTATTGGTGCTTGTAATCGGGATAACTTTGGTTATATTTATGAGCATATTGTCATTATTTAAGTAGTGGTAGTATTGTTATTGCTATATGATAGTAAAAATTAGTAGTAGAATGCTATTTTTAGGTGTGCTAAATGTTAAAAGTGTATCTAAAATAAATATGTATTTTCTAAATATTAGGTGAATGTAATAACGACGATCTATTGTGAGATGAGATTTTTACTGAGTTAATGAAGGTCAACTGAAATGTTAAAAGTGTGAAATAAAGATTTTGAGTTTAATAATCTCTTATATATAAAAAATAATATTGTAATATCATATCTAATTCTTTAGATAAATATTTAATGTGCCATTTATTACGACTTGATTTAAATGTCACGCGGGTCGACTCGATTTGTAGGTCATTCGTCCCGAACGGTCGGGTGCGAGATGCTCAATCTTCGACCCAGACATGTGTCCTTGACAGCTCTTTACTACAGCTATATGAGAAAGTTTTGAGGAAGGTGGGTCTGTTATTACGAGACCCACTTCTGACACGGTATATAAAGGGAGACTCCTACTCTTTTTCCACGGTAAGTCACATATATCACTTTATTCTTATCTCTCGTCTGTATTCCAATTGACTAGAGCGTCGAAATGTCTTTGCAGGCAACACCCCCCTCTCCACACGAAAAACTCGGGACGTCGACTACTCCAAATTCAGCTCTGCAACCCAGAATCAGGCCGTACCCCTCCTTTTCAATCCGAAGATCTCTCCGAACCGTCTGATACTTGGTCTACTGAACACCATCTAAATATTTCTATTAACGTTTAGAGTGAAAAATTAACGTCAAAATTATTTTATTAAACGGTGCTTATTTTTTAAAGTTTATTTTATCAAAAATAAATATTGGAGTTTATTTTGATAAAAACAGAACTTTTTTTGTATCAAAATAATTATTTATTCTCGTTAGAGTTAAAAAAAAAACACTTAAAAAAAATTAAGTGAAAACAAAATTATGAAACATAGGGCGAGTGTGGTAGTAAAGATTTGGTTGTTTAGTGAAAGAGGAAAGAATGAAGAGAATGAAACAGTAAAGAGATGATAAGAGAAGAGAAGAAAACAAGTTGGAGTGAGTTGGCAAATGAGATGAAAGCAATTTTACGTTTAACTCTGAACACCTCGAACACTGCACATTCCACGCCTTCCAACCTCACACCCCATACTCCCCCCATTAAATTCCAAACATAAAAACAACAAAAACGTTAAACTCAAAAAAAAAAAAGTTTTATATATTTATATAATTTTATTATTATGTACTTTAAAAATACATATTAAAATTATTAGTAATAAAAAATTTTAAATTTTATATTTTAATAACTATACAATAAATACATTAAAAAACTTAATTTTATATTTTTTAATTAATAATTTTATTTTAAGTCCTCAATTTTAAATTTTTTATAATATAATTTTTATGTTAAAATTTTTTACCCTCAAAAAATCTTTTCAAACTCCGCTAATGTTTAAACACATGCTTGCAAACCTCCATATATATATATATTATATATAAATTGATAGTAAAAAAATTTAAATTAGTTATTTTAATTTTTTAATAAATTTTTATTCTATAGAAATTATTGAATATTATTCTTATTTGATAAATTGATTTTTTGTTATTTTGAATCTAATTTATCTTAAAATATATTTTTTGAGATCAAATTATTTTATAATAAAATTTATTAAAAATTTATTTATCTAACATATATGTTAAAAATGTGATTAAAGCCAATAGAAAAATCAATCCATTCAATAAGGGTAATTATAAAAAAAAATAGAGAATAAAAATTTATTAAAAATTAAAGTGTACAATCTAAAATGTTTGGTGACCAATTTGAATTTTTACTTTATATATTTATTGAAAAAAGATTCTTTAAAATAAAAAAATGTAACAAAGTAAAATACTAATTACTATTAAATTTAGAAGTTTTATTATGTTTGAGTTTCACACTTTTATTTAAAAATAATTAGTCTTTTCTTTTATCAATTAACTCAGTTTAGAAGAGTTAAATTTATATATTTGTTAATTTATTTTAGAACATATTGAATTCCCACATTTTAAAATATATCACTTTAATATATAAAAGTTTATGTCCATATACATATATAGTAATACATTACAATTTTGAAAATAAAAATATGTAGCATTTAATTTTTATACATTATTAATGAAAAGTTAAATTTGTTTCCATATACTACTACATTATCATTTGGTCAAAGATAACATTTTTAAACAGTACATAAAATATGCAAGCGTTAAGTCTTCATCTACTGAGTGTTTTTTCTCCCACTCCTTCCTTCTACTTTTCCTGAACTCTACTCTTTCTAAAGTCTAAACACACTTAATACATTAGAATATAGCATTATTTAAAATAAATTAAAATAGAAGAAAATTCTTCTAAATATAATCAATATATACAATTATAAAATACATTTTATTTTGCATTGTTTCATCTTTTATATTTGATATATTTTTAATAAGTAATGATATGTTATAATCAACTAATCAAATATATTATGAATTTAATTTTGATACATTAATAAGATAAAATATTTTACACAATAGTATAATTATAATTTTTTTATAATTATTTATATAATTAATATAAAGAATAATTATTTTTATTAATATGACATTATGCGATTGAATGTACGTGTAAAACGATTTTATACTTATCTTGCATTAAAATTAAATTCATATATTATTATCTTTTTATTTTTTTAAAAAAAACATCAATTAAATATCATCTAAGAAAACCGTTATTCACTTATAAGTGTTATACTTTCTTTATTTTAATAGTTAGAATTAAGCTAAGACCTTAATCAAGTTGGATTAAATGTTATTTTATATAGTTTCTTCATTCATAGCATCAGTAACAGTCATTCCAACAGCACCAGTTTAAGCTTCTCTTTCTCTCTCTCTCTCTCTCTTTCATATGCTTTTTCATTCATTTCAATACACACACCAACCTTCTGAGCTCTTTCTCTCTCTCTCTTCCTTCTCTTTCCTTCTGTTGAAGACAACAAACACAGGATTTGACAGCAAAAAGATTCTGAATTTCTGAGGTTAGAACTAAGAAGAACAAGAGGAAGAAGAAAATGGGTGAAACAGAACATCACCACCACCACAACCACCAAGCACCGCCACCAGTTCAGGCACCACCACCAGGTCCACCACCGCCAAATCTTGGTCTTTCAAGGGGTCCCATTTGGCAACCAGCTGAACAGCTTCTTCAGCTTCACTACTGCATCCATTCCAACCCTTCTTGGCGTTAGTTTCATCCCTTTTTTTCATTCTATATACATGTCTGTGATTGTGTCACTTTTTTAATTGAATTATTGTGGTTGTGCTATATTTCATTCAAGTTATTAAATTATAATCAGTGTTATTTAGTTGGGAGAATATAATTGGAATCTTTGACAGAAACTATGGTGGTGGTGGTTGTTGGATGAAATGGAATGATATGACTCACTTTTTTCTCACAAGGGTCAACAATCATGTCATTCTGTCAACTAAAATTCTGCAAAGTTTCTAACTTTATATAAAAAAATTTATTTTTTATTATTTTCAATGCCAAAAGCTGATAGTAAAGTTATGCTCTGATGTTAAAAGGAGTCAATAGTTCTGTGCATGTCAAAACACAAAAGGGTTGTTGAGTTTTTGTATTATTTTAAAGTGGAAAAAGAATAAAAGCTCAGTTCTTTCAGTTTTGGTGTCTCTATCTTTGTTGTTTGATTTCTTTTTCATATGAGTCTGTGTGTGTATATGCAATGGTTTATTTTGCAGATTGCTTTTCTGGTTGTTACCTTTATTCTATTTTTCTGATACCGAATCTTTTGTTTTTTAAAAAATGGGATGTTCCTTTTGTATTTTTGTTCCTGTCAGTTGTGTGAATTGCGTCAATGAATCAAAGTATCAAACTATTCTTTTATGTGATTCGGTATGTGTAAAAAATTATGTGAAATCCATTTTCTGAGTATTAAATTCTGGTATCCAAAACTTTATGGTGGTTAGTCTTAATCTGAAGTATTCACATTTTGATCATATCTTATAATAATTTTGGCAGCTGAGGCACTTCTTCTGGGTTTCCAGCACTACATTGTGATGCTTGGGACGACAGTTTTCATCGCAACCACCCTTGTGAATGCAATGGGTGGGGATGCCGTAAGTTCCATGTATTCTATCTTATGTTCTTGTGGGTTTAAAATAATCATCAATCTGGACAAAATTGGAAAGTTAATGCATACCAAATATATTAACTTTTCACGTTGTCCAAATTCACAATTAGAATCAAGAATAAATTGTTAAATTAGTCCTTGAAAGATCACTCGTTTTTTAAATTGGTCCCGGAATGATTTTTTTAATCAAATTCGTTCTTTAAAGACTTTAACTTAGTCATGTTAGTCCTTCCGTCACTTTGTTTGTAGATGGTGTCAAAATTTTGCTAATGTGACATGTTAGGCGACACCTCAACACACACCTAGGAGTCTTAATTGACTATTAACATGATTAGTTTATGAAATTAAATCAAATCAACCCCAAATTGAGGGATTTTAATGCTTCAAGTTCTCTCCTCAATTAGGTTTTGATTTGATCTAATTTCATAAGCTTATTATGTTAATAGTCAATTACGACTCCTCAGTGTGTGTGTTGGAGACTTGGAGTGTCACTTAACGTGTCACATTAGCAAATTTTGACACTATTAACAAACGAAGTGACAGAAGGACTAACATGACTAATTTAAAATCTTTAAAGGATGAATTTGATTAAAAAAATCTTTCAGAGACCAATTTGAAGAACGAGTGATCTTTCAGAGACTAATTTGACCATTTACTCTTAGAACCAACCATGTTACCTACTCACAAAAAGTTAGCTACTAAATTCTATACAAAATACTTTTTGAATTACAAAATACAAATAAAAAATGAGTTAAATAATGTATTTATGCAAATATATATAGTGACTGCATTTTGAGATGCAGATAGCATTTTTGTTTTAGAATAGAGGTAGTATATAGTAAGATTTTCCCTTGTTATGCTTTTGTGTAATTGACTCTAGGCCAAATTAATTCTGGCAGAAGTGATTTACTTAGAATTAAGTTTGATGTAAAGTGAATTATATTTGATAGTTCTTCTAAAAATGGTTCTAATAGAAAGAAAGAAGAATTTCAATTCTGTCCAGAACCAGTTCTAGAGTCCAGAATTGATTTTGTGAGTGTCCTACTAGTAATTCTTCCTTTTTGTTATTCTTGAACAGGGTGACAAAGCTCGTGTGATTCAGACATTGTTGTTCATGTCTGGAATTAACACACTACTTCAGTCTTGGTTTGGGTCGAGGCTTCCGGCGGTGATGAGTGGATCGGTTGCTTTCATTCTTCCGGTGCTGTCCATCATAAATGATTACACAGACATGACATTCACATCGGAGCATGAGGTTTGTACATCAAGATAACAGAATTCATTACTATTGAAGTATTTGATTGCAGTTGGAACTTATGTGTGTTCTGAATTCAGTTGTACCATGTTATTCTGGTATTTTTAGGGCGCATTTTTCTTCTTTGCTTTAAGATAAAGCATTCTTGTTCTAATAAACCAGCATTTTGTCAAGTAGTTCCAATCTTTCGACTACCACAAAATAGTTATCATTCCGAGGGAACTAATCTTTTGAGGGTCAAGATTGTGGCTTACACTATTTAACTGAATTGCTTTCTCTAACATGAAAAGTGTTGATCCTGAAGCTAATGTAAATTGACTTTGGCACTTGCAGAGGTTTACCTATACAATGAGAACAATTCAAGGTTCTTTGATAGTTTCGTCTTTCATCAACATCATCCTTGGTTATAGTAGGGCCTGGGGGAATCTAACAAGGTAAATTTATTTCAATTTTCTCAACTTTGTTTCTCACTTTCTCTTTTCTCTTAATACTTTTGGTGATCCTTCTTTCTGGATCAGATTGTTCAGTCCGGTAGTCATTGTACCGGTCGTATGTTTGGTGGGTCTTGGGCTGTTTGCAAGGGGCTTTCCACAGGTAAATTAACATTCCTATGTAATCATTGAGATTTGTATGATCATATTTAAGGGTTCTTAAACTCAATTATCTTGTTCCATGCAGCTTGCGAATTGTATACAGATTGGACTACCTATGCTCATTCTATTGGTCCTAACCCAGCAGGTTTTATTTAGCATCAAAATCTGTTTCTTGTAGTTTTACTACTCTTATCACCTTTTTATGTTACAATACCTTCTTTTTTTCTGGAATTGCAGTACTTGAAGCGCCTTCATCACATTACACAGCATGCTCTTGAGAGATTTGCTTTGCTTATTTGTGTTGCTGTCATTTGGGCATTTGCTGCTATCCTCACCGTGGCCGGTGCATACAACAATGTTAAACGATCGACACAGTTTAGTTGCCGCACGGATCGTTCATATCTCATGTCTTCTGCTCCATGGTATGATCACAACATAGACTCTTTAGTAACTTACAAGTTTCAATGCTCTTTCTGGAACTTAACGAATTTAATTTTAATTTTTTTCCCTTCCAGGATTAAAGTTCCATACCCGTTTCAGTGGGGTACCCCAATATTCAAAGCTAGTCATGTCTTTGGTATGATGGGAGCAGCACTTGTTTCTGCAGCCGAGGTACAGTATCGGTTCCTTAATACACTATCTATTTCAATATATCTGTCAAAACCTTAAAAAACTAAACAGAGTAGCTTGGTGTTCAAGCATCCTGCATTATGCAGGGTCGGGAGAACGGCGCAGCTATAGGATGTAATATAGTCCTTGAGGTCACATGGAGATAACTCAACGATGTTGCAAGACTATCCTTCATAAAAAAAATAAATAAATAAATAATAAAGTATTAAATAAATGTTGATAATGCATTAAAATTAAATTAAGGATTTAATGGTTAATGTCATATCATCCATTAAAAATCCTAAGCTTTTTGCTTGTGGGAATTTTAAATGCAGTCTACTGGTACTTTCTATGCTGCGGCGAGGCTTTCCGGTGCGACATCCCCTCCTGCATATGTGCTCAGCCGAAGCATTGGGCTACAGGTGAAGTTTTAATTTTCTTGTTTTTTAATAACTACTAGTCTGATGATTCTTCTGTCTTGCTACAAAATGATGGTATTCTAATAAAATAATTTTGACAAAAACCCTTGTTTTTCGCTCCTTATTCAGGGTCTTAACATGCTTCTCGATGGCATTTTTGGTGCTGTTGTTGGTACTACTGCCTCTGTGTAAGAAACTTTCTCTAAGAACCTTTGTTGAATGGTTTTCCCTTATATGTTTAAGGTCGAGTTATTAAGAAGTTGACATATTTAACGAATCACTTCAAGTCTTCGTCGATGATTCCTTAACAACGGGACTCAGGACTACACAGACCTTCAATTGAGTCTTACATCATCAGCAGTTGAAAATTTGGAATCTACAAAATTCTGTGAAAAACCAAATTAGTGGCAGCTGAAATTTATGCTTGCAACTACTATGTTATCAGATTCAAACTAATTGAACAAAGATTTGTATATATTCATGTGATCATGTCTGAGCTGCCTCCTCAATTGCAATGAGTGCAGGGAAAATGTAGGCTTACTTGGTCTAACGCACATCGGGAGCCGAAGAGTCGTCCAAATATCATGCGGCTTCATGATCTTCTTTTCTATCTTTGGTATAATAACTTCTTTTTTTACTCTTATATTTACATTCTTTATCATAATAAATTGACAATAACTATTTCCAGGGAAATTCGGAGCCTTTTTCGCATCGATTCCTTTACCAATATTTGCTGCTATATATTGTGTTTTATTTGGTATTGTGGGTAAGTGATGCTGCAATTATGTCAATATGTTGCATATTATTATGATCATTTTTGCATAGTAACTAACTAGCTTTATCTTGCAGCTGCTGTTGGGATTTCGTTTATACAGTTTGCAAATTCCAATAGCATGAGAAACATGTATGTTTTGGGCCTATCCTTGTTCCTAGGGATCTCAATATCTCAATATTTTGCCATGAACACGGCTCCGGATGGTCACGGTCCGACCAGAACAAATGCCGGATGGGTAAGTATCTAATTTTCTCAAGGTTTATTTAGGCCTGGTTTGGTAAAGTTTTTGTATTGCATGAACACATTTTTATTGAGTAATCTAACTTCTCTTTTGTCATAACAGTTTAATGACATCCTTAACACCATTTTCTCGTCTCCTCCAACCGTCGCTATAATTGTCGGTACGATTCTCGATAACACCCTCGAGCACAAGCAAATCGCCGAGAGAGGACTTCCATGGTGGGTACCTTTCCAGAATCGGAAAGGAGACGTTAGAAACGACGAGTTTTACCATTATCCTCTACGGCTTACTGAGTATATACCCTCTAGGTTTCTCTAAAAGTATTCTCCAAACTTGTATCTAAACCTTGCTTTTAATTTTAAGCATAGTTACAAGAAGAACTCTCAAATAGCCCTTGTAAAATATGGATGAGCAATTTTTATCATTGGCAAATTTTACCTTAACCTGTATAAATGGATTTTTGACATATAATTCTTTTTATGTTTTATGTTCTTACATGCAAAAAGTTCATTTCATCCAAATATATTAAGCTTTTTTAGCATGTATTCATGAATCATGCTTTAGTGTGAAATTATGCTTGCATATTCCTTAATCCTTCTAGAGTCTTTTAACTTCTTATAAAAAAGTATAGTATAGAAAAGCCTTTTCTTAATGTCAATTATGCCCTCGTTTATCTCAAGGAATTTCGGCTAGTAAGATGTGTCATTCATGAGGCATGAGATGACATAATTCTTCCCCAGAAAAGGAGGACAAATAAATTGGTTTACTTTGGAGGAAAATACATTTTATAATCTTCCAAATCAAAGGTTAATATACGTTCATGAAAGTTACATTGGAAGTATTCATTATTGGTATTTTTTTTTTTTTGGTAGAAAAGAAGATTTGTTTTTGTCAATTTGTGATATTGTTTACTCTCTCTATAGTGAGGTCATCAAATTATATATTTTTTTATCCATCGAATAATATTAGAGTTAATTTTTTTGTTATTATTAATCAATTTTCTTAAATTATTTTATTTATTTTAAATTTTATTTTTTAAATTATAAATTCTTAATCTTAAATTTTAAATTTAAATTATAAATCTTAAATCATAAAAAAATGAGAAGTTTTAGAATTGAGAAAAATAGTTAGCTAATGTTGATGTTGACGGACAAAAAGTTGGTTCTCTATATATTTGTTTTATTAATAATAATTTTGTTAGGTGTATATCAAAATTAATAATGAAAATTAGATACTAATATAAAATATATATTAGAATATAAAATAAATATTAAAAATAAATTAAATAATATATATATTTATACATAAATATATAATAACTGATTTTGGTGTAAACATAATATTTTTGTATGCCGGAACTTAAATCTTTCTAAAATATTTGAAAAGAAAATAATTTTTTGACTAAGATATGTGCATCAAAAGTTTTGGATATACTAAAAATCAATTATTAAATTAATTATTATTATATATTTCTGTATATATACATTTTATTTCACACTTTTCATATTCCAATATGGTATTTTATTCTTTAGTTTATTTAGTGTATATGTATTATAGTTATAAATACATACAATCAAATAAAGATTAATTTATATTTAACCAATATAAAGCCAATTTTTTGTCTTATGCCACTAACTGACAAAGTGACAATTACCGTCTAGATATAAGGATATGAGAAAGTATACGGTGCTAATATATTATTTGTCAATTTATTATTAATAATAATTAATTATTATATTTTTAATATATATATAAAAAGATACATCAAGATATATATACAAAAATATTTTCATTAGATATAGTCATAAAAAAATATTTTTATTAGACACATCCACAAAAATACTTTTATTAAATACAGTCATAAATAAGATTTAAAAAAGTTGCAAAAATGCTGTTGGTAACGTATACAGTAATTCTCGTTTTTTCCCTCACCTTTTAACTATCTTTGGTAATATTGTGAACTTTGGAGTTTTGTCATCAAACATCCAAATTTTGCAAACATCTACTGCTGTAAGAGCTGGTTGAATTATCACGAAACATGAGCTTTTAATTACTAGATAGATATCTTAAATTCAAGTTTTAAAATAATAATAAAAATTATGGCTCAAATAGTTCTATTTCTCAAGAGTCTCTCCGACAATCAAACTGAACTAATTAAACCGAGTGGTTTCATTATTCGCAACACGCTGTATACACTTTACAATCACATATAGTTTGGTGATGATCAAATTAAGTTGACTAGGGTAGGCTTGACTTGCTTGCAAGATTTATACATCATCAATAAACAAAGGATAATAATAATAATAATAAAAGAAAGAGATATTGACTAAGGTGGCGGATATCATTATAAACCATACAAGATAAAAAGAAAAATAGACCAAGGAAGGTTCTCAGCAAGTAACACATTACACAAGTGACAGTGACCTTTGGAGTTTGAAGAGAATCTTGTTAGCTGAAACCTATGTGATGCATATTATCAGCTTCTCACGCGTTTTCATTTTATTAAGAAACAAAAAATAATATTATATTTTTTAATAATATAAAAGAAAATAAAATTGAGAGAAAATACCCACATGCCCTTTAGTGGAAGCAGGCTATTGGAAGTTGGAAGTAGTCTATTTGACATGCGTACATTGTATATGTCCATGGTGGTCACAAGATCCCAAATTTTACAGAAGAAAAAGAAGCATTTCATTTTGGAAATCTATCTATCTATGAATTAATATGATTCTTTCATTCTAGCCGCCTTACTCTCTACAATTTTTCCATCATTGCTTGTGCTGCTTTTCTTGACATATCATTAAAACTAAACAGAAAATCAACATTGGGGAACAGATGAAGCCTATATCTTATTACATCTGCTTAAAGAAATTGACATAACAATACAAATCATAGAACTGGACGTATTTTGAAAAAAAATATCTTATTAAATTGACAATTAAAAATTACAGATTAAGCTAACTCAGAAGACTAGCTAACAGATTATGTCATAACCTGCACTAAGGTTGAATAAAGGTATGATAGAAACTTTCTTGAATGAGTTTGATGTATTTTGGTCTAGCCATGCTGAGCCCCCTTAGATCCTTCCTTGTGGTCTCGAGTTCGATCTCCGGCGAAGGTAATAACCGTTTTGGGAGGACGGCCATGACCCTCGCACGGCCGCACCGGCTTATAACACGGTTCAGACACCAGTAAGAAATCAAACCAAACAGAATTTACCCATCAAGCATACCCTAACAAAATTTGCTTCTAGGCAAAAGAAATTTTCTACTTTAAACTAGTTATGAACAGCTACTTACAAGGAGTCAAGGATTAGGAATGTGAACATCAAAACAATCAAAGATTGAGGGTCAATCTTTTAGCCAATCCAGATCATATTGCTGTTCAGATACTTGAATATGAAATTCTTTTGGCTTGGCCTTTTGAACATCTATCCACATATCTTGTACCTCCTCATCACAAATCACAAGCCTTAGATTCTTCAATGACAATGCAGACTTTGGTATGCTCCTAATCATGGAGCATTCCCTCATGTCAATCTTCTCCAAATTGACCAACTTACCAATCTCATTAGGGAAGCATGCCAGGTTAACACATTGAGAAATGTCTATGTACTTCAACTTAATCATATTACATATGCTCAGAGGAAGGGACTTCAAATCCGGACATGCATATAGCCGGAGGATCTCAAGCGATCGCAGTTGCCCCAATTCGGCAGGTAGTTTCGTCAGATTGTGACAATTTGTTAGACTCAAGTTCTGCAGGGAATGTATTTCACAGATGCTTGAGGGAAGATCAGTTACATCATCACAGTGATCAAGAGTGAGTTCGGTGAGGTTTGGGAAGATTCTAGATAGGTCTGCTTCTTTGAGTTCTTTCCCCTCCAAACTGTTATTGATCTTGCAAAGGACTAGACATAATTTGCTTAGATTTTTCATCACAATGCCTGATAACTCTGGAGTGGAAACCTTTTCAAGCCAGAGACTCTTCAAGTTTGTCAACTTCTCAAAAATTGACATATTGTGAAGGCATGCATAAGAAGCACTATAGTTTATTATAATCAATGTCTTCAGATTTGGCATTGATTGAATGAAGGGAGGCAGGAAGTATTCACTGGATGAAAAATTAATAATCAGAACTTCAGCCTTGGGAAACTCAAGGTTGCACCAATCCTTTTCTTTCATTTCACCTGAAACATGAATACATTCATCAAATTATACAAAGATGAAGCAAAGTTAATAAAACGAAAAAGAAATTTTGGGAGAGATTGGCTACATACCCGTGTGAATTGAGACAATCTGAGCCTCAAATGGTTTATCCTTGTATCTCAACCACTCTTTAGGGAGACCACTTGCTTCTCGCTTTGGCATAACCAATCGCCGGCGTTCACAAATGCTGTCACAGTTGCTCATATTGAGCGCAAGGTCTCTGAGTATATCATGTTGAGTAACAGATATCTCAAAGCAACTGCTATACATGTCTCCAGCACTGACATATTAAACATCAAACGGGGTTTTAGAATGGTGCCATTACTATAAAAAACAATCAAATCTGAGTTAAAATGCAATTTTTAAAAGGTGCATACCGCGCCTCTTTCACCAAGGTGAGAAGATTCTTGTTTGAAAGCTCAACGACCATAGTAAAGGCTTCGGTTTGGCAGATATCATGCATTTCGACCCACATATTGATGAGGATGTCCAGAGGGATTTTCTTGTCCTCAGGAAATGAACAAAGGTCCAAGAAGCATTTCTTGATCTTCTCTGGCAGGAAGTTTACACTGATTGCCATTCTCTCAATCAGATTGTTTTGGTAAGATTCCCCAATGCTTTGGCCCTGAGATAGCCTTGTTTTGACACCTTCCCAAAACATTTCATTCTGATCTCTCAAGGAAGCTCCAATCACTTTAAGAGCTAGTGGAAGCCTTCCACACTCTGTCACAACCTGTTTGCAATTGGATTCAAGAAACCACCAAAAACAAAGTTAAGTAAACTCCACAAAGTAAAATTATTAGGTGCTTAGTAAGGACTATGCTCCATACACTAGTATGATAGTACTCTCTCTATTTTCTTGTATAACATTTTACTTGAGCAAATTCTCATTACCTGCATTACTAGATTCTCATTAGCAGCTACAGGGATTGATTTCTGTCCAAAAGCATGATGACAGAACAAAGATAGTGCATCCTCTTCACTCAACAGTTCCACCTCATAAGTGGCATTACAAATTTGGAATTTCTCTCTGGAGACAACAAGGAACTTGCAGCCAGGTATTCTGCATACAAGCTGTTGCAGCACAGAGAGTGACCAGACATCATCAAGAACAATAAGGTTTCGAGTTTCGGTTTTGCAATCGAATTGCGGCATCCATTGGGGAATCACATAATTTGGATTCAAGTTTTGATTCCCCATAATGAACCCCCAGATCCTTGCTCTTAGCTGCTCAACATTTGGGGACTGTGACACAGTCAAAAACAAGATTCTCTCCTTGAAAGAAACTGCCAAAAAAAAGTAACCACTAAAACCTTTTGAAATTGAACCCAAACGATGATAACTGTTTCTTCCAAATGCTTAAGTAATTCAATTAGAAACATATGAATGGTTTTACATCTAATACTTACATTGAACTTGTTCATCTCTGCAAACATCTCTAGCAAGAGTGGTCTTCCCTGAGCCACCAATACCAGAAATCCCAATCACCCAAAGATCATTCCTCCCAACAAGCATCTCCTTGACTTTCTTCTTCCCAAGCTCCAAACCCACACGTGAATTCCCTAAACTACCCTCAGCAATCTCCATGCTCCTCACAGCCTCCTCGACCCACCCTCCACCTCCCATCCCCCCCATCTTCATGGTCACAAAGTACTGCTCCAGCCTCCGGTTCGACGCCTCGATCCGGTCGAACCGCTCCGCCATCTCGAACCGCGTGTGGTGCACATCAGCAAGTATGTGAGTCTGCATCGGACCCTCTATGAACTTTGATACCGTGTTCTCAAGCTTCTCCATCTTTTTAGCTAGCTGAAAGTTCTTGTACACATTCCAACGGCTCGAATTCAGAACCTTCAACAAAATTAAAAAACAGAATCAATACATAGATCATACAAACAAACTCTTCAATATTTTAGTAGCACATATTTTGAGTTATGAACATAAAATTTAATTACATAATAAGAACAAGAACCATAGATGAAATAAAATTGCAGCATAAACATGATTTAGCCACCGTTGGTGGAGTTAGTTACAGAGTTAGTTATGGAATCAGTTAGTTGGTTAGTTAGTTAGAGATGGATTACCTTGTGAGCGAGTTCGACACCAGAGTGGAGGATCTCGGAGAGGCGGTGAAGCTGTTGCTGACGTGGCTGAGGGAGTTCAACGCCGGAGTATTTGATCTCTTGTATGGTTGGAAGGAGTTCAGTTATGTAAGTTATGAGCTGATCTGCACTTCCACGGCAGAGAATGGATTTGCGAGAGATGGTTACGAGATTCCGGAGGAGCTCGCCGGTGAGCTCGTTGCTAATTAACTCCGTCAGGGCCATTACTTTCTCAAGCCACTTTTGCTCTTCTCCGGCGAACACTGGTGGTGGTGGTGGTGGTTGGTTTTTCTTTGCCTCTTGTTTGATTGGTTGCGTCACTTTGTTTTTTGTTATGTTTCTATGATTGTTAGTCTTATAGTTTGGTCAGCACTCTAACTCTAATGGTGGGTTGTTGAATTCACTGTTTTGCCCCTCAAGTGTCACCTTTCCCCCCTTTAGTTTCTATTATAGAATTATAGATAGTTTTTTCTTTTCCCTTTTTTTAGTAATATGATAATATCACTGGCACTTTTGCTTACAATTATTTTCTTATGTTTAGATATTAATATAATTTATTACAAATTATATTATATAATATGTAGCGTTTGTTTAATAGTATTTTATTAGATCACATCTATTAAATATGTTTTATGATGAGATTAATACGAAAATAATTATAGGTATAGTGGTTACTGGTTAGTGAGGGATTTTTTTTATTTAAATTAAATAAATATAATATTTACCGATTTAAATAAATATAAAAAAATTTATTAAAATACGTCGTTAGTCACATCTCGAATGCAATGGGGCGCTCCTAAAAATGGTAACGAGTGTACTAAATAAGATGTGCGAGTCATATCTAAAGTGTATGGGATATGAACAAAGATGTATCTTGAATACATTGCATTCGAGTCATATCTAAAGTGTGAGATATGAATAAAGATGTATCTTGAATACATTGCATTCGAGATACGATTGCAGATATATTTATTAAACATATTTATTGATGTAAATATATATTTAACAAATAATTTATTAATAAAATAATAAATAAATAAATATTAATTTAAAAAATTTAAAATAAAAATTGACTTTTTATCAATATTTTTAAATTTTTATATATTTTTTAATTTTTATTATTGATATTTTTATAATTAATTGTCGATTAAAAAATTATTTCATAACAAATTTATTGATGGTCTTGCCTCTGAAAGAATGAATGTCAAAAATAAAGGAAACTCAACAAATATATAGTCAGTACTATATAAAATAAAAAAAATTAATAAATATATATTTAATTTTAATTAGAATTTCATTTTTTTAATTATATAGACCAAAGGTATAAAAATTAAGCCTAATTACATAAAAGTAAATTGGGTGGATGTACCGTGAAAAAAATGTATAGAAAAGAGCAGGTCCAACATTTATCCTAAAATAAAAAACATCGTGTTTTGGGTTGAAAATATTTTTAATATTATTTTTTATTTTGTTTTATTTTTTAGAAAATATTTTCATTAAAAATATTTTAAAATATTTAATCAATCATATTTTTATGTTTTATTTTTATTTTTATTAAAAAAAATTACCCAAAACCAATGAGCCCCTATCAGATAAAGATAGGAAAGACTCAATTTTTTTAAGTAATCAAGTTCATAACAAAGATAATAACTCAAGGTTAACGAAAAGAGCAAAAGCTTGCTAATTTCTAATTGATTCATTTAAAAAAAATAAAAAAAGGATAGAATTTTAATGTCCTTTAACCAATGGACAAAATTAATCTTGAGGCAATGGATATTTTTTCTAACTTTTGCAACTGCCGAGTACTTTTATATCTTTTACATGGAATCCTTCTAAAATTTAAATTTTATTTTAGAAAGTAAAGTATAATTTTTAATTATTTATTTTATAGATAAAATTAAAAATAAATATAAAAAAATTATTTAATAATAAAAAATTATATTTTATTTTTTAAAATATAAATTTAAAATTTAAAAAATTCAAATTTTTTTTACATGTGCATGTGATTTCAAAGAGTTAAAGTGACTAAATTCTTATTGTATTATTAAAATATTAAATTTAGATGTATTTTGGATGTTGTATCACCGTTTTCAATCCTCGTATTTCGGATGTATTAAACTAAAATAGAATACTCTTGGAGATAGAAGTGTGTATGAGTCGGGTGAAATCGAGTTTGAGGTGATTTAGATTCGGTTCGAATTTGGTCATAAACTTGGTTAAATTTATATACTTTCGGGCCACGATTATATCGGATAAAATCCAGGTAAAAATCGGCTCATTAACATTACATTACCTTGATATCTTCTTACAAGCTAGCATGTGAAAATATCCAAATTTCTAAGACTACAACTATTATTTGACATAGTAAAATTCACTTAGAAAAATATAACAAGAACTAACTTTTCTCTAAAATTAAAGGATAATCATAATCAATACTAATATTGTATAATAACACCAAATATTTAAATCAATACAAATAACACAATATTATGTATTAGTCTAAAATCTTATGCATTTTA
The DNA here is from genome assembly GCF_003086295.3 of Arachis hypogaea. Taxonomy (NCBI): domain Eukaryota; kingdom Viridiplantae; phylum Streptophyta; class Magnoliopsida; order Fabales; family Fabaceae; genus Arachis; species Arachis hypogaea. The sequence goes on along the minus strand of NC_092051.1, from coordinate 149,804,332 downwards.
AACATAAAACATTAACTTATAGTCTTATAATAACTAATAACACAAAATATTAAGGTTTACAATACTTAAATTCTACATAAGAATAGCCATTATCCATCACTAATAACACAAAATATTAATTGTGTATGATGACCAGGCCACCGGACCGATTTCGGGTGACCCGAGCCATGTCCGGACCCAATCCGAAATAATGACCGGGTCTATTTTTAAGATCTTTATTCGACCTTAAACTCGATGAAATCACACCAAATTAGTCCCTAAAATAGTCGAGACCAGGCCAAATCTTCAAGTCGGACCGGATCATGCACACCCCTAATTTGAGATATGTCTCTATTTATATCTTGAATATATTCGAAATATAATTTACACATCTTAGTTTACAGAATAAAATCAAGATATAACTATTTTTAAAAGTGTCCTATTAAATTCAAGATGTGACTAAAGATATATTTTAATAAATTTTTTTATGTTTATTTAATTCAGTAAATATTATATTTATTTAATATAAATAAAAAAATATCGTTAGTGAGCTTATCTAAGATAACTATGGAGATATTAGATATATGTGTCAAAAAGTGTTGAGAGACGCCACAAACACCAAGACCTGTTGGTTTAGATACTTAGATTGACCTATTTAGTCTCTCATTTATAGGTTGGTCTGTCTTATATTTTTTCTCTATTACTAAGATTTGAACCAAAAATGTTGACTACGGAATTAATTAAAGAACTTATTATCTTGATTAATCTTACATTAATTATTGATTTAAAAAATATTGATAGACATATAAATATCTCTTAATCTGTTAGTAGAGACAGAAGAAAAATAGCAAAAGTTATTTTTTTATTTTTAAATTATAAAAAGTAACAATAGAGTTTAGTACTATTTAAAAAAAAGAAATTAATTTTTTAAGAAGTTAATTCACAGTTTTTTAAACAATTAGAAATATATAACTTTTTTTTTTATAAGTCATTCTATTATTTTTATAAAAAAAAATTCACTTCAAAACAAAAAAAAATTATTTTTATTTTTGATTTTGTAAAAAATATTTTTTATTTTCTGCTGGAAATCCTGGCTCTTTGCCACCATTTATAGTAAGTTATAATATATTTGTTGACCCTAATAAAAGTGGATGGAGTTCTAATAGGAGTAAAAATAAAAAATAAAAAATAACAACAAAATATATATTAACTAGAGGTGTGCATAGGTGGGGTAAAACGGGTTTGATGTGACTTAGATCCAATCTGAAATATATACCGGGACTATTTATTAGATCCGAATCCGGTCCTAGACACCTATACACCTTCTTATAAACTAGCATGTGAAAATATTCAAATTTTTATGACTCTAACCATTATTTAACATGGTAAAATTCACTTAGAAAAATATAACAAGAATCAACTCTTCTCTAAAATTAAAGCATAACCATAATCAATACTAATATTTTCTAATAACACTAAATATTTAAATCAATACAAATAACACAATATTATGCCATTAGTATGAAATCTTATGCATTTCAAACATAAAACATTAACTTATAGTTTTATAATAACTAATAACACAAAATGTTAAGGTTTACAATACTTAAATTCCATATAAGAATAACTATCATTCGTCACTAATAATACAAAATATTAATTGTGTATGATGACCGGGCCATGGCCTGGATCAAACCCGAAATAATGATCGGGTCTATTTTTGAGATCCTTACCCAGCCCTAAATCCGGTAAAATCACACCAAATTAGCCTCTAATAAAATCAGGGCCGGGCCGGGACATGCACATCCCTAACATTGACACACATTTCATATTTGTTTTTTATTTTCACGTACCATATCATAAACAATAAAACAACAAGCACTAACTATACAATAATTTTTTTGACATTGCCATAAAGATTATTGTGAATTAGAATTTTATAACTATTCACCACACACAAAAACATAGTTATTCACTTGTAACAATGATAGAGTCATTCCCTTATTTTATAATATCTCTCCACTTTTTATGTATCTCTTCTTGTAGAAATATTTGTTTGATTTCTTTTTTTATGTTCTTTTCCATACGAAAGTGACAAGTATTTGTTATTATCGTTACTTTAATATCCATTTTCTTGTGTAAAAAAAAAGTTGTATTTTTTGAGTTATTTATTCAAACGCTACAACCTTAAAATAAGTATTTTTATAACTAAAAATTCAAATACAAAATAACTTATTTATAAGCTGTTATTAATAAAAGTTTTCAAAAAAATTATTTAAGTTGTTTATCTAAATTAGATCATAATACATATTAATATTAATATTTTCATTATATCTAGTTTATGAAGTTTAAATTAAGCTTATTAGAAATAATAAATAGCATTCATATGTGAAAAAGACACGAGTCTGTTTTCTTGATAGATTTTCTTCAAGTGATTGTGCTTTAGTTTAGTTTTGAATTTTTTTTAAATAAAACATTACTTTTTGTTATTTGGATAATAGAAAAGATTGTAATATAAAAATATATAGAAAGTCAAAAGATTTTAGTCAAGCTTTTTTTTTTTTTTGTGTGCAATTATTGTATGAGTAGCTTTTGTATCTTTTCTCAATTTTATTTAAAAGTTATAACCTTTTTGCACATGATTTTATAAAGAAATGATTATAGTATTAATATTTGGACAAGAAGAATATATGCTTGGTTCGGCACTCTGTTTTGTTTGGCAGTGCTATGGTATTAATCAATAATATATTTTCAATATGTTGGAAGAGTTTGAAGTACATCTGAAATATCAGTATTATACTTTGGAATTTTAATCAATAATTCCACTTATATACACAATATTTTTAGTCAGTATATAAACATAATTTCTTACATAAAAGATGTCTATAGAGAGAAGACTAAAAATATATAGTTGATAGTTACAAAAAATTAGGGACAAGAAAATTGACACCAAGGTCAATGAATCACTCTTTAAGCCAATCCAAATCATAGTATTGCTCTGAGACTTTAATGTGGAGATTTGGCTTTGCCTTCTCAACCTCATTCCAAACCTCTTGTACCTCCTCATCACATATCACAAGCCTCAGATTCTTCAATGACACTGTTGATTTTGGTAAACTCTTAATCATAGGGCATTCCCTCATGTCAATCTTCTCTAAATTCACCAATTTTCCAATCTCATTAGGGAACATTGCAAGGTTAACACATTGAGATATGTCTATATACTTCAACTTAATCATGTCACATATGCTACTAGGAAGTGATTTCAGTTCTGGACAAGCATACAGTCTTAGTATCCCAAGTGATCTTAGCTTGCCTAGTTCTGAGGGCAATTTGGTCAAATTGTGACAGTTTGTGAGACTCAAGTTTTGAAGTGAATGTATCTCACAAATGCTTGAGGGTAATTCAGTAACATCATCACAATGATCAAGAGTGAGTTCACTTAGGTTAGGAAATGCTTGTGCTAGGTTTGCTTCTTTACCCTCTAAACTATTATTTAATTTGCATAGGACTATGAATAATTTCCCTAAGCTTTTCATTATAGTGCCTGATAATTGAGGGGTTGAAACTTTTTCAAGCCAAAGGCTTCTAAGATTGGTCAAATTCTGAAAAACTGATACATTGTGAAGGGAAGCATATGATGCACTATAGTTTATGATAATTAATGACCTCAAATTTGGCATTTTTGCAATGAAGGGAGGTAAGTAGTATTCATTGGATGTGAAATTGATTATCAAAACTTCGGCATTAGGAAACTCAAGGTGACACCAATCTTCTTCTTTCATTTCACCTGCAATGTTTAACATTCCTACTAATATGAATGGCAGAGCAAAGACAAAGAACAAATTGTCACAAAGATAAATTTCAAAGACTTGTTTAGATTTCAAAAGATTAAATTAGTAACAATCTCATCTTTGGAAAAACTAAACAAGTCTATAGTACCTAAAAAATGTATTTTAGGTGTTGAATTATCATTGTTCCAATCTTCTGACTAATTTACCATTGAAATCGAAATATAGTATACCTGTGTGAACTGAAACGATCTGAGCCTCAAATGGCCTGTCCTTATATCTCAACCATTGTTTAGGCAGTCGGCCGTGATCTTCTCGTTTAGGCATAACTAATCGGCGGCGTTCACGGATGCTGCTGCGATTGCTCAAATTAAGAGCAAGGTCTCTCAGTATATCATGCTGAGTAACAGATATCTCAAAGCAGCTGCTATACATGCCACCAGCACTGATATATTGAAATATCATATCCATATGGTTTAGAAATTATACTATCATTGTGAAGTAATCAAACAAAACAAAACAAATATAAATATCACATTTTAGCTTGCATACCGAGCTTCTTTCACTAATGTGAGAAGATTCTTGTTTGAGAGCTCCACAACAATTGCAAAAGCTTCTTTCTGATCAATATCATGGATTTCAACCCACATATTAGTGAGAACATCTAGTGGAATCTTCTTATCCTCTGGGAATGAACAAAGATCTAAAAAGCATTCTTTGATCATTTCTGGTAAGTGATTTGTGCTGATTGCCATTCTATCAATGAGGTTGATTTCATAGGATTCACCAATGCTTTGTCCTTGAGATAGCCTGTTCTTGACACTAGCCCAGAACATCTCGGTCTGATCGCGCAATGAAGCTCCGATCACTTTAAGAGCCAACGGAAGCCTTCCACATTCGGTCACAACCTGTTTTTTTTACATTGGATTCAAGAATCAGCAAAGAAATTATCTTTGGTATCATATATTTAATCACTCACGTGCTTCAAACTAATCAACTTAAACTTTTTGAATAACGGTACATATAATATTGAAAATAATCCAAAAACATGGTATTATTGAGCATTACATGCTTGATCAAAGTTAAGAACTAAAATTTTACCTGGTTGACCAAATTGCTATCAGCATCCAAAGGAATTGATTTTTGACCAAAAGCATGGTGACAGAACAAAGCTAATGCTTCCTCTTTACTCAGCAATTCCACTTCATAAGTAGCATTGAAAATTGTTGGAAATCTCTCTCTCGAAACCACAATGAACTTGCAACCATGTACTCTGCACACAAGATATTCTAACACAGAGAGGGACCAAACATCATCAAGAACAATCAATCTTTGAACTTCACTCCTGCATTCAGTTTGTGGCATTCTTTGAGGAACAACATAATTTGAACTTATGAAGCCTTGGTTTCCCATAATGAAACCCCATATCTTTGCTCTTAGTTGCTCAACATTTGGAGATTGTGAGACTGTTAGGAACAAGATTCTTTCCTTGAAATGACCTGCAAAACTTAACCATCAAAACCAGTGCTAGAAAATTAAGAATTTCTCTTTATCCCAACATCTCTATCGTAGTCATATGCATTGGATTCAAAATGGTTCTAAAAGGTTACACAAGTCAATCTGGTCTCTTAAGGATTCAATAACTCAATTCAGTCCCTAAAAAATACCAATGTGAGTTTAGTTGGTCATTTCACACTCATAACCCTAATGTGCGAGGTAAATTGTGTCATTTTCATGTTTTTAATGTGTCATATAATACTTAATGGTGACACGTCAATTGAAAATTATCAGAAGAACAGATTTGATTTATATTGGTATTTCTTAGATAACTAAATTGAAGTATCAAATCTTTCAGGAACTAAATTGAATCATATATGATTTTCTAGGAATCAATCTCATCAATAACCCTATTCTTTTATAAAAGGAAAAGGCAATTGAAGTTGAAGATCTTCAAAAAGAATTGAAGGCTTACTTCTGACTTGTTCATCTTTGCATACTTCTCTAGCAAGTGTAGTCTTCCCCGAGCCACCAATCCCACAAATCCCAACAACCCAAATATCATTCCTTCCAATTACCATTTCCTTAACCTTCTTCTTTCCAAGTTCCAAACCTACACCTAAATTCCCCAAATTACCCTCCACCCCACTCTCATCCACCTCCATGCTGCTCACAGCCTCCTCTATCCACCCTCCTCCTCCCACTCCTATCTTCATGGCACTAAAGTACTGCTCTAGCCTCTGGTTCGACGCATCGACCCGGTCGAACCTCTCGGCCATCTCGACCCGGGCGTGGTGCACATCAGCCAATATGTGAGCTTGCATTGGACCTTGCACAAACCGTGACACGGTCTTCTCAAGCTTCTCCATCTTCTTCGCTAGCTGCAAGTTCTTGTACACGTTCCACCGGTTCGAATTAAGAACCTTCAACACATTTTGCACAGATCAATTTTAATATACTATCAATGTAAATTACATGTATATGAAATCACAAGAGTTATTGTCTGACAACTTAATTTATTTCTTTTCCATGCTGATACTAAATTAAACATTTATATAGAAAAAGCTTTTACACTAAATCACTACAATCAAGTTTACTCTATTCACAATAATTGAAACCGCTTGAATAATAAACAATATCCAAAACTATATCAGCAACTCTGTAGAATTTACTTCCATTCCAGCTTCACTGAAATTCAACTAGCCTAGTTTAACTCATCTTAGAATACTGGAACCTTCCATTCAAATAAACTCAAAAATCTTGTTATACTAAACGACTTAAATCAACTAAGTGTTTTTTTCATCAAAATGTTATGAACAGTTTTGTGTTGTTTTTCTGCACATCTTTCGAGACACTTTCTGTTAGAAGTAACTGTTTGTGCGTCTCGATCTGCGTGCAAACTAGAAATAACCGTTACAGCACCGAATAACATTTGGCAAAATATCACTGCATATATAAAAATAAGTGAATCGAAATTAAACCTTATGTGAGAGCTCGACGCCGGAGCGAAGAATCTCGGAAAAGCGGTCGAGCTGGCGCTGCCTATCGGCGGGAAGCTCGACGCCGGAGTACTTGATCTCTTGAATGGTAGGGAGTAGTTCGTTGATGTAAGTTCTGAGCTGATCAGCGCTTGTTCTGCAGAGGAGTGACTTGCGTGATATGCTTATCAGCATCTTCATGAGCTCCGTCGCGATCTCGCCGGCGAAGAAGTCGTTCAGAGCCATCTATCTATGTTTCTTGTTCTTCTCGGGCCTCTCTTTTGCTGCTACCATTCAGTGGTGGTAGCTTTGGTGATGCTGGTGGATGGTTTTTCTTTCTTGGTTGGTTTATTTATTTTGGAATATTAGATTCTCTACTGGGATACTTGAATTCACTATAATGCCCTTCATGCAATTATATGTCCTCGTTTTTTTTACTGAATACTGGGAGACTTAAACTTTGCGAATTTTTAGACGAGTATAAAAAAATTATGGTATTTAAACTATAATTCTATTCTCTATTTTGTATTTTATTATTGTGTACTTATACATAAATTTTAGCAATAAATGCTCTTAACTTCGTTATGGCATTTTGTTATTAATTTATTATAATATATTGCTTAGTATTTATATATTTTATTATATTATATGATGTATCAACATCTTCGTATTTTTTTTTCAAACATAATAAGTTATATTTTATTAATTATTAAAAAATAAAGTATAAAGATGTTTAAAAATTGGACAACATAATAAAAAGTAAAATTTTTTTAAAATAATATACTGAAAATATTCATCCAATGGTGTATGATTGAAAAACGAAGAAAAATTTTAAAGAAGAAAGAATGATAAATCAAATTAAATGAAACTAAGAGTTTGCATCATAAAGATAACAATCTAAATTGGGAGTTCTTTAGATTTCACGAAACAACTTAACAGAACTTGCTTGAATGGTAGACAGCATTAAAGTAGAATCTTCAAAAATGAACTGGTTGCGAGCTTTTCAGTAATTTCAGCAAATAATGACAGACAATTGAGGATTACGGTCAACATTTTTTAACTGGTTAATCATATCTATTGATATAGTTCATCATGTCTAAAAGTCGTTAAGATTCTGTATAATATCATCTATGTATCGCGTGTTCTATCTATGTTTTTTAGTACTATATTTAAAAGAAAAAATATAATTAGTAGTAATATAGGAAAACATAATAGTGTATATGGATGTTAATTCATCCCTAGACATTGTAACAGAACAATCAGTTGTGTTAAAAGTTAAAACCTAGCATGGATAATATTTTGAGAACGAATCTCTTCATTTTTTCTCTATTGATTTGTGTGATTTTACACTATTTAAGACTTAAGTTCGAGTTAAAAAGGAAAAATATGTAAGAAAAAGTCTTGTTATAAAATTTAATGATGCTCATTAATTTATATATATATATATATATATATATATATATATATATATATATATATATATATATATATATATATATATATATATATATATATACGAGAAGAGATCCGATATAATAAGAATAAATCTTGCTGACTTACACTATCGAGTAATTTGTTAGTACCAATTTCATCAATCCGACCATTAATCGATTAAATTAAATATAAAACTTCAACAAATTTTTAATAGTATAATTTAGATTCATTTAACTATTTAATTAACTACTCATCTTTGTGTGGTTTTAAACACTGCTTGTATCAGTCTCTGCCTTTTGTCAGTTTTTATACGTGTTCATTATTTGGGTTCTTCTTAATTTTTTAGTTATTTTTGTACCTCCTTAATCACTCACTACCTATAGTATTACTAGTAACCTTAGGTATTTTCTTCACTTCTCTAATTGTTTATATTGGTACAATCGTAATTTGCTTATAGAAATTAAATATTACCTTTCGGAAAGAAAAAAACACACACACGTGTCTTTAAATTTTAAAAATCTTCCTGTGACGTAGAGTAACATTCAACTTTTCCATAAACATATTGTGTATAGTTTTATTGTCATTAAGATTAAAGTTTATTAGCTTAATCAAACTTTACTTCCGGTTAATAGATACATAAATAAATTTTAAAATTTACACTTACAGATTCAACTAACCATGGAAAATGCATGTATGGCTTTTTTTAATACTCGTTATGAAAGTAACTAAAATGGGGAATTCAAAAGGAAGTAGATAATCAATTTTTATTGTACGATGATATTGATGCATGTCTCATTCACTAAGTTGGCCAAATTGATAGCTGTCTACACTAAATATTGACGGTAGAAAAGTAACCTTGGCAACATTATAAAACTTTAAAGTACGAAATTAGAACGAAAGAAAGAAAAAAAACTACCATGCACATAATGGGAATCGAAGAGAATTGGGTGTACAAATTTTAGTTTTTAAAATATTTTCACTATCTACATATATATAAAAAATATTTTTCGTAATTATTACTAAAATTTATCATAATAAAAAATATTTATCATTTTCAAGTTTGTTAATGTTATATATATTTAATAAATAAAAAATTGAATTAACAAACACGTTATATAATAATAATAATAATAATAATAATAATAATAATAATAATAATAATAATAATAATAATAATAGTAATAGTTAGGTATAAAACTTTTGTTTTACTAAAGAAAAATGTATAATAATATTTGTGTAAGATAATTTCTAGGAAACACTAAGCATACAGCCAATGATACCAAGTATTGGTGAGTGACAGCAGCACGTGTTATCAAAATTATTTGATTGTAGAAATAAATCAATAAATATTGTTGTTCTCCATGAGTCCATGACATTATTGGATGGTCATTACCAATTTCTCAATTAAGGATAACGTCAATGAAAGAAAAGCCACGTTGACGTGTGCAATGACCACTATATCCCTAATCAAGTAGTCATCCCTCCTTAAAATTGAGCAAACAGAAAAAATAGATTTTCAAAAAATATCCGATTGATTTCTAGGAGAAAAAAAAAAGATTACGGCTGCTTTATGCTTATGGAATATGCCCAAGACCTAAAGTCCTTAAAATTTTGGCACAGATGTCGGGTCAAAAAGCAAATCATGTGGTGGCAGTGGTGCACATAAACCATGACTTTATCATATATTGGTCTTCGTCTTCACTTGAAGCAAGCAACTCAGTATTGAGTGCTTTGCATTTTTACAGTTTCTTCTTCTTCTTCTTTTTTCCTTTTTCTTTGCAACTTCTTCCTTTTTTTATTATTTTTCCTTTATTAGTATGACAGGTTGAGTGTCTTGCTAGAATTGCACTTCGTGGGCCTCAATGGCTCAATCTATGCATATGAAACAAAGAAAAAGAGAAAGAGGACATTTCGCAGATCTTTCATAAATCACCATCAATAATTATCTGTCAATTAATACAATCTTGATCCTTGATGCTGACAGGGTAAAATAAATTTCAAATTATCACATGCTATTAAAATAAAGATAATCTCCTTTTCCTAGCCGCAAGTCGGAGATCAGTATTTGTTTTTAGCTTTAGAGAATAACCAATTTGTAACAATCATCTTTTTTTTCTAATGGATGAGTGAATGATGGCATGCAGCAGGCTTAACTTAACGAAATTTTCATTTCTTATTATGTCTTAGTGAGATTTTATTTTCATTTTCTGATATATTAAATTTTAGCTGTGTTTCATGCCGATAATTGTGCTTAAACAACACTTGTGAGTTATGACATCACTTACCAGCATGCATGTTAATTACCTTATGTCTCAGCTAAGTATATTTAGATTATAAATTTATAAGTATAGAAGAAGAGGTGAATAAGTCTGAATAACTTAAAAGAACAAATCATAAAATAAACAGGGAATGGGACTATTGTATATACCTAAAATCCAACCTGACCAATGCATCGGCAAACCAAAATTATAGCACCCTAAAACAGAAAGCCTTGTCTTCCTAAATACAGGATCTAAATCCTACCTTGTTCATCAAAATTTAGCATAAATAGAAGCTCAACTTCAACAACTTTTCTTAGGGTGCCCCAACCCAAAATAAGCGACAACTCCATTAATGGGGAGTATTCAACAAAGTTCTCATTATGTTCCGGTCAGTCATATGGTTTGTTAAAGCATAAAACATGCCTCCACTATGGTTTGTAGAATATTCATAGTACAGACTTTGCTTTCATAGGTTCGGTCACATTTTATTCCCCGCCAAGAACCACCTACCATACCATGATGTTCTAGAAAGTAAACTTCTAATGATTTGACTTTTCAACTGGTAGAATTCACTGTGTGAACCATGGCTTTTTTATCCAAATAATTCAATATTTATTGCTTAAAGTTTTGGGTACAAATCTTTAGAAAAGAAAAATGTGTTAGAAGCACTTCAACTTTCAACACTTACTTTACTTCTATGCAATCACTTCAAATGACCTGTCTAAAACTTGCAAACATAATCAAAGCAAGAAGGTTACAATAACACACTTCTATCACAATTTAGCAATGTAAATACAAATTGAAGAAATGAATGAAAAGTAAGAGAAACATACTCCTGTTCGTGTTAAAAAGGCCATAAAGGGAAGTCAACTACTCAATTCATCCATGTTTCTTCACAAGTCTTCAAGTATGAAGCTGCTGACGCTGTGAATTGCTATGCCTTTGAAATTCAGAGACTTAAAACCTTACATATGGTTATGCTGTATGCATTTCGTTTAACAAGGGAAACTTGAAAGGATTAAGTGCTTTAGCAGTAACCTTCTATTATTTATACATAAAAATTCGACATTAAATACTTGTTCTTGCATCTGTTACACAAATATGGTACATGGGGCTGCTATGTAAGCATCCGCATACACTACTCAAGTTTTCTTCCTTTTTTTGACTAATGAGTAATCATCAACTCGACAAAACTATCTTTTAACATGTGTTGAATAGATCATAGCAACAATACTATCATAATCATAGCAATTTGATTGTTTTAAGGGTCCATCAACATAGCCTTCGGCTACTCATCATAAACCCAAGTTCTCACACGAGAATGAGGACGCATAACTCTTCCTTCTGCAATTTTCGAGTCAAGCAATTCAAGTTGTTTTCTTACCCATGGAGGATCATATTTACTCAACCACAAAACTTCACCAGTATCCTTGTGTTTAAAATCAGGCTGTTTTGTGTTATACTTGCTCTTTCTATGATCCCACCACTCATATGGATTGGAAAAAAACACATGCCATAGGTGAAGTCGATTTTGATTATTTTGGATACTATCTGCAGCTACATTAGTTTAAGATGGAAAGAGTAAGAACAAACATTAACACAGGAAAGACCATGAAAAACTATTAAGATAACCCAATTCATGGTCAAGAAGTAATAAAAAATTGAGACTAACTTCAACCGAGGCAATTAAGAATGAAGCATAAGCCTGTTTCCTTGTACAAAAAATCTCCAAAGGAAGGAAATAACAGAAATGCATTACAAACTCAACTAATAATACTATACTCTAAAACTGTGAGTGCTTATAGGCACAAAACAAGATCTTTTTAAGACCCTTTTCTACTGTTATCCTTTAGATTTACTGAATCAATATTCACCTACCCAATATCGTTACAACTTCTCATGTCCATTCATTCTGCACTCAGTCAAGCTAGGAACTTACATTTATCTAAAAGCTTTTAGTTGATTGCCACCCACTTGAGCAAATTGTTTAAATACGTCCACACAAGAAGGATAACTATATTGTCCATGATTTGTATGAACATAACATGATCTACCATACATACCTTCAATAGATTCTAATCTTTTGTGCCCCTCATGGCCTATTTTTCGAGCAACAAAATCCAGCTCCTTCACAACTAGCTGCAGTGAGACAGAAGACAAATTTATAAAAACAATGGGCATATTGAAAAAGCTGTGCTGATAAATGAGGAATTGCAAACACAAGAATGCTGTGAGTTGACTTTCAATAATGTGCTTTAATGCACAAATCTAAGGCAAACTCCAACCATGATGAATGATGAATCAACGGGCAAACATGGAATATTTTGTTGTGAAGAAGAATAAGTAGTAATCAGAAAAAAGTGATACGCTGATAACAACAGTAATGCATGATAAAAAAAAACAAACTTACACGCAGAGAAAAGAAAAAAAATGGAAAACTTGAAATTTGCATAATTGATTTAAAAAATTAGTAACTTCTATTCCTTAAATTAAGTCAATTATCTGTTCAAAAGAAGCTCAGCAAAACGATCCATATATTCTCCAACATCAGCAACACTTTCATAGTAGAGTACCAATCAAACAAGAAGCTAGAACTTAAACACACATGATGTATCATTGGATCAAAGTTAAACTCCCAAAGTACCAAAATCAACAAGCATGGCAATCATAATTGAACCTACAAAGATTATCCCCAATTTAAATTAAGAACACAAAAGAGTAAAAACCAAATACCTGATAGTTAACATTGTCATTTCCACTATGATCAACTTTGGTGTAAGAACGCAAAGAACCTGAGACATATATAAAATCATTCGCTTTCAAATGTTTCAAAGCAATTTCCGCTAACCGATCCCACATAAACAAGACCACCCTGCCAACAAAATTGCAAAATCAAACACTATGATTACAAGCTCCAAATGAGACATTTTGTGAATTTAAAAAAAAAAATCACCTTAAGTTGGAGCTATGAGAATCATCGCATCTCGGATTCGAAATCTCCAACACAGTGAAAGCACCGAAACAACCTTTTTTGGAGTTAACGGGTTTCGGCTGGCGCGTGACGGTTCCAATGAAGGAAGCGTTGTTCTCAATCCCTCGATGCCAATCGATAGTCGATGGTCGTTGGAACTTCAGCGTGTGGCTGTACGCGGCGCTGGTTCCCGAAACGGCATCGTCATCAAACGAGTGCGTGAATCTGCGACGCTCCTTGAACGACGTCGTTTCGGGAGTTGCAGTGGAGAACGGAAAATACCTCTGTTGAGAAGGAGAATAAGGTAACGAAGCTGGAAATTTTGGTTTGGTTGAGAAGAGTGGAATGAGACGGAGGAGTTTCGAGTTCATAGACTCCGGCGAAGTGAATTTTGGCGGGCTCCGGCGAGACTAGATTTTGCTTTCGTGGTTTTAGTTTTTCAGAGTTGGCGACTTGGCGTTTGGTAGGGTTGTGAGTATTTCTTCTTTTTGGGCTTTTTGGTAAAGGTTCATGGGCGTAATGACCCAGCCCAGAAAGAGCCCGGAGAATTATATGCACATAAAGTGAGCTATAACATGACCAAGCATGACCAAAAAAAAAAAAACCATGACCAAGAAAAACAGTGAGATAATACTCAATTTTATGGCTCAACGTATGTGCAAAGAGGTAATATTCAGAAGGATTTGGATCTTTTAAAGTTTGAATTTCATTTTAGAGAATAAAGTGTGATTTCTCATTATTTATTTTATAGGTGGGGTCAAAAGTAAATATGAGAGAGAAACCATTCAAAGATAGAAAATCACACTTTACCCTATAAAGTAAAAATTCAAAATTTAGATGATCCAAATCCTATTTAGAAATACAACAACAACAAGAAAGCTTGTCCCAATAAGTGGGGTCGGCTACATAAATCAAACGACGTCATTGTGCTCTGTCATTTATCATGTCTACAGAGAGACCGTTTACATGTAGATCTCGTTTGACCACCTCATGGATGGTCTTCTTAGGTCTTCCTCTACCTTTCGCCCTTTGTCCATCTTCCATCTCATCCATCCTCTTAACTGGATGTTCTATCGGTCTTCTTCTCAGATGTCCAAACCACCTGAGACGCGATTCAACCATCTTTTCCACAATGGTGCTACTCCAACTCACTCCCTTATATCTTCATTCCTTATTTTATCCAATCGCGTATGACCACTCATCAATCTCAACATCTTCATCTCTACCACACTCAGCTTATGTTCGTGCTCCCCTTTAGCCGCCCAACCATACAGCATAGCCAGTTTTATAGCCGTGCGATAAAATTTACCTTTAAATTTTAGAGGCACTTTTTTGTCGCATATAGAATTTACTTTTAATATTTAGAAATAACCTCTAAAATTTAACTTCCAACTTAATTTAATTTTTTAATTTTCAATTGACCTAAATTATATCTTAAAATTTTAAGATGTGGCTCAAGTTAGTTTCTCCATCCATTTCTATCATTGGAATAATGACGTGACACACAATTAAACAATATTATTTTATTATTTATACCTAATTGACATTATTTTACACTTTTACTCATCTTTCTTCTTCTTTTTTCTCCTTCTCAATGTCTAGATCTCCTACCACCCATTATCACCGTCTCAATCCCGTCACCACCACAACCCTCCTCTTCCTCAACTTCTCCTCACTTCACCGTATTGTTTAAATTTAGCTTTAATAATTAACTCTGTTTTACCGTTATTATATTTGAGTGAATGTATATATCAAAATCATTTTTTCCATCCAAAATTTACATAACCAAATAAGTTATGGCATTAGAATTTAGAAACATAGACAAATAAATAAATAAATAACAACTAAATCCCGTCAAAGAATCTTCGTGTTTAATGTATAACTTTTTTTCACCATAATAATCACAAATCCACCTTCATACATTATTACCCAAATCTTTGGAGAAATGGAAAAATGAAAATGAAAGATTAAAGAATTTTTTTTAATCTTAATCAAAATGATACTCTAAATAAATATCATAAAAAGAAGGGAAAGAAGAGGAGAAACGATGTCATTAGTTTAGGTGTAAATAGTAAAATGACGTTGTTTAATTGTGTCACTTCATCTTTTTTAGTGACTAAATACCAACTTGAGTCACATCTTAAAATTTTAGAGAACACTTTGGATCAATTAAAAATTGGAAGACTAAATTAAGTTGGAGTCAAATTTCAGAAGTCTTTTTGAGTATTAACTCTTAAAATCTCAATATATAATCTTTAAAGTTTCAATTGCCTATATTTAGTCCCTAAACTTTGTGAATGTGATCATGTTAGTCCATTTTCAATGCACACGCTGACATGGGCAGTTTGATGTCATGTTGGACTTTGTAAAACGATGTCGTTTTTGTTTTGACACGAAAATAGCCCAAAAATTTCAAGTGGTATTTATTGAAACTTTTTCTCTTCAAGCAAGTGATTCGGAATAGTTTTTTGACTATTTCAGCGCCAAAATTAAAATGACATCGTTTTACAAGTTTCAGCATTATATTTGATTATCCATGTTAGCACTTTATTAATGTTTTTTTTACTGTAAATTATTTCAAAAACTAATGTAAATAATATTTGTAAATTTGACAACTAAAGAAAAACAATTAAAATTTTAAAAATAAATTAAAATTTACATACAAGTTGAGAGATTAAATTGAATATTTTTAAACATTATTTCATTAGATAAATTAATTTTTTTCTATCAAATTTTGGTAAATAAATTAGATAAAATAGTCCTTATCATTTGATATAGACATAATAGTACTTAATAAATTTTTAAAAAATTATATACAACAAAAAAATTAATTATTATATATTTATATATAAAGATATGTATTGTATAATTTATTTTTAATACGTATTTTATATATTAACATATATTCTATACGAATAATTAATTTTTAATATATATATAGTATTATTATTTTTAAAATTCTCAAATTAATCCTTTTATACAGAAAAACAATAATCTAATATAAAAACTGATTTAAAAAAATATAATAAGATATTCATTTCAGAAATGAGAATGAAAATAAAAAAGGAAATTGAGAAAGAAATAAAGA
This sequence comes from Arachis hypogaea, assembly GCF_003086295.3. Taxonomy (NCBI): domain Eukaryota; kingdom Viridiplantae; phylum Streptophyta; class Magnoliopsida; order Fabales; family Fabaceae; genus Arachis; species Arachis hypogaea. The sequence goes on along the minus strand of NC_092051.1, from coordinate 149,787,833 downwards.
AGGAAAGCAAAGAAGTTTAAGCAAGCTTCCATGTCTAAAGCCCAGTGAGGAGCTGCTGCGCTTAAGTAAGAGTATGTTGTGGAGTAGTGATGTTTTTACTTTGAAAATTCTTTGAATTTCTTTGAATTTTCTTGTGCCACGTGCAACCACCACCGCCAAAGCATTTTGTTGCTGGGAGCTTGGCTGAAGTGATGATGAACAGGTGAGAGCTGCCAAACTTGACTCACCCAATTGATTCACCCAAACTATATTTGAATTAGGATTTTGTTGTTTTAAGAGTTGTTATAAGTAAGTATTAATGTTGTAAGTGTGAGGAGTATTTAAATTAATCTCATATTAAAAAAAATAAAAAGAATGAAAAATTTATAAAACGAGAAATTTATTAATTTATTATTTTAAAATTTTAAGTTGAATGTAATATTTTTTTTATTTTATATTCTCTCATTTAATTCTACTCTAAATATTTTTACTAAACTATCTCTGCTAATTCTCCATAATCTTTACTAATCTCCTCGTCGTCTTCTTTTAGTTTTATAAAAAAATTCCAACACATCTCTTCTATCGTTATTATCCGTCTCTATTTTTATTATAGAAATAAAATTCAACGTAATATACTAATATTATGAATTCCCGGATTATATTAATCATACATGTGTGGATTTCATCAAACAATTAAAGTTTAAAACCTCATAGACCTTAGCCTTTTTTTTTTTTTGGCATTATGATCGTCATGATTGTTGTGATTGTTTTACTGTTGGTCCTGGCCATGACATTGACATAAATAATACAAATTAAACTCAAAAGTTATAATAGTCTATAGTTATCTCTAATTAAAAAATTTGGATATGATAGTAAAATAAGTATTATACTTTAACGTGATGATTTTTGGCGTTTTTTAAAATTATGAAAGTACATAAATTAAACCTACTAATTTGTGTTGAAAAAATTTTAAAAATTTAGAGTACACAAATCAGATCTAACAAATCAGTGGGTCCGAATATAAAAATCAAACGGTCTGATTTGTACTCCATACATTAAATTATTCCACATTTTAAAATATCACAGTAAATCATAATTTAAAAAAATATCATTATTAATCAAATATTAAAAATAAAAAAATGTTATTTCTCACCGTTCACATAAACTACTCTTCTATTGTTCACAATCCTCTCAATCTTGTACACTTAAATTTGTTAACAATGGTCATTTTTTCTCTATTTTAGGGTTTGTCATTTGTCAACATTGACTCTATCTCTATCTAAGTTTTTGTGATTTAGGTGTTTATATTGTTCTTTACAATTTAATTAGTTTGCATCACTTGTCATCTCTTTTTTCTTCCCAACCAATAAGTAAGCCTCCCCAATTTCTAATCTTGGCCAAGTTAATTAATGCTAAAGTAGAAATTTTAATTTTTAAGTACTTAAAAGGGAGAATGGTGTAATATTTTTTATGTAATTTATATGATAGCAGCTATATCTGGGTTTTAAACTTAGTAAAAAGAGTCTTATATAGAAAGGTGTATATACAAGGACTTCAACAATAAATTCAATAAATTTAAAAGATAATTAGAATAGAGTTCCCAATTCATATGCTTAATAATAAAGGAAAGAATTTAACGAATTGTTAAAAAATTTGGATATGACAGTAGAATGAGTGTTATACTTTAACGTGGTGTTTTTTAGTATTTTTTAAAATTATGGGAGTATATAAATTGAATCTATCGATGTGTGTTAAAAAATTTTAAAGATTTGGAATACACAAATCGGACCTACCAATTTGTGTTAAAAAATTAAAAAAAATTGAAGGACACAAATTGGACTCAAAATTTTTTAATTTTTTCAACACAAATCGGTGGGTCCGAGTATAGAAATCGGATGGTCCGATTTGTGTACTTAAAAATCGGACGGTCCGATTTTTATACTTCTTTAAAATCGGACGGTTTAATTTGTACTCCATACATTAAATCATCCAATATTTTAGAAAAATACTACTAGATTACAATTTAAAAGAATACTATTGTTAATCTAATATTAAAAATAAAAAAATGAAAAAAGAACAAATTTTATAATTAAAAAAATCTGAATTCTTTTGATTTATGAAGATGAACAAAATTTATTCAAAATAAAAATTTTTGAGTTTGATCTGGATCGCGAATCATAAATGAATTAATCTTGTAGTAATAATTTTGATATTGCTAAGGAAACAAGAAAAATAATAATCTAAAATTATTTTATTGAATTTAATATCTTTAATTATATATATATATATATAATTTTTATAATTATATATTTATTATATCTAAATTATAAACTTTTACATCTAAGAATATTATTTGATTATTTGCGTGATAACTAACAAATGTAAAATAAGGTAAGCAGAATAAAAATAAATTTGATGTAAAATTAATAAAAACTAAATATCATAAACTAAAAATATATTTTATAATTAAAAAAATCAGACGTGAGAGATATTATGAAAAAAAAAAAATAGAAAAGAAACATTGACTTGAAAAAATATTAAACATAAATCATTGACATATGAGGATAGTATAGGTGGAAAAGGACAAGGAAAAGTTACAAGTTGCCAGGAAAATGCTAATGGTCCTAAAATAATAATAAAAAAAATGAATTAACATAAGATGTTTCCCATGTGAGTGTTTAATTTCCACGCCTTAGTCTCTTATCTTTATTGCCACATAAAACCGCCACTAAAAAAAATAAAAGACTTTGATCGAGTAATGTTCATGTTCTGATCTTCCGCTACTCTCATCAAATGCCTCCAATAATTTCACGCAAACCATCATCACCACCATCATGTGTTGTGCATGATCATCATGATGAAAAAACCATGAAGAAACAAAGCAACTACCAGAGATCAAAAACATGTAACAGTATCAACACCAACGTTCTTGATGAGGTTCAGCATGTTACAAGGCAGAGGAAGTTGGTTAGGCACCTTAAGGACAAAGAAGTCTTTGATTTGTTGCATTTGCACTCCACTATCAATTGTTCTTGTTCTTCTTCCTGCTCGCGAGGCCGTAGTTCTAGCATCGGCTGCGGACACTGGTCTATTTCTGCTAAGCCGCAGCCGTTGCCACTTCCCGAGTCAACGGGCCTCGGATTAGGCCATGTCCACCTGCTTGGATCTCCTTCCACAGAACAGCCTAGTTTTGCTTTGACTTTGAGGTAATATGCTTAATTTTATTATTATTCATTTTTTTTCCTTTTAAAATCAAGGACATTGAAGTTAGGAACTATTTGTTAAAGAAGAATGAAAGTTTAATATATGACCTTGTTGGTGTTTAAATTAGAAATACAAAAGACTTTAATTAAGTAATTAATGATGACAAGTTTTGCTATATTTTTATTGAAATTTTGTTGTGTATTTTTAGAATTTAGTTAAAGAAGGTTCTAAAGACATTAGTTAAGGGCAAGAAAATGAGAAAAAAATTTCTCTTTTATATATATTTAATATATATAAAATTTAAAGTTTTACATTTTTAAGCATAATTTTTTTTAGTATACCTTTGCAATACTTCTTTTTATATTTAATTTTGCAAATGAATGGCACATATCAGCTCAAATTATTAATAAATTATGCAATATAAAAATATTAACTTATTTAGCACCAAAAAGTTTTGGTTGACCAATTCTCTTGGGATTATTGAAACACATGAGGAATGGCATTTATTGGAATTTCAGTTGAAGAATTGGCAGTATCTGCAAGGAAAAAAAATTGAAAAATTAAGTGCTACTAATATTAATTAAGAATTTTAGCTATGTGATGTGTTTGCTGATTTTTTTTTCTCACATTTACCAGAAATGTAACTAAAAGTTTATAGCTATGGTTCTACCCAAAAAAATTATAGCTATTTACACCAGAAAGATAGTTAACTGTCCAAAATAATGGGTAAAACGTTCATCTGTCCAGGTAGTTTTACATAGGAGTATTATCTTTTGCATAATAATTAGTAGGGTCAACGCTAAATATTTTACTAATCTAATAATAATCTGCTATTACACGATAATGTATATTAGGAAATGATACTTTAATAATAATGTAATAAGATTTAATCCTTGTACAGCTATCACATATTGGTCCGAGATTATACATTAGATAATACAGCAACATCAGTGATCCTTTTAAGTAGGAATGAAGGATGGTGGATAATATTTTAATTGATGTTTTAATATAAAAGGTTCAAACAGATACTTCAGAAAAAGGTAAATGTAATTAATTAGTGGGGAAATTTTTCTGAGGCTGTGGTGTGAGGTGCCTTTTATTATTATTTTTTTCTTCTTTTCTTAATTATTTTATTTTTTATTTTTCGAAGAAATTTGATCAAGGAAATTTTTTGCCCTTTACCATAAAATTATCAGGAAAACAGTGAATCATGGTGCATTGACATGTACAAAACCTTCAAGCAATTTGGATAGACCCTCTCAAGACCTTACAACTATAGCAAAAGCAAAAAATAATCTGAGAGTGCACATTCCAGCTAAAACTTTCTTGGCAGGTTAATTTCTTATCCATTCTCTGCTTTTTTGTGCCTCTTGAATCAAATATTGGTGACTCCATTTAGTCTCATATTGATTAGTTAATTATGGTGTATAAGTTGAAGGGATTCATCCTCTTTTAATTAAATGTTAATGGTTTGATCTTCTTTTTGGAAGTTGTATTTCTATTTTTGTTTCTACTAACAATTTAGTCACAAGATAGAAATATTTTGTCTACTAATGTGTCTATTTTCTCAAACCATGTTTGATATTTGAGACAGAATAAAAATACAGACAAAATATCTTTATTTTGAAATTTAGAATTTAGAATTTAGAAACAAAAATATAGAATTAATATTCAATTTGGTCTCTGAACTTGTACGTCATATTTAATTTAGTTCCTTGAATTTCAATTATCTCTATTTAATCTCAGAACTTTACAAACCTGATTCATATTAGTCTTTGGAACAACTTTCGACACACAAATAATAAAGGAGTGTGGACATAAATGCTATCTTAAACCGTGTAAAATGACATCGTTTTGGTTTTGGTGCTCAAATAGCTGAAAAATGACGTCGTGTCACTTGTTTTGAGAGGAAAAATTTTAATAAACACTACTTACGATGTTTTTTTTTTATATTTGAGTGCCAAAATAAAAATGACAGAAGAGAGTCCAACTTGACATCTGACTATCCACGTTAGCATTTTATTAATGTCTATAGTCAAAACTTATTCTAAGGACTAACATAAATCACGTTTACAAAATTTAGAAACTAAATAGAGGCAACTAAAATTTTAGAGGCTAAATTTAGGCTTGTGTGCAAGTTTAGGGACCAAATTGAATATTATCTCCAGAAATATAACTGCAACTATTCCGTCTTATCTGATATAATTTTAGGTTTCTGTCCACGCGAGCTTTTTAGAGACTCTCCTTAACGATTGATGTTAATGCAGGGAATAGTTCATGCAAAATTCCCCCATCATTGTGTCATTATGATGAAAATGATGATGATGATTGTGTGAGTATTTCTGGTTTGAGCATGCATGTTGCTGCCAAGAGTGCCCCATCAAGTGTCTTCTCTAGTCCAGTCACTAGTCCACATGGATCAAACAACAACCCACAACATTTCTTTGATCATCATCACACCATCAATAATATCCTTCAACAACTCAATGACAATGATTTCAATTTGTATCATCATCATCACCACCACCTACCACAAGCTAATACTAACAAAAATAATGTTCATATTTGCCCTGCTAGCTTAAGTACTGCTTATCATTCTAATCCCAAAAATAACCATGTTGATGCACATCCCTTGCCACTTCCTCCTAGAGTTTCATCATCAATGATACTACATCAACCATCACCTTCTTCAATGAAAGGCCAATGGCAGAAAGGGAAACTAATCGGTCGCGGCACCTTTGGAAGTGTTTATCATGCAACCAACCTGTATGCAGTTCTCTGCTCATTCTTCATCTTCATACAATCCATTTATATGCTTGATTTTATAGCTATTCATGTGTATGATTTTATAGAGAAACTGGAGCTTCTTGTGCAATGAAGCAAGTGGATATAATTCCTGATGATCCTACATCTGCTGAGTGCATAAAGCAACTAGAGCAGGTAAATTACATTAACCTCTCTACACACTACTGTTTAATTTATAAATTATATAGAATAATTTTCTTGAAATTTAAGTTATATGACACTCGCTATCCTTGTTTAATCTATAAATTGTGTGACCTGTAAAGCTGTCAGTGCATCAAAATTAAACTCGTGCAGTTATACTTAAAAATATATCAGATAATCAACTCCACATTACAGGAGATATGAACTATGGCATAAATGTTCATAAAAGCAGCTTCAAATAGTGTAGTTAATTTTTTGACATGTTTTGGCTTATTCCATCTTTGTCTCAGGAAATCAAAATCCTTCATCAACTACACCACCCCAATATAGTGCAGTATTATGGAAGTGAAATAGTGAGTGACTTCATTAAATTTTTCTTTCATATTTTGTGAGTTTCAATTAGATTTGACATTTGTTTTCATCAGGTTGGTGATCATTTGTACATATATATGGAGTATGTTCATCCAGGATCAGTTAATAAATTTATTAGGGAGCATTGTGGAGCTATGACAGAATCTGTAGTTCGAAATTTCACAAGACACATTCTCTCTGGATTGGCCTACTTACACAGCACCAAGACTATTCACAGGTCATAACATTCTTTGTTCAAAACAATTTTTTTTTGTGTTGTGTTGAATGAAAACAATGTGATGTGTTTAATGAGTAAAATGTCAATTTGGTTTTCAAGGAATTTTACATATAGTAAAAGACAAATTTGTTGTTTAAAAATTTTGATAGATTATTTTGATGTAATTGACAAGTGATTCACAAGCTGAATCTTCCTACAAAGTAAAATTGATTTTATTCTTTTATTTGTTATTTTTTATAATAAAGTCTAAATTGGAATTTGTTGACTTGTTCTTTAGGGATATCAAAGGTGCAAACTTGCTTGTTAATGAATCTGGCATTGTCAAGCTTGCAGATTTTGGGATGGCCAAAATTGTGAGTTTCTTTTGTAACTTCTTTTTTGATTTTTAGTTGTGATTGTGGTGGTCATGATATCTGAAGAACAATAATATAATGTGCTATTTGCAGCTCTCAGGGAATTCATATGAACTTTCTTTGAAGGGAAGTCCTTATTGGATGGCTCCTGAGGTATTTAATTCATTACTCTTATCATCATCAACTATATAATTATAGTGATTTAGATTAATAATGGTTACAATAATTACATACCCCCTTTTGAATTAATTGAAGGTGATGAAAGCTGCCATTAAGAATGAATCAAATCCTGATGTTGCCATGGGTATTGATATATGGAGCTTAGGCTGCACCATCATTGAAATGTTGTCAGGAAAGCCTCCTTGGAGTGACCTTGAAGGGGTAACCAAACTACCTTACTATATATAACGCGATGATTATTTACGTGAAAATGATAATTGAAAATTGTGACTAAGTTACTTAACATAAACATGTGTGCACGTATTAACTATCAGATACATTTTTATAAGATAAAGTATTATTTTGATCCTTAACGTTTGAGTTGAATCCTAATTTGCTCCCTAACGTTTCAAACATCCTATTTCAATCCTAAAAATTTTCAAACATCCTATTTCAAATTCATAAAAAGCTTTAAGTGAGTTCAATATTGTCCCACCATTGAATTTGACACAAACAATTTGCATATTGAAGAGCCAATAGCATTCGACTTCGGTATGTAAGTGATTGTTAGGATTTGGTGTTTTGTACAAGAAGAAAATTGATGAGAAAAAAATGTTATAAGAAGGTTTTGGTTATGTTTTTTTAACACATGAAAAAAGATGTAACTTAACTAGTAATGTTATTAACGTCCAGATCACTTAGTCCGTCCACTATTAGTCTCAAATGTAATGATAGGACCACATTGAACCTGTTTAAAACTTTTTGATATAAAATAGAACGTTTGAAACATTATGGATCAAATTAGGATTTAGCCCAAATGTTAAAACCAAAATAGTATTTTATCCTATTTTCATATCAGTAGTCATCTAATAACATATAGTTTTTGGATTTTTGTATTTGATGATTAGCCATCAGCAATGTTCAAGGTACTACAGAGCACACCACCAATACCAGAGAGTTTATCATCAGTGGGAAAGGATTTCCTGCAGCAATGTTTCAGAAGGGACCCTGCTGATAGACCTTCTGCATCAATGCTTCTTAACCATCCCTTTCTCCACAACTTTCATGATCAAGATAATCCTCTAATTCATCCTCATTTAAATTTGTGTCACAAAGGAGACCAAGGACAAGGAGTAAGTGCTAATCACACTTCAATTCATCATCATTCATAATTTATTACATTTTCAATGGACTAACAAGTATATTCAATTATTTGTAGGATAATTCATCTAGTCCCAAAGATAATACCAAAAATAGACATGATATATTGCCAACCTCCATGAGCACAAAGATTTTCAACAAAACTCAGAAATTAATGGGGTTTTTTTCTTTATTTGCTATAATTTAATCTATGTTTACAAATTACAATCCTAGCAAATCCAATTCTAATGTTGTCTTTGCTTTATGATAGTGCTGAGGAATCTAAACACATTATTATAGCTTCCCATCACAATCTTCAATCTTCAGTTAAAGCTGGCACCTTCAATTACTCGTCTCTTGCAAAGTCCAGCAACCTATCATCCCTGCCTCACTCAAATTTGAAGCATGTCATGAGCTAATAAGAATTAAATCAATTTTGTTTGAACTAAATTGGAGCAAGGATTATTCATTATTCATAAGCTGCTAATTTTAGGATAACATTTGACTTGTATTCACTACTTACTAATGATACTATATATTGTGTACATAACAAGGCTCTTGTTTTATCGAGAAATTCATGTGTAAATATAATTAAATGTATATTATTTTAGCTGAACCATTATTTAATTTCCCTGTTTCTATTATGTCATGATTGTATATCTTAGTTCATTGCACACCAAATTTTATGGAACAGAGTAGAGCTATAGCTATGATCTAATTTTCATTAATAGTAGTATTATTAGTAATACTATACAACTAGTTAGGGTTGTCAAACGGACCAACTTGTTCCATTTAGGCTCGCTCCATCGGACTAGCACGTTTTATTCATCGGCTATAAATTTTTAGTTCGAATTGTTTATAGTTAATCTAATAAGTTAAACCGGCTGATCTATTTACTTATTTATTTTATTTTTTGGTAGAAAATATCATTTTTAGGTAAAAAATTCTAAACATGTATATTATTTAGTTGATGGGTTAGGTTTTTGAGTTTTAACAAAAAAAATTAATTAAAAAAAATGCAAATAAAAAATAAATAAACCATCCGTTTACCGCGAGTTGCCCGTTTAATCCTCTATCTTTTTTTCGGATTAGTTAAGCTTAGCATGCTTAACTCGAAATTTAAACGAGCTTAATTTCAGAGACAAAATCCGTCCTTTAAACAAATAAATGAGCTAATCTGATAGATTTAACCTATTTTGACGACGTTACCATTAGTCAACTACTATTTAATAAAAAAATGAACAATTATTATAATAATTTAAATTTTCCATCTAATACAAAGTTATTGTACAAACTTACGCAAAAGCATACAACTATTTTACAAAGAAAGAACAAGATGAATTCTTTAGGAGTAACTTTTTTGGTAAATTATTTTAGAGTCCAAACCCAGCTAATCTTCCAAGAATGCCATGCTTATATGGCAAGTAAGTCTTCTTCTTCATATCCTCAGATTCAGCTCTCTTCATTGCATAGTGCAACTCATGTGGTGACACGTGTCCCTTCTTTCTAGAAGAAGAATCTATGGATCTAAAGCTTGATGTTTTGTTAATACTCTTGTTGTAGAGAATGTTCTTGAATTGATCCTTGGTTGAAGCTCTTCCTTCAGAGGCACTTCGGAACAACAATAAGTCTTTTATGCTCCATCTTTTTGATGATGAACCACCTTTGTTGTTGTTATTGGAGGATGATGATGATGATGATGCTAAGATTGATGAGGATTCTAGTTTGTTGGTCAAAGGTGGTTGTTGTTGTTGTTCTTGAAATGGTGTTCTATATGGTGAGTGTGATCTTGTGATCCTTCTACCTGAGTTTGATGAAGACAATGTTGATGATGATGCTGGTGTTCTGTCTCTTCCTCTTCTATGTTGAGTTTCTGAACAAGTGGAAAACTAATTAGATTCAATAACAACAATAATATAGGTCTCAATACATGTTTTATTGAAATTGGGTGGATTTAATTCAATTTCAAAAACTAATAACTAATTAGAAATACATAATAATCTCTTAAAACCAAGAGTTCTTCACAAAGTCAAAGGCTAATTACAAAGGTGAAAACTCACATACAGTTGTCTTTATATAAAGTTGATATTTAAGAACCGTTAGATGATTTGATAAGTTTGACTAAATTACTATCTAACAGTTCTTAACTATCAACTTCACATAAAGATAACTGCATGTGAGTCTTCAATAGATTTTCATTTTCTTGCTTCATTTATAATTTAAAAGCATTAATGATTAGTAATTACTTTCCTAGAATAATTTTTTTAAAAGGAAACTTTTTTTTTCAAAAATATAATCTATTAATTAACATACCTTGATGAGACTCATTAGCCTCCTTTTTTTTTGAAAAAGCTTTGAATAATATGTTCCTTTCTTTTTCTTCTTCTTCTTTTTTATGAGTTTTTATGAACAATTCATTGCCCTTAGGCTCCAAAAGCTTGATCTTGCCGCCATCAAAAAGTTCCTCGGCCGAACGAGAAGGTTTCTCCGATTCGCGACTCACAAAGAATGCAAAACCTTCGTCGTCATCTTCGCCATCGCCATCATCATCTTCATTATTAGTAGTAATACCTTGTTGAAAATGCATTGCTGAAGAGGAAGAGGAAGAGAAGTATTCATGAAAATCAGCATATAACTCAGAAACCCTAGATGGACTTGTTGGTGCACTCAAGTAGTATTCTCCAAAACGTTTTGGTGAAGAAGGTGCACTCAAATATGGTGAACTCATTGTCCCACTCATGAATTCAAAATTATCCATACTTGAAGAATTTTGCACCATCACTTCCATGTCTTTTTTTTCTTTTGCCTTGGATATGCTTTATGCCTAAATTAGGTTTAGGTCATGGTTGTATATATTATATATATATAGTTATATAAACACATGTGGAGGGAAGGTGGGAGGAAATAGCTATTCTTGTTTCTCAATTGTGTACTAATCAATGATTATGATTTATTGTATTAAAATATTTTATTAATGATTATGTGGCCTCAATACATGGATATTCAATCAATGATATGATATAAAATAAAATAAAATAAAATACTATTTATCACCACATGTTCTCCTCATATAAGAAATATCTATTAAGTTTATTTGGACATCAATTAATTTTTTTGGTTTTCTTATTGTGGATATTTTGTTTGTGCTTCCAAATTAATTATTAAAAGAGTTGAGACATCAATTTAATTCTAATTTGAGTTAATATCCAAATTTCTTTTAATTTTTTTGATTAACTAAAAATAAAAATTATCTTTCAAGAACTAAATTAACATTACTATTTTTTTTTATTTTTGTTATGACCTATTTGAGATTTTAGTCTAGATACTTATTTCACATGTGTTATAATTAGTTCTGTGGGCTAATTCTATTTTTCAAATTATATTTTCCTTATTATTCTCAAGTATAGCATATAATAACTAAGTACAAGTTGGAAGAATAAGATGGGAAATGGATTGATGAAGTAGATTATTTATTTATTTATTTTGTTGACCAAAATTATTGGCATAGATAATATAATTATTAACTCGTTGTGGGATAGTTACGAGAAGCCGCCTTCTATTACCATTGCATTGGATTTCATTTATGATTTTATGTCAAAGTCATAATATGTTAGCCTGTGTTTAGGTGTGAATAGAAATCAATCAAACAATAATCTTCTTATAAGAAAAGTAAAACTATCAACAATACAACTTGCTAGCTTGTTGCCCCACAAGGGTGATTATTAAAATTAAATACATGTTTGGAAATAATACATAACTTGTATACAATAAACTTATCTACTTAGCACATATATTAGGGCCGGGCTAAAATATTATATATTATTGAAAGGGATATATAATATATTTAAGTGCACGCTTCAAAAGATAAATTAAATCAACTTAAATCAACTAATTTATTTGTATATGACAAATATGTATATTTCAAACATAATATATAAGTACACATACGTATACATGTAGATATGTGTAGCAAATAAGTCATTATCCACTTGCTACACAAGGCAAATCTGGGTGTTATATATTAATTAGATTACCTTTAACTTGGTCAATTTCAAGCTGCCATTATATAATATGCTATCATATGTATACGTATAATCTAGAAGAACCATGCCAAGTCAACATAAATTTTAGTAACCAAGCCATAGAAATAAATCCAATACTATTCGAATTTGTGGATATCTATTTCATTCTTATTTATTCGAAGTGAATTTTTAATAAAAAAATTTTAAATATATAATATATATAAAATAATTATTAAATTAATTAATTATATTATATTATATTTAAATTTTTATTTTAATTTATATTATGTATGTGATGATAATTATATAAATTTTAATCTCCACAAAATGTGTTATGGCAGTTTGATCAAATGACACAGTTAGATATTCTGTAATTTAATAATAAAATTTTTTTTAAACCGATATTATTTCAAAAAAATTTGCGACAATTTTTTACCTTTCACTATTTGCAACTATTTTTATATACGTTATGCTAATTTCTGAGATTTATATTTGAAATTGTGGGTTTTAAACTCCTGTGAATTACATATCCTAAAATCAATTATTTTAACTATAGCCTCGTTGGAATACTTATCCTTTAATTTAATTAATTAGTAATTTAGTTAGTTATCTCCATATTTATGTATTTACATAATATACACCGTTTGTGCCTTGTAAAACCCACTAAAGATCAAAAGCAAAATACACATAATTGCCCCACAAAAAGAAAAATAATCCATCTAAGTCTCTCTAATTAAAAAAATGATCTATCCGTATCTCTTTACATTATATATATATATATATATATATATATATATATATATATATATATATATATATATATATATATATATATATATATATATTGTGATGGAAAAAATTTAACTAGTTATACAATAATGCCGTCTTTTGTTTTAGGGTATTTGGATGATGAGGCTATACATCTTGGAACTCCTATATATATATATATATTATTTGTCTGGTAGAGATGGCAATGAGACAAATAGAAACAGGTATTTAATGTGCACATAAATTATTCTTCCTTAAAATGTAAAATAATAAAAAGATAAGAAAATATTTGGAACATTTCTGTAAAACTAAACATTTATGTCTTTTATTTGTGATAACAAAGAGTAACGAGGATTTAGGGTTTTATGATTCTTAAACATATTTTAGATATATTTTAAAAACGTATAATTTTTTTTTAGAATATAGTATTACTCAATTTAACAGGATAAAAATTATTTTATTATGAATTTAAACTCTATTTAAATAATATTTATCTTTAGTCAATTGATTGTTATATATATAGTTATATACATACTATCGAATTTAAATTTTTAATATTTAATTAAATAGACGAGTAAACTAATAAATCAATCAACCCAATTTGATGTCATGACTCATCGTCTCTTTAAAATATGACATTGAATATATATTAATTAAGAAAAGGTTTTATATGGAAGTTACGTTATCGTTGTATTGATTTGTCTATATGCTATAATTATTCATTTTAAAATTATTCTTAAAGAACTCAAAGAAACATGTTAATGTCTCATTAGACTTGTTCCCCATGGGCTTCTAGAATTACTTAACGCCGTACTTAGCTTGTGCAAGGTAAACACTATAAATTTGGATCGAAAAGAAAAGAAAAAAACAAAGAAAAATAATACAAAATTATAACTACACCATACATGAAGAATGGAAAAGAGTATACCTAGTGAGATAATTAAAGAAGGGGTAAGTATGGTTTTGGTCCTAAAAGTTTAACGACAAAATCGAAACCGTTCCTCATCTAATTTTCGATTTAGAATCGTTCTTAACGTTTTTTTCGTATTAAAATAGTTTTTTTATTTAAATTTTTAATTTAATTCCTAAACTATCCCTGCTTTAAAATTAGATGAGGAATGATTTCGATTTTCAGCCTCAACGTTAGGGACTAAAATAATACTTATCCCTTTTTTTAAAGTAATGGTAGTTTAGGAATTAAATAAAAAGGACGATTTTAATACGAAAAAAAACGTTAAAGACGATTCTAAATCGAAAATTAGATGAGGAACGATTTTAATTCTGGCATTAAACTTTTGGGACCAAAACCATATTTACTCCATTAAAGAACAAACAAGAAATTATATGTGACACTATAGAACATGGAAAAAAAAAACCCTATAACTTTAACTTGCAATATAAAATTCTAAAGACAATGAGGTACTTCATACCAAACACTAAAATCCAACATGATAATAGTAAAAAAGTATTACAACTACTATTCCACTAGTGACTTTGGAATTCTTCATGTCAAAGCAAAGTGAAATCTCATTTGGAGTATTCACACACCAAACACATTTTCTCTTATGTGAATATATAAATGTTGTCGTGTTCTGTTTTGAGTTCTAACAAGTAACAAAAAACCTAGAAGGTTGTTCTTCTTTGAATTATCAAGTGTACTTTATTTGATGTAATTAAAAATATTTATTATTTTTCGAATTATGTTTTGTTTATTTATTGGTTAGTGAGATTTCAAATTATTTTGTTTATTTAGGGTGAAAGTTGGCCAGGCTATCTAAGAGGATGTCACTGTTTCAGTGTTTTGGTTTGTTTTTTAAATAGATTAGATTTGAATTTTTCTTTTAATGAATACTAACTAAATAGATCAGATCATATATTAAAAAAATTAATGAAGTTCGTTGGACCACTTGTTTAATATAATGTTGTAAAGGTGTAAGAATAAGATACGGAAAAATATAGAATACCAATATATTATCTGTTAATTTTTTTGGTGTCTAAACAAGGAAAGAAATATTATCTGTTAATTTATTGTCAATTATAATTAATTATTATATTTTAAACACATCTATAAAAAGACACATCCAGAAAATATATTTATAAAGATATTTCTATTAAATACAAACATAAAAAAAAATATTTTTATTAGATACATTCACAAAGACACTTCTATTAAACACCGTTATAAATAAGAGTTAGCAGATGTTGGCAGAAATGTTGTTGGTAACGTAGCGAAATTGAGAAGATAATATATGTTTAACTGTTTTTTTTTTTTTTGTATTTATTTAAAATTTAATCTCGGTGATTATAACAAATAATAATTCTGGACTTGGATCATGTATTTTTTTTGGGACATTAGACTTGGATCATATGTTTTTTTTATCATTGTCATATATTTAATAACATGAAATAAGTTTGCCAATAACAAAATTCGTCTAGGCCCAGTCCAATTACACTAATCGAAGCTTAAAAAAAAACCGACGGGTATACCAATGCTAAATTGCTAATAGACAATAGCCTAAAATATTATTTTCTTAATTTTTAACATAAGACGAAGTTTAGATTCCCAAACCTACAAATGCAAATTATTCTCCAAAGGTAACGGAAAGTATGATTGACAAGTGCATCTACAATACATCACTTTGAAAGCGAGAAATTAAAAGAAAAACGTAACAAACAATAGTAAATCTAAAGACATGTGATGATTTGGAAAAAAAAAATTAAATATTATAGCAATCACCAAAAATTAAAGACGTGATGAATAATGAGCACATTGAAAGTTGTAGGAATTTTTTTTTCTCATGATATTTTCAATAGGTCAAAAATTAATTCGTTGCGGATCAAAATTTTATTTAAGAGTTTGTTACTAACCAATGATTACTGCGTGGGATTCGAATCCTAAATACTTACTTAAACGAACTAGTGAACTAACTATTAGACCAATCCAACTTGATTAAAGTTGTAGGAACTAAGAACTAGAGGTTGAACTATCCACATCTATGTTAAGCATATTGACCTACAAAATCCGAGTGATGAATAAAAGTTTTGATCATTATAGTATTTGTTTTCTAGTCAGTTGGCACACAACAACATATGGAGAAAGATGAAATAATTCAGCTTAGCTTTTTTCCCCGCAATGTTTAGGGAAAGAAATAATTGAAGTTGTTTGAAGTACGTAGCGGTTGGTCCACATAATTAGAAAAAGATACCACAAGTCTTATTTTATTAGGTTGGTCGATTTCGGTTACATATATCAAACAATATTATTGTATTCTGTTATGTAACATGTATGTAATAGGTTTATTTATGTTTAGATATCTCTTAATTCGTAATATAATATTTTCCACAATTTTTACTTGTATGTAAGGCTAGAAGTGAGCCGAGTTGAGTCGAGTTAGACTAAGCTCAAGTTCGACTCACGAAAATTGAGTTTGGCTCACGGCTCGATTCATTAACAATCGAGCCTATTTCTTAAGTTCAAGTTCGGCTCATCGAAAGCTCACGAACTGATTTAAGCTCACGAGCTGGCTCAAATAAGAGAAACACAAATACATAATTTATAATTCTATATCTATAAATTATAACTTATATATTTTAAAAAATATTTGAAAAGATCAATTTTATATATTGTTTATCTATCAATAAATTATAAGTTTTTTATTTGTGTCCTATACTAAAATTATATGTAAAAAATAAATATAAATTTTAAATAATTAAGATTATATATATATATATATATATATATATATATATATATATATATAATCGAGTCAGTTCACGAGCTAATGAGCTGAGCTTATCTAAGCTCAAGCTCGACTTATTTAATTTATGAGCTCAATTCAAGGCTTAAACTTGGCTCACAGCTCACGAGTTTAGCTTATCGAGCTATTATCGAGTCGAGTTCGAGCTGATTCATGAGCTGACTTAACTCACTTCCAGCCCTACTTGTATGTTAGAGTTCACGTTTCCTATACTAAATTTAAACTTTATATATTCCGTCTTAACGTAATTTATGTGTAAATTATTTACTTTTGAAATTAGTCTCTATAAATCTGACTTCTTAGTCAAATATTCATTGCATTCTTCCATAAGAATGATGTCCTCGACAAAAAATGTACATTATATGAGGTTTTGATATGCTTAGCAAACACTTCCAAAACTAATATGAAAATATACAGACATAAACAGTTAAACACTATTCTTATTTTTGTGTGAGTGACATTGGCTTCCCTTTAAATGTATTATTATCTAAACTTTCACAATGTTAGATGTTAGTGTATATTTTTAGAAACAAAAGAAAAATTGGGTTGATATCTCCCACACATTAGGAGTGTGTGACATGGTCTTTTATGATCTGATTGAGTGAGCAGTTACAGTCTTACAGATGTCCTAAAAAGAACATGATAAAGGGTGGCAAGTGGTGACCAATCAAGAGGGAAGGTGAAATGCATATTTATGGAGCTGCAATTAGAGCACTTTATTGTGTCCAGTTCATTCATAAGAGAGAGGAGACAAAATGTGGACCAAAAATGGATGTGGCAAATTACTAGAGAATTTTGTTATCAATCTTACTTTGGATGTTGGACCACCCATGCATGTCCATCAACATTGGTAAATTCTTTCTATAATCTTCAGTACATGTGAATAGAGCATTGCTTCCACTGATTCACATGGAAGCAGGTTTCATTTAATATGCAACCAATTCACTATTATAAACCTTCATCCTATAGGTTTTTCTGAAGTTATATGGCACTGCTTAAACCATGATTTTTCTTTTTAAATTTTTAAATTTTGGTTAGGTTGTCTCTGTGTGACTGTGATCTCAAGATCATAAGTTTAAGTTGTGAAATTAGTTACTGATATAATTATCAGGTTAGATTTCCTACATTACATACTTTGGATGCGATTCTTCTTCGAACCTTGCGTTAACGCAGAATAAATCAAGTAAACTTTTTCTAAAGAAATTAGTGTCTTGATCGGAATTCAGAATAGTTTATGACATTTTATATTACTATTTTATGGTATTGATGTGCAAACTCTCCCTGTTTCTCTCTAATTCCTCTATCTTTCTATAATTATCTAATTTTCACACTTCTTTATTCCTATTCTGTTACATAATCATCAAAAATCCATAATAAATGTATCCAGAATGAGAAGAAAAACATTATTCATCATTCTTTTATTTGTGTGATATACAGCTTGCATTGTATAAAAAATTGAATGGCAGACATCAATAATAAGAAAACAATATACAGAGAAATATGTAAAGAAAACTATGTGCATAGCAAGTATCTAAAACTGAACTCGTATGGCATAATTTGTACAAATTGAGAGAGAGGTTCAGTTTTTCTTTCCTCAAGTAATTTGATTGCTTCTTTCCCCAATTCACTTGGTAATTGGAGACATATCCAATCCAATAATGATTCCAAGTCCTTTGCAAAATCAAGTAAATACCAATCAAGCAACTTTGGGATAGCAAATTTGGTTGTTGAGATTCCAAAAGTTGCTTGCAAATACTCTCTTTTAGCCACTTCTAGCTGGTTCTCAACTTGGGATGCTGTGTAAACTCTCACCTGCATTTCGCATGGTAAATAATAAAGCGACCGGTAGAATTGAGTCGGCCTAACTCATCCCTAAAAGAGACTCTAACAGCCAGTGTGATTGTTTTCACCCCTTTTCATCTTATTTAAGGATGTATATACAAAAGATGCAAATCATGAATGGAACATTGCCTTAGCTATGAAGTTATAGAAAATCAAGAAAATACTTTGTAAAATAAACCAGTCATCTACTTACAGCAGGAGAGGACAAGGTACCACAAGAGAGAGCAAATGTCACCAAGGGTTCTGACAATTCCAGTCCAAACATGCTTCTTGCTGTCATTTCGTGATTTTTCGCTCCCTTTGAGAACGTCTGATTCGGAATTTAGCAGCAAGATAATGGTTAACTCTCTATTCTCATCTATAGAAAATCTAGTAAACTGTTAAGTGAACAAAGGACTTACAAATTTCCAATGGTAAGGAAGTCTTAAAATGAAATGCTCTATGGTTGTTGGATTCAGCATGTGCCCACCAACATTGATTGTTGCCTGTGTAACAAGAAAAACCTGGTAAAATCTTGAGCAAAACATGTTTTGTGCTTGTTTCAAACTTCTGTTTAAAGTGGTTTTACAACTAAAATCTTTTGTATGAAAAGAAAAAAAAGCTGAAAACTGATTGACCTAAGAAGCTACAATTTTCGGCTTTTACAAAGGCTAAGAACATGATTGTTTTAAATATTCTGATTATTTTCGAGAAAATAAGAAGAAACAAACACACTCTCAATCCAACAAACAAAATACATTGCCATTCTAACCATAGGAAACAAAATTCTCTTAGTAGTCCATACCTTCTGCATCAATGTAACAACCGCTTCTGGACTCTCTGGTGTGCCACCCTCTATGAATGCCTGAAGAATTAGATAAGCTTAAGGATAATACTAAATAATATTAATATGTCTTAGTATATAACAATACTATATGTAAATATGTCATGATGAACATAATTGACACACATACATTCATCATACAGGAGTTATAAATGTTGATCCAGAATGCAAGCTTCTCTTGATGGTTAAGTTTCTCTAAGTTGACAGAGGCAAGTTTCCTAAATAAAAGTCTGCAAAAATTTCCAAGAAATAAGAATACTTTAGCTTCGAATCAACACAAATAACAACTAGTTTGTGTCATCTAAGTGTAAACTATATCTAGTTTGAATAGACATTACATACTTCAATCTATGTTGTAAAAACAAAGTGTTTGCTGTTCGATTTGGATTGAAAGATTTCGCATCAACTGCACATAACTGCTTGTATGGACCGATATCATGCTGTCCAAATTCCAAACAGACACCATATGGATCCCAAACTTCAGTCCCTTCGATACAGTTTTGGCGCGTTAGTGTGTTACCTACAGAGCATGGATTCTTCACAGCACTCATTCTCAAGAGAATGCTTGATAAACACTTCAGAATATTCTCAGAGATTATATTTGGGCTATCAGATTCTGGTAGTGGCCTTTTGTGTTGACTAGGATTTCTTAGTTCTGCAATTTGTTGGTCATTTACCCTTGTTTCTTGCTGCACAATTAAGAAAATTCACATTCATTGTCCTCAAAAAAATATCCAGTTTTTCACCTATTATCCCTAAGATTCAAACAACTGAGAATTATTTATGAACATCACATACCTGCCTTCTTGGAGTATCCAAACTTTTTTGTAGTGATTTATTGTCAATGGAAAGTTTCTTGATTGGAGTTTTATTTGTTTGGTTTGAAGATTGCTTCCTACTCTTGGAAGAATTGGTACATGACTGATTCTCTTTTCCTTTTCTATCCTCTATCATATGCCAAAGCCAACACAACATTCGCAAGCAAATAAGGGACTAAACTCTTTTTCAGTACGAAGTGAGATTCAACAAATGTGTTCACAAATCTAAGCAAATTAGCTTGATTCTTCCTTTGTAGAATTGATTCTGTTAACTGATTTTGAAGTAAAGTGATTTGGATAAAAAAAGTAAAAAAGCTTTCACTTCTACCGGCCCCAGAATCAATTCTGGAAGCTATAAATGATTTTGGAAGTGAACAACCAAAGATCATTTTAAAAAACTGAAAACTCAAAATTCCAGCCTCTGGAATTGATTCTAACCCAGTTCAATGTGTTTCCAAAGTCCAAACGTAATGGTAAGTTGTTCACCTGGAACAGTTGCAGATGTTGCTGGATTACCAGATTTCTGTGAAAAATGCTTCAATGTATCCAATTTTGGAGTATCCATTGTTGGATTTGGATTGTTTGAATGAGCTGAATGCTCCATTTTCCTCTTAGAAGAAGACATGTAAACAGCTTCTTGGTACAAGTCTTGCCTGAAATGCACAACCTGCTTTTCAAGGCTAACAATCTCCTCTTCCAAAACTGCTACTTCCGCGAGAAGCGCCAGTATCTAAATTTTTTTTTTTTTCAAGATTTCAAAATCAAGATTAGTCCAATCCAGTATGCTCCAACACCATTGGTTTTGACACCCCCCCAAAACAACATTCAAAAATCACATTTTTGTCCCCCTTAATCTATTCCTCATTGAGGACTTCTGTCAAATAGTTATGCTGCATTTTCAGTAAAAGCAATAAAAAGGGATTGAGAAGTTGAGATTTATACTAACATATGGAGGGAGATAAGGAGGAAGCCTAGGCAATGCTCCCAAAGGTCTATTAAAAGCTCTTTCCAATGCCCTATGAATGTTCTCTTCATTCCTTAGCTTCTTCTTCAAACTATCTACCTGTAAAAGAAAATAAAAAATCACTACTAAGTAGTTTTGTCGGTTACATGAATCCAACGATGCCACAGTGTCCGAAACAAAGTAAGCAAAGAATGGAACATTTACATCTTGTTGCAATGCTAGTTTTCTTTCTCTGCTTATGGATTTTCTTCCACCTTTTGTTGTTGCTGCATTTCTCAAATTTCCCTGCATCCCCACCTCCCTTTTTCTCTGTTTTTTTCATTCAAATCCTATAAAAGAGGTTAGAATCAAAATCAATCCACCAATCCCAAAATTAAATTGAAAAAAAAAAGATTTTTTTTTCTTTCTTGGCAGTGTGTAGTGTCATTGAATTGTGATGAAAGCTGTAAACTTTATTAGTTCTGTTTTCTCAATCATAACATATGACACATGAATTGTACTATGTCCTGATAATAAGTTCTGACTTTTTAGCAAATTTAATTATTATTATTATTATTATTATTATTATTATTATTATTATTATTATTATTATTATTCCTTTTTTGAAACCAATACTTTAATAAACACAATTGTCAACTCTCATGGACATGATTGCATAGCAACTAAGAGAAAATTCAATGAAAGAACAAACCTTTTCCAATGATCCTCCAGGTGAAGAATGAAACTTGACAAGAATTGCAGCATTATATATCATCTGAAGAAGGTTTCATTCATCACTTGAATACACAATATTCAATATTATTAAGAAGTACATAGCAGCAGCAGTAGTAACTTGAAGAAACTTCAAGAAGTATTGAACTTCATGAACTAACCAACTACCAGGAAAAAAAAGAGAGAGAAGATTTTGTGTGTGTATATATGTTGAAGTTGATCCAATTTGGATGAAAAGAATTATATTAATAAAGAAAGAAATAGTAAGTGTTGCTGGGGTTGGAGAAGATGAAGAGTTAAAGACATGGATTGAAGGATACTCTCTCCAATCACATAATAAAGCCTTACAAGGAGTCATGTTAAGTGGTTAATAGTTAAAAATAGTTTTTTTAACCAACATGTTGCTAGTAGTTTTAAAAATTGTTTACCTTTGAATTTTTTTATAAAAATATATAAAATAATGACTTATTTTTTTTATAAAACAGTGTAAATTAATTTTATCTTCAAATCATGTTGATTAACTATATTTATTGTGTATAAATAAATTTTGATTGGTCGAGTAATTAGTTTATTTGTCTTTGTAAACAAATTTTGAAATTTAAATTCTATTTTAGATAATCAATTTGGGTTGGTCAAGTAGTTAACTTTCTTGTATGTTTAAAAAAGTGTTGAGTTTAAATCTTACTTTGTGCATACAGTAATTCATTGGCTAGCAGCAGACTCTTAAATAAAACTCAAATTCATAACGAATTAATTCTTAACCTGTCGAATTAGAGAATACTGTGGACAACAAAAAAAAATCTACTTTATAAATATATAGCAATTTATTATCAGAAAAACTCTTAAATAAATTAGTCATTAACTTAGTAAATTGAAAATTGAAAAAATAAAATAAAAAGCTATTTATTATGACTTCTCATTTTTGTGAATTTTGCTTGGCTGCTAATTTATAGAAATCAGTAATATTAGGAAAAAAATAACTCAAATATTCTACATTTATCTTATTTACTATTTATTTATTGCATGATATGTTAAATAAAATAAAAAATAGTAAATTTTGGTAATTTTTGCTTTAAAAAAATTGTTTTCCGGGATTTTTTTTATAGAAATTACGTCCTAAAATAATGATTAATCAATGATATGAAATATTCTTATTATAGGGTTAGAATTAAATCTTTAATATTTAGTTTAATATAAATAAAAATCCAGTTTAATCTAAATATTAATGATTTTTAATATCTAAAAAATAAATAATAATATTTAAATTTTTTTGAAAAGATATTATTATTAATATTTTTTAATTAAATAAAATTTTTTAAATCTTATAAAGTGAATTTTTTTTCTTTTTGTGAACATCTTTCTTGATTCATTTGATATTAATTCTCTTTGTTTTAACTACTATAATTAAGATATCTTTTGCAGCTATGAATATTAGAAGAATAACTAGTCATAAAAAATATTAAAAGAATAACTCAGAAATAAAATGAAAGATGAATTTCTTACTAATTATCTTTTAATTATATTAAAAAAATTACTAAAAAATTTGACACAGATTGATGAATTTTATGATACGAAGAATCGACCACTTCGTTAGTAAAAAATACATATATATTTTTTAATATTATATATATTATTGGTCCATAATAATATTTTTGATAATATTTTACTTAGACAATGTTCGATCCTCATGCATGTCAATATATAATATTTTTGAATACCACTACAAATCAATTTTTAATAATTTTTTAATAGTCTTTAACAAATTTAAATTATCAAATTACTCTTTTATATCGAAGGATTGATATGATTTAAAAAAAGTTTGAAGACTACTTTTATATTTTTAGTAAAATCCGATGAATAATTAATTGATCTAATAAAATATAAGTTTGAGAGATTGATTTGATAATTAAGATTTGATAAAATTTAAAATGTCTGATTAAAAAAAAATCTTAGAAATTGATTAAATATATTATTATTATTTAATTATTACTCGTTTAGTGTCCCCCCATCGAAGACCACATGACATTGACTCCAAAATACTAGCCGACATTAATTATTAGACATATCTTTTCTTTATCTGTTAATTAAGAAGGGGTTTATTTATACTAATTAATGTGTTAGTCCAGCTAATCTTAGCAAGTCATCGCCGTCAAGCTCTTGAAAACTTGAAAGCACTCTTTTGCTAAGAGAAGGTATATATCATAATATATACGTTTTAATGTTAAGGCTTTATATATAAATATTCAGTTTAATTCTTAAAATTATATTCGAATCTTAATTTAATTTTTAAAATTTTAATTGTCTTAATTTAGTTTCTAAATTTTTCAAATTTTAATCACATTAATTTTGCGATAGTTTTTGTCATAGAGTCAATTGAAAAGTTTAAAAATTAAATTGAGGCAATTAAAACTTACATGACTAAATTAAAATTTGAGTATAATTTCAGGGACCAAAGACTTCAATAACTAATTTTAAATTACAGAATAAACTTGAATTAATATTTAATACATATAGTTAATTTATGCTTATTAATTTTTTTGATAAATTACCTAAAATCTCTTAAAGTTAAACAATATACTAAATTATATTCATTCTCTATTTGACTATTTGTGAAAGCATATAATGTTCTTTAAAATTTGTGACTTTGATGTTATTGTATTTTATGGATGTGACGCTGGAATTTTTCATAAACATCAAGGTATTTAGCTTATTCCGAATTGTTTGTTTATTTTAAATTTGTGTCTTCTTTATAGAAAGTCAACATTAATTATCATTGCCTTAATCAACCATTTTTACTTAAAAAACAAATACAAAGTACTCTGTTCATTAAAGACCTATAAAACACAATAGTGGAAACAATGGGATGATAAATTGGCAAAATTATTGCTCAATATTTTTCTATTCTAATCTATTTATCACCAATTGAACCAACCAATTTTAACTAGACATTAAAATAAAGTTGAATTATTGGAACAAACTCTTGCTACACTGTACTAATTATAGTAAATCACATGGCTGAAAAGAAGAAAAATATAGAAGCTAGAATCATTCTAAAAATATTGAGGGCATAAATTAAATAGGTGGTACCAACTATAAATATACTAATATAGGTAGATTCTCTTAATCATCTTCTTAATTTTTCTCTACTAAATATAATTATTTATGTAATTTTTTTATTCGTTTAAAATTTTGAAATAAATGATCTTTTAACCTCTTTATTTCTAAATAAGATAAACGTTAATAACATTAACTATTTGTTATCTTGAACACATATATAAATAAAAAACAAAATTTTCCTTATTTAAAAGTTAGGTACATATTTATGATGATGATAGTTTATATTATTAGTATTATTCTTCCCTAACTCAATAATTAATGTATAGAATAGAGTAGTAAAAACCATTAGAGATATAAAATCGTGGTTAATTAAGCAAAAATCATGACTAATTAAAAATGTATTTTTTTTTAGTCATAGATGTTCATTCGTAATAAAAATTATTAGAGATATAATTATTTATATTTTTTTATCAATTTAAATTTTTTGAAAGAATATAATATCATGACAAAAATATCATTACCACGATTATTTTAGAGTTTAACTACAATTTTTTCTTTGACTAAGCTAAAATCCATATTTTTAATCTTAATTAAAAAAAATAACTTTCATCTGAAAAATGGCAATAATAATAAATAAATATATAAATAAATAAAACAGAGTAGATTCTATACGGGTATCTACTCTTAAAGTAAGGTGATATACATGCATTGATGCATATATATATAGTATGTGCAATATTATTTGTTTATTTGCAAGTGTATAAAAATATCTTCTATATTTATTTATGTTATACAACATTTGTCACTACTCTTACCCTTCATATATTTTAGGATGATGCTAAATATATATCTTATATGACACCGAATATATTTTTTATAGATGATAAATAAAAAGATTTTTTTGTTGCGGTCCGGTCCAACTGGTCTCGTAGTCGATCTGACCCGACTCGAAAAGACGAGCAACGAAGCACCACGTGTCTGACCCTTTACCCATACACCTTCTGAGAAACCAGCTATAGATAGCTGGAGATTAGGAAGGTTTCAGAAAGATTTGTCCGTCTTCACGGGACCCATGTTACTGACAGGATATAAAAGAGGAGGGACCTACCTCTCCCCCAAGGTACGTCACCACAATCCTACTTTTTATATCACCTACACACTTTTTTTACTCGAGCGTCGGAGTTTTCTTGTAGGTGACACCCCCACTCCTCTTGAAAAAATCGGGAAGTCGGCCGTTCCTATCCCTCACCCCAGATCCGAAACGAGACAACAATCCCCTGTAATATCCAAGAGTCGTCTCTGAACTGTACGATATCCGACCCATCGAACATCTTTAATTATTCTTGAATTAATTATAAATAATTAATGGTATTTTTGTCAATTTACTATAAAAAACATGTCCCTAACAATATAAAGCATATCCTTAAATTGAGACTATATAAGTATATATAATATTACTTAACATGCATTAATTAAGGGGGAGATTAGTGTAATTTTTACCTAGTTAAAAAATGTTTTCTTTATTCCTAATCAAACTTTCAACTAGATGCCTATTAATTTTGCCTTCAAAAGGCCAAACTTACTAAGGAATACATATTTAAAAACATTAATAATGAAGATAACATAATTAAAAAATTAGTTACGGCAACAAAATATAACAATATAAAAAGTTAATGTTTGTGTCAGCTTAATTGTCCATGTCTATTATTGAAAAGAGCTTTGTAACCAACAGTGATAGCCTCCAAGATTTAAGGAAAAGGACAACAATGGAAGATCTTATAAAAACAAGCAAAACTCCATTGCTTAGGTAACATGTTATCTTGTGCAGTTGTCAAAAAACTATTAATTATTTTATTTATTTATTTTTCCATAATAAGTTAAAACTAACAACTTGAAGAGGCTCTTTCTTTGGATTCTTTAAGAGAAGTGATTAAAAAGTGATGTGGTTGCTTTATTTTCCCTTTAGGTTTTTTCACCATGGATCAATTATATACATGATGCATTCACACATTTGGTTTGTGCTTTTACCTTTTATTTCCTCCCCTACTTTTTGCCATAATAATAATAATAATAATAATAATAATAATAATAATAATAATAATAATAATAATAATAATAATAATAATAATAATAATAATAATAATAATAATAATAATATTTCTTCCAAAGAATTAAGCTAGTAAAAAAACAACATGAACTATTATGTCTCTAATATTTTTTTTAAGTAAAAATATCTCTTGAGTTTGTTTGATTTTTTACATAATTTTTTATTTATTTTATACTTTTTTTCTTTTGGGATAAACCAAGTATTGAGTTTTAAATCTTTCGAATATAAAATTCTGATATCATATCTTAATGATATTTTTTTCAAAAGTTTAAACTAATAAAAAAAAGTAACATGAATGATTGTATCAATAATAATAATAATAATAATAATAATAATAATAATAATAATAATAATAATAATAAAGGAGTTCAATAATTTGCACTAGCTATGAAATCGATCTGCATTACCAAATTAAACTAGTATAAATAGTATTTTTTATTCCAAAACTGTCCTTTCTGTGTTCCATACCATTCACCATGATTAAAGGTAAACTATAACTCAGCTGGTTCTTATTATTTACTAAAAATACACAATTATTATTGCTTTTCTCTGTTATTAGATGGAGCCATTTATAGAATCAAATATGCATAATTATGTAAACATATTATTTTGGATAAATTAAAATCATCATCTATCACCATGCTGATGATTACATGGTATATCTTGCACTTTTTTTTTTAAATAAATACAAAAAATGTTATGTATATGCTCGTATTTCTAAAAAAGATGTTAATATCATATTTATAAATAAACTAATAATATTATGTAACTTAAATTTCAATAAAACAGCATATATGATATAACTTACAAATAAATAAGTGTATTTTTTATGAGTTTCTCAATCTCAAGAAGAAATATATTGTATTTTAATTTATTCAAAATAATATATGGTCTTGGAAGTTTTTGTGTGAATTAATTTTAGCTTGTAATTAAGGTTATTACAATAATAATATCCCATTGTACTGAAATTCTCTTGTTCCACACACAGAATGAACTTCAATAATTAATTAATCACTGTTAGTTACTATATATTCTTGACACTTTTATATATACAATACACATTTTTTACATAAAGTTTTCACTTTTAGCTGTAAACCATAACTCTAAAATTTTCTTTACATAAAAAATAATATGGTACTCTATTATATATTTAATTAAATTTAATTTTGATGCAAAATTATTATTAGTGTAAACTAAATTTATACATACATTAATCATACAAAGTATTATATCAACAAATATTTTTATATTTATTATTGTATAAATAATCATTTAAAAAGATATATAGTTGGATAACTATAAAAAATTAACTATTAATACATCAAATTAAACTTTATTTAATTTATGTACATATTATAATTTATTTGATAAAGACTCACCATCAATATCACTTTCATTTGCACCTTTAATTTTCATACCTTAAAAATCAGAGACAATGTAACCGACAGTGTTTTTTTTTTCTTTTTCCACAAATCATAAAAGTATTTTTTGTACACAATGCAAGTATTCATTTAGGGAGACAGAAACAAATTAAAATACACAAGACATGTTAATTATGTTCTCTTTCTGTGTCTAATTTTCTTTTAATTCATTCATATATTAAATGTGTGAAGAAAATTATTAAATCAGTTAATTAATTAAATCAAGTTACTTAGTGTTTATTGTTTCATTCAATTGTTAAATCAAATAATAAAAGAGAAAATGTGAAAATTTTTTTCTCTTAAAATAACTAGACAACTTTTAACTTTTGAGCAACTCAAAATATTCACTGGTCATTTCCTACTTATGATTACTTTTTGTATAGGATTTTGTACGGAATTCAGAGATTGCATATCTCCATTGCTATTGAGTGGTAAATGGTGAACCTTTAAAAAATAAGAAACCAATAAATAATTGTTTTACTCAGTTTACTAAAGGCTCTGTCTTTGTGGGATCTGTCTGATTCGATTGTGGGGGTTTTTGGATCATACTGCATGTTTGCATCCAACATTTTTGTATTGTATGTTCACAATTGATAAGGAAAATGTGGTAATAAATTAAAACATTTTAACATATTAGTATTTTAAAATATTAGAAAAAATCTCTAATATTCTTAGTATTTTTTTCATTTGGCATTGAATGCAAAATTGTAGGTTTCTAAATAAAGTCAAAATATTAAAATAAAAAATAAAATTATAAATATTATCTGCATTGATATTTTAAACCTTAAAATTTTATTTTTGATAGACGAACCAAAACCACTTAATACGTTAAAATATATTTAAAAAAATTATATTAATATCCTTATAAAGTATACCTTATTTCTCTCTCCAATTAATATGAAACTTAACATTAAAACTATTAAGACTTAACATTAAAACTTGAACCATTTTTACTCTCTTAGTTGTCATTAAATCACATATTCCACAAATTTAAATTATTATTGAATATTGAATAGGAGTTAGTAAAGACATAATTACTTTTCTTTTTCTTCTTATTTTAGGAATAGAAAATTTAAGAGTTCAATGATTATTATCTTAAAAAGATAAATTTTTAATATAAAATTAAAAAATACATAATTAAAATTCACACAAATTCAACGATAAATATTATTTAATTAAGAGACGTATTATAAATGTAATCATTCATGTGTCAAACTATTTAAATTTTTGAAATGAATTCAAATAGTTTTTTATTAAAAAAGTAAGTAAGATTTTTGAGTTTAACTTCGTGAATAAAAAAAATTGAAAAAACTCACACTTATAAAATTTTATTCGTGTAATGAATTTTAGTATACAAGAAGAAATTAAATACTTACATGCGTGGTCATATGGATAGTAAGAATATACTCTTTGATCATTAACTTAATGATACTTATAATTAATTACCTCCTTACAATTAGAGTTGAATTGTTATGTAATAAGTGGTATTGGAGTAAATTTAAGTTTAACTCGATGTTTCATGACCACACAAGAATTTCTCAAACACCAAATATTAGTTAGAGCTAAATAAACTTTGAATACTTGTTTCTTTGTTTAAGCAATAATGTTGTAAAGAATATTAGTTAGACGTATTTGGATGGATTGACTCGTTTTTGTTCCTCAATCAATATATAAGGTGAAAACTCAGGTACAGTCGATTTCACGTAAAGTTGGTAGTTGAGAGTCGTTAGATAATTTGATTGATTTGACTAAATTTTTATCAAACGATAACAAGTCTCAGTTATTATTAACTTCACGTGAAGTTAACTGCACTTAATTTTTCACCAATATATAATTATTGAACTGTTACAAACGTTGCTTTAACTAATTTTTCATATTGAAAATTATATATAATGATTGTATAATATGCCAAATTAATCAAGATGACATTTTTCTAAGAAGATAATAATAATTGAGGAATCATAGAGACTAAGAGCATATATATCAGCATCAAGAATGAATGAAGAAGAAAATAGATTTTGGGTGTTTTTTAATTTTTCCTAATTCAAACTATAAGTTTGGCATCTCAAGGCTATCTTGTAATAAAAAAATGACGTGACATTCTGCCCAAAGTTAGTTAAATAGAGGCCATTATTATGTACATTAAGACTGAGAGACTAAGACAGGTTACCTTCCTATATTATTGCATAATAATAATAATAATAATAATAATAATAATAATAATAATAATAATAATAATAAATTAAAATACTGAGCATGCAGTTTTGTTAAAGCTCATGAAAATTTTCGCTGCCCAATTAGGCAGTCAAGGACATATATTCAAGTATAAAATATGGTTTGAGGTATATGTGCCCTCATAAAATTTGAGACTTAATTTGCAACAATTATGCCAGTATTGTTTAAAATTGGTGTAAAAGATTTTAACACACTAACAATTGCAGCGATTTTTGGAACCGTTGCGAAACCATTACATGGCAGTCCAAAACCATCGCAAAATATAAAGAACCAACGCTATTTATCAAATTTATTTGTTGTAACCAGTATATGAATTTATACATATATTGTTACATTAAGCATAGTTGTATTGAATTGAACTCACATAAAATTGCACTCAATATTAATTTATAGAAAAAATACACATAGTTATCAATTCGGAAGTAGTTGGTTCGACCGCTCTAATCAGCTTAGTTTGATGTTTAGACCAATTAAGTTATGTTTGTTATATTGTTATAGATAATTAATTCGGTTGAGACCTTTATTGTTTATTATTAATTTTATAACTAAAATATGTTATATGTCATTTTTTTATTATAATTAAAATAATTTTTTTTAATTAAAGAGTCATTTTTTTTTCTTTATTTTTTTCTCTATCTCATTTCTTCACCTACTTTATCTCTTTATATATCGTTATCAATGATTAATTATAAATTTGACAATCAAAATATATAACATGATATTCTCTTATTGTAACTTAAATTAAATTAAAATTAAAATATTAAAATTGAAATTATATAACTATATTATAATACTAATTTAACAATTAAAATGTATCACATGACACTCTTTCAATAAAATTAAGAGAAAATATTTTCCTTCAAAATTAATAAACTCCATTATTACATTTTCTTATCTATTTTTCTTCGCTTCTCTATTTTTCTCTACTCTTCTCACTCTATATATA
Source organism: Arachis hypogaea (assembly GCF_003086295.3). Taxonomy (NCBI): domain Eukaryota; kingdom Viridiplantae; phylum Streptophyta; class Magnoliopsida; order Fabales; family Fabaceae; genus Arachis; species Arachis hypogaea. Next base: position 149,755,991 of record NC_092051.1, on the reverse strand, counting down.
ACTTATAATTTATATTTTATATTACTAATTTGACAAACTAACATGTGTCACGAGATATTATTTTATTATAATTAAAATAATTTTTTTCTTCCAAAATTAACAAACTCCCTCTCTCCTTTTATTTTTCTCTCTACCTTTTTGTTCTACAAAAAATAAAATTAATAACATAATATAATTTAAATAAATTCATAAAAATATAAAAAATATATTAAATTTATAATTAAATATCATTAAAAAATAATTTTGTAATATTATTTACATAAAAATATTATTATTATATGCATATTTTTGAAATTTTTATTAAATTTAAAATTTTCACCATTTATCTTTATAATTTATATTTTTACTTCTCTTTCTTCCAAATATTTATTTCATATAACTTGGAGATAATACTAATATTATGATTAATAATTAGAATTAAGATTTAATTGTTTAAAAAAATTAATTTTGAGTTAATTTTATAATTATTAGTATAATTTTTATACTAATATCTAATTATATTTTTATATAGACAAAGAAAAATATTATTTTTAAATGACAAGTATAAAAAATAATTATTTTTATGTGTATAACAGACTTAACACCTAATCAAAATATAAAAATATACACATTAAATTCTTTTAAGTTTTAAGTAATGAATGTTAAAATTAATTATTAATAAAAAATTAAATTTTTTCACATGAAAATAATAACTAATAGGTTTATTATTTAATTTTTTATCTATAAAAATTCTTATCTTTTTAGTAGACAAAAACTTTTGTCTTTTACAGCTTTTTTATAAAAATAGTTTGATTATATAAATTTTTTATGTTATAATCTATATTGTTAATGTAGTCTTAAAAAAATTATATTTCCGTAATTATTACGGATAAAAATATTAGTTGGATTACTGAACTACTGGTTTAAATCAAAATTAATTAATTTATATAATATATAAAAAGAAACAGTTTGGCTAAATGGACCCGCAAACTAGTTCTAAAAAATTGACTCCTTTAATTTTGATATAGTAGCTAGACGTCCGCTAGACTAAACTATTTTCTATTATACATTATAGTTTTTTTTAATATATTAGATAACTGATATTGACTTGTATTTTTATGGAAGATGGATCTACATATATGGATATTGGATATATCAAATAGTAACAAAATAATAAGAATCCAAAATTGTCACGGGTTACAGGCTGTTATATGAGAGACAAGGCCAGAGATAAAAACAGCAACAAAACTTGATAATTTTGTGCTGTGAACAATGCTTGTCAGCACTTGTATGGCTTCATCTTCAGGAAAAGGAAAAATAAAATAAAATAAATTAAAGAGGGCCCCCATTATTTTCCAGAAACATACATTGCTCTCTGGAGACATAAAAGTATTGTTTAGCAATAAGTACTAAGGTATTGGTCAAACAATTCGAGGCAATTTTAATTTATAATAGTTGGTAGGGCATGCATGCAATTTTATTCTTATTGGTGTAACTACCAAATGTTTCATGCATCCAAGCCTTCCGGAATGTAATTGCCCTTAATAAGAGAATATATGTGGTTTTTATTTATTGTTTCTTTTTTTTTTAAAAGATAAATTTTGATCTCTCCAAAATTGTTATTTTAACTATAATCCTTTTGTTTTTAGTTCATTTTATTCTAAAATCTGGTCATTGAAAGTTCTTTAGGATGTCCAATTAATATTAATGATAGAAATTTTACATTTTTCTCCTTAAAAGTATTTTAATGTCTTCTTTTAATACTTATAAATATTGTTGATCAACACTAAATCTAAATGGGAGAGACACAATAAAATCTAATTATACTTAATAGAGAGAAAAAAAAAACCAAAAGCAAAATAAAAATTTTACATGGAATACTACGAAACCATCTTATACTTGAGCCATCAAGTTTTTTTTTTTGTAGGGTGCAATTGAATTTATTAGCAAAATATGACAATATAGTAATATCATACTTATAAATAAACTAATAATATTATATAACTTAAACTTGTAGAGTAAACTAGTTTAACATGATTTTAGGTGAATCTTGAATCATAAAGCTAAACATGTAAACTCGACTCAATTGAGGACCTAAAATATGTAGGACCTCAGGCGCTACCAGCTCGACTAAAACCAATTGGTGTTAGAAGAAGCGCATACCCTAGCCTTATAGTACATTCAGCAACACAAGCGCCCACGACATTCGATTGTGACTTGGCCCACATAGCCTCCGCCACGGGACAATTGATGCACACATGGCCAACAAAATACACTACCACGCATTAAGTCAAGCTTTGATAACCTCATAAAATCGCATATGTAAATCTACATGGAAGGGAACATTCAAAACATTAAGCATATGCGTAGCAAAACCAGTTTACATATTTGTTAAAAAGGAAAGAAACACCTCTGGAACAGGTAGAAATTTTTAATGTTTTTCGACATCCAATATGAATGTCAAACAGCTCAGACTAGGGAACAAAATATCTACTTTTCTGTTTTCTACCTCAAAGTTGGCAGATGAGAAACAGAATCTAATTGTTATGCACCTGCGTCAGTAGACATGGTTTGTCGATGTAACTCCTCATGTGCATTCCTCAGAAATTGATCCCAACCACTTCCTGGGGCAGTATCCAAGTAATCATATGGAACAGCAGTTTTCAAGCCTGGCCTAACACCACAATGATCTTCAATGATTCTGAACTCTGCATCACCTCCTTCATTGTGGATATGCTCTAATTCATCCCACGTAAACAACAATGGCAATGTAAAGGCACCCCAAGGGTTGAAGTCCATGATCTTAACTCTCTCGTCCCTTGTAATATAAACATCAAATGAGTAGTTTTCAGACTCAAATCTCTCTTTAACATAACTGTTGAAAAATTCCTGTATCAGCAATTGGAGGCTGCTCTTCTTTTCAAGCAAAGGAGGATAAAAGGTAGTAACTTCTCGCTGAGAAATTCCAAGTAATTTCTGATCTCGCACAAAGCAACGGAACTCCATGTCAGGTTGAAGGGATGGATACCATTTTCGAAGGGCAAGAAAAAACTCTTGAGGTCTGGACAAAGATTTATCTTGGCAAGAGTCATAAGCGTGGCACAAATCATGCACCAATGAGTCAGATGCGCGGAACAAGAGCGCAATCTCACTGAAAGAGGTGCAACGAAGGCTGCCACAAGTACTTATCCAAGCCGAATCTTTTGGGGCACTCCAATTCAACTTGGGGAAGACTGCACCCCCAAGGGACTCGATGGATTCCTTAATTTTCAACTCAAGTTCTGGAAATGAAGGCGGTGGAGAAGGTTCTTCTGCTTCATCAGCAGTTCCTTCTGACACCTGAAAATCTTCATCATCCGAATTATGAATTCTATTCGGCAAGGCATCTTCATCCAACACAGAAGCAGGCAACAAAAATGTCCCAGAGTCATCAAGAAGGTACTGAATAAAAGATTCAGGGAGTTTATGAATTATGGTCTTGATAGATACAGATTTGAACTTCGGGTACCATTCTTGAATTTGGCATCGATTGACCTCTTCCTCTTTCATATTTGCTGAATGATTCTCTCTCTCTCTCAAATAAATGTGGCAGAACCTTTAACTATCTGGATCTGACACGCAATTGGCAACAGATATGATTGGTAACAATACATTGAAATCCGTCAATTAAGTAACGTAACTTATGCAATGTGTACAGTCAAAATATCCAAAGGTTGGAAGTTACAATACAGTCCCAAAAGTTTTTATCAGTCTGCCATATTTAATGTGCTACAAAAAGGGAGACGACTCTACCAGGTGATGAGTGATGACTCTACCAGAACAGTTCTTTTTATATTTCAAAATAACAAATGAGCTAAATGATAGAGTTGTAAAAGTACTATATATTGTTAACAAGTTAGAAGGGATCGTATAAGACTGATTTATTGTATACCAAAACCATAACGAAAATAAAATATAGCTAGGGATGCAAACAATGCAGCCAGTACAGTCTCATGAGCATGACAGATCAAAACATTAAACCATTCTATCCTTTGATAATTCCCATAAATAAATTTTATTTTCAAGAAACAAATTTCTGCTGGCAATCACACATAAGATTCACAGTCCCATCAATCATCCAAAGAGTCAAAACAAACAAAATTTACAGTTCTAAATTGGCATCCACTACCTCATACCATTACTCATACTCATACAGTCATACTCATACTCACACACACTCACTCGGAAGAAAGAACAGAAAATAAAATATAACTTTCTTCCCTTAGCTTCGAAGCAGCCAGATAGAAATAGGCTACCTTAAGAAGTGACCTAATTATTAAAAACCACTTATAGACTTGTTTGGATACAAAGAAAGAAGTACATTTTCACAATCAGATTACAAGAAAGTATATTTAGTAGCATACAAGCAAGTGTGTATTTCCTCTGACAAATGAAAAACAAACAAGTGACACTTTATAAGCAAAAAATGTAAAAACCCATGACAAAATTAAAGGTAGAATGATATGCAGATGAAGCACCACTATATATCTCTAATTGCAAATTCAGCAACACCACATATCTACCAAGACATTGCAATTCTGAACTTCTTTCCTCGTGTTTTCTAAGACTGCAACACATACTTGATTTCTCTTTTTCTAATAATAATAATTAATTGGACTTAATGCTATAAGGTTTCCATGGGAGAATTACATCTACCACGCGAGACTTTAATGTTTTCATTTAAATTGTGATTTATGGCCTTAAGGAACCTCCACTATCCAATGCAAAATTCAATTGGTCTGTCAATAGGGGTTACACGGGTTCTTCAAGGTTGGATTTGGTCTGTCAATAGGGGTTACACGGTTTCTTCAAGGTTGGATTTGGTCTGTCAATAAGGGTTACACGGTTTCTTCAAGGTTAGATAGATTCCTCTTCACCAAGGTTCTAGAAACAAAACCGGACAATCAACCGTTCAGGCTACTGGATAGGTTTCGGGTTAAGATTTAGAGTTCTAACCATTTGAACTGGAATCCAACTTAACCGAATTTAATAAATATTATATATTATATGATATCTATTGAATTCTTATCATTCACAAAATAAATCCAAAAACAAATCTCAGGTACCAATCACCAAATCCAAAACGCAAATAACAAAATGTTGCAACTCTATTTGAGATGAGTTATCAATCTCCAAAGAATTCTAAGAAATTCACCAATTCATTAATTTTTTCATACTCAATACAATGACTCAATACTCTTATTTATATTCCTAATAAACTCTAATGTGCAGCCCAATATTAGTTGTGTCATAACACAAAACTAATATTATACTTTAATATCAATCATCATCGATGAGATTGAACATAACAACCTGACATAAAAATTAAAACTCTAACTTAAATTGATCAACAACGGGATCAATTTTATCAACAATTTCATCAGAAATTTGATTAACAATCAGGAAGAACAACAACAAATAGATAGCAGAATTTCAACTATAACAGCACAGCAGCAACATTGGCACTTGATTAACAACAACACATCGATCAACAAAAAATTAAAAAAAAAGGTAGCCGAAGAAAAAAAAAGCAACGGCAGGAAAGCGGAGCACACCAGTGGAGAGGAGGAGGCTGCGACGGAGCAGTGGGGCGGAAAGGAGGAGGAAGCGAAGCAGAGAGGCGAAGAGAAGGCGGCAGTGGAGCAGAAAAGAGAGGTGACGCAGCAGAAGAGAAAAGAGGTCGCGACGGAGAAGAAGCAGAAGCAGAGAGAGGATGCCGCAGCATATCAGAATCAATATTCAAGATCATCCACAATCCTAAATCACAGTAATGACTAATGATAACAACAATTGAAGAAGCAACATGAAAAATCATAGATTAACTAACCAATTAAAAGTTTAAAACAACAATTACAGTTAAAAAATAAAAATAAAAAAACCTTCTAAAGAGAGCAGAGGTTGTAGTATCGTTGTGAAAAATCCAACTCGACCGGGATTAGTCAAGGGGGAAGATGAATGTACTTACCTGCTCAATCAATTAAGGAACAGAATAGATCCTTCGAGACAGAGCACAGAGTGGGACAAGGAGCATGACAGAGGGGCTGATGCGGTGGAACAGAGGGGCTGATGCGGTGGAACAGTGGCTGTGCGATGGAGGAACAAGGCGAGACCAGTTGCAACGGCAACGGTGGCTTCGAAGTTCGAACAGCGGCGGAGACGACCGGCTTCAAGCAAGGCGGTGGCTACGACGGCGGCGGTGACAGGGGGGTGGCTGGACAGAGCAGGTGTGGGAGTTAGGGAGGAGCTCAAGTAGGCGAGGAAGTATGAGGAGTGTCGCGTGAGTGAGAGAGTGGCAGAAAAGGTTCTGAACACCGAACCGGTCATCGAACCATTCTAGTTACTGGTTCATTGGTTAATTGGTTCAACCGATTCAACTGATGGTTCAACAGAAATAACCATTTTATAATAAAATAATAAATAAAATATAACTAAACATATTAAAACATAATTATAATCTAATATAAATTTTAAAATATCATTCAAATTAAAAGTATTAGATCAACCACAATGTTATAATATCATTCAAATATAAACTCAAAAGTCAAATAACAAAAAAAACAACCAAATATAAAATACCAACATCAAAATTTGCCATCAATCATCAAAATTTCCAAATACACAATCTAAGATCAAACAGCAACCCAATGACAATAAGTCAAGAACAACGAATTAGTCAAGAATAATCAATTAAACTGATTGATACTATCGTCTAGTCAATAACAAAATTTAGTTAACAACAACCAATGACAAACAACAATAATAATATCAAGATTAAGAACAACAATCCACAACAAAAACAATTTACCAAATTAACAAATTATCAAAATGTCAAAAACAGCACAACATCCTAACAATCACAATTGATCAAATTAACAAGTTAATAAGATCAACAACATAACAAAACAAGTTAACAAAAACAAGTTAATCCAATCGAAACAAGAATTGAAACTACAACCTACTAATTAAAACAACAACCAGCTAAAATAACAACTGCAACCTCCATCCAGTCATCCTTTCAATATATGGTTCTGCACAATTATCCCCAATTTAACCAAATGCCCAACTAAATGATTCTGCACCCAAAAAGAAAAAAACTAAGCAAGATCTTCAAGAATAAACTAAATCATACTCATCTAACCAAGCAAAGGAGGGAAGGGACGTCTCTGAATCTGAACAATAAATGAACAGTAGAAAAAGCAAGGAAACAACCATTACTTTTGGTATGAGACTCTGAGCAGTGAGCAATGAGCAGAGTACGAGGGAGAGGGAGCAAGGTTCACGGATTATTCAACAATTATTCAACCAGTGACAACAGCAAGGTTCACAGATTAACTAACAACAATTATTCAAAATTATCCACAATCCTAAAAGAAAAATCACAGTTCACAGATTAACTAATAACGAGAAAAATTAATAGTTCACAGTTCACAAAATTAACAACAACAAAAAATTAATAGTTTTTTTTTTGGATGAGCAACAAAAAATTAATAGTTCACAGTTCACAAAGTTAATGAAAATTTATTCAATTATAGTTACAAAAGAAATTTTTTGAATACCAGGGACTGAGGGAGCGCAGAACAGGGCAGAGCTGGCGCAAGAGGCGGACAGGGAGCAGTGGAGCACGATCGAAGGCTGAAGGTGGAACAGAGCTGGCGCCGGCGGGACGACTGCGCGACGGAGGCTTCGTCGTTCCGATGGTGGCTGCGCGATGGAGGGGAAGGAAGTTGCGACGGTTGCTGCGCAACGGAGGGGAAGGAAGATGCGACGCCGCGACGGTGATTGAACGGAAGTGACGGAGGAGCAGGAGCTCGATGAGAGAACATCGGACAGGTCGAGTGTGAGAGAGGCAGGAGCGCGTTTTAGTTACGGGGCAGGGGCTTTGGGCTGGGGCTGGCAAGGGTTACCTTCCGTGCCCTAATGTGCAAAACGGCGTCGTCTAAGCTTAAATAAAAAAAATCGGTCAGATTACGGTTCGGTTCGACAACCGGTTCCCATCCGGTTTGACGGTTTAAAAGTGGTTTTTGAATTTCCGGGTTTTGGCATCTGACCGATTTGCTTTTCCTTTTGCGTGTGGTTTGTAGTTTAAACTCTTCATTTTGTATTTGGTAAATAAAAAAGGCCATGTGTGTTTACCGTTTTTAAAAGATTGGAGTACTTTTGAAAACATCTAAAATAGAACTTTTTAAAGTTGGTTTGTACTTTTCAAAATTTAAAAATCTAATATAATCTCATATGTTAACTAATTTTTAAATTTAATGTTTACACTCATGTCTATTATAGTATTTTTAAATTTTAAAAGTTATTTTTTCAAATACAATTGTTGTTGCTTGTGTTTATTAAAAGCTAGTTTTAATTTAATTTACCAAACATAAATTATACAACTTTTAAATTTTTTTTTTTAAAATTAACTTTTATAAACTACTTTTAAAAAATAAAAACTTTGCCAAATTAAATCTCACTCCATTTCTGGCTTCAGTCTCTTCACACAAAACCATTTACTCTCGTTTCAATTTTTGTAATCTATTATAAATTTATATTAAAAAAAAATTGTGTCAAGCATCGTCTACATAATATTAATTAACAAAAATGTTATTTATACATTAAAATTAATCACTAAAATCATTTACTAATATATTTATATATAAATACATGTATAGTTTAATTTATTTTTAATGTGTATTTATATTTTAACATGTATTTTATACCGATAACTGACTTTGATAGTTAATTTTAGTATACACATAACATAATCAATTAATTTACAAAAATTCTATTAGTATACTAAAATCATCCACTAAATTCAGCCATCAATGTATGTATATAAATACATGTGTAATTTAATTTATTTTTAACGTATATTTATATTCCGACATATATTTTATAATAATAACTAATTTTGGTGACTAATTTTAGTATATATGTAACACATAGTTCATTAATTTATATTTTATCATATATAATTAGAGTGAACATACACTAAACTGTTATATGAGATTTGAGGTGTATCTAATTCGTATAAGACTATAAGTATATACTGGCCTATTTAACGGATATATATAATTTTAGAAAAAATCTCTAATATTCTTAATACTTTTTCCATTTAGTATTGAATGTAAAATTTTAGGTTTCTAAATAAAGTCAAAATATTAAAATAGAAAATAAAATTATAAATATTATCTGTATTAATATTTTGAGCCTTACGATTTTATTTTTGATAGACGGACAAAAACTACTTAATCTATTAAAATATACTCTATATATATATATATATATATATATATATATATATAAAAGTATGAATATCCTTATAAAATTGTCATTAATCACATATTCTGATATTTTATCGATTTAAATTATCAGATAAAAATATATAAACAATATATATATTGAATGGGAGTTTTTCAGTTTTAGAAGAATGATGGATATTACGAGTAATAAATTTTGTAATTTATAATTATTAATTAATTATTATTAATATTTTTAATAATATAAAATTATTTAACAATACATAAAGAGACTAAGCTAATTATATGTTAATTATAAATATTAAAAATTAAAATGCATATAACTGTTGTGATTTTTAATTGTTGAGGTATATTTAGATGAGATTATAATATTATAGTTTATGCTAATGCTGGCCTTCTTTCAAAACATACAGCGTGTTGATTGATGATTGATGTTTGCGTTGAATTTAATTAAATTAAATTAACTGCGATGGTAGGTAAATGACTAATTTTTAATATAGTTTTATTAGTGTCTGTAGATTGGCTAGTTTGATTCTCCACAATTTCTTCCAACTCTGTGAATGATTTTTATAAAATTTGTTGCAACCTTATATATCAACCTAACTGTTATCATCTGCGAAAATTTTTAAATTTAAAATAGCGTTAAAGCTAGTTGGAGATTTCTTTCAAAATTACAATTGAGTTTTAAATTTGAATAAGTTAGGATAGAATTTTAAATGATTTTATTTAAAATAGAATAAAATAAAATTTAAAAATTAAATTGACATAAAGAAAATTAGATTAAAAATTTGTTTCGTGTCATTAAATTATTAAAAAAATAATTTTTAATGATTTTTTTTAACGTGTTTGACAAATTTTTAATAGTAAAAATAAAAGTATTAAAAAAATAAAAAAATCTTTTATTAAAAGTTGTAATTTATATATTTTTAAATATATTTAAAAAAATATTTATTATATAATAAATAAATAAAAAATACTTTTATATCCAAATATAAGATAAATAAAAGAGAAAATTATTCTAAAGGACCGTTAGGAAGATTTAATTATTAAAAAGGACTTTTAATACCAAAATTATTAAAAAAGACCAACTCTTTTTATCTTCTTAAATTACTGATTATTTATTTACATTTATATATCCATACAACACATTAATTTCTACATCCTTCGGTGAATGACCTATTTAGTTATAGCTTTGATAGGATTTTTGAAAGGAAAAAAGAATTTCAAATAAGTTGTTTGCACTTTGAATGCAGTAAATGTATTTAGCATATTAGCATAATTGCTAATTCAATTAGCTTGCTATTGTGAACCAAAAGCAGGATGCAATTTTTCTAAATTTGAAGACTGTCAAACTGAGTAACATAAAGAGTTTGTGCAAAATATGGAATTCTGAAGCTCATGAAATTTTTTTGGGCAAACTACACACTCTGATCATTGAGAAATGTGATGAATTGGTCCATGTGATTCCTCATAATTTGATTGAAAGATTGTCGAATTTAAGTTGTTTGAGGGTTACGAACTGCGAGTCAATCAAAGTTATATTTGAAAAAGCTGACGATAATAATAGAAAAGATGTTATGCATAACATCAAGTTGCAAGATATTCATTTAGAAACACTCCCGAAACTGGAGAATGTATTCAAACAGAAGAAAGAAGTAAAATGGAGTGATATCAAATTGTAAAAGATATGGGTGCATGATTGTGGAAGGTTGGAAAATATATTTTCAATTTCTGTAGTCAAGACTACTGAAATAAATATGGTTGAGGAAAAATAGTTAAGGATATATTTATCTCTTTATAAAAAGATTTTGTTCTTCTTCTTAAATATTATATAAAAAGATTTGGTCCTTCTTAATAATTTTGGCATTAAAGGTCCTTTTTAATAATTAAATCTTCCTAACGGTCCTTTAGAATAATTTTTCCTAAATAAAAAGATTTTTTTATAAAATATTCAAATATATATATATTTTTTTAAATCTGTTAAAAAAATCACTCAAAGAGATTTTTTTTTTAAATTTACCGAAACAAACCCTAGTTCTCTTCCCTATATATAGGTATGTAAATAGCATCTTTGCACAATCGAAAAAAGTTAAGCCAGAATTCTACTCAAGTATTAGTTTTTTCTTTCCTTCTTTGTTTCGTATAGTTTTTATTTTCTTGTACCTTCAATCCTCCTTGTTTCATGCATGCTTTTCGATTCATATAAGAATAGGATATAGTTGCTTTTAATTTGGCTTCGTGAGTTGTTTGTTTCTATTTTCTTTTAATCATGTTGTAATTTTTAACATTTTTCAACAGGGTTAATAATGAAGAAGGAACCTTGTCAAACGAAAAATATAATGAAGAAGGATCATGTTCCTCCCCCGGGTGTAGTACGGCCAAAATTTAAACCCATTACACGTCCAAACAACAAGGTTGATAGGTTGGAACAATGCAATAAACTTTGGAGAAAGATCAAGGTATGTAACTAAATATCAAAGTCTTGGAAAAGTACTATACAGTAAATGTTTTATTTGAATTCATTTATTATATGATTTCCATAACATACATATTACTTTATTATATAATTATTTTATGTATAATATTATTCATAACTATTTGTTTATACCGTGAATATATAAGATAGGATAATATTTTAAATTTATTTTTTAATCTAATCATATTCAAAACATGTAAAATTGATTTATATTCTACCTAATTTTATAATTTAAAAGTTTTTATTATTAATTTTTTCAAATATTAAATTATATCCATCTGAATTTTAAAATTTTCATGCAGACCCGGTTGCCATCCATTTGTGAGAAGGATGATATTTACCTCAAGCTTCAAAATAAAGTAATCAAGTACCAAAAGGGAAAAAAATCTATCACCCAACTAGGTTTCGATGTTAGTAATGTATCTATTATTTCTATTTTTTTAAGTCTTTGTGATGGTTTGGTTTCAACAGTACATACACACATATTATTGTTATGGGAAGGAAATTTTTTCAAATAAATAAGAAAAAACTATTATTTCCAAAAAAAAATCATATATCTTAGTTAGTTGAATCCACCGAATTTTAGTCTAAATTTATTATATTTAAAGTTAATTGAGTTAAACTAAACTGTTTTCATTAAAATATTTTCTACTATTTTTTAAAAAATTATTACTAACCGGTTCATCTTTTACGTAAATAATTGAAATTCAAAGCAGCAAGACATTAATTAAGTTAATTATTTTTTAAAAAAAATTAAGTAAGTTACATGTATTCTTTTAAAAGAAAGGGGAAAAAAACTTATAACTTATATTCTATTTTTATTAGTTTGAGAAATGTTTCATATTGTTATATGCAGGCTGCTATACTTATGCGGGGTCATCCAGATCTTCTCCACGAGTTTGACCAATTGATTCCTGAGACTCTTCAAGATTCGTGCACGTTACTCTCCCAACACTTGGCAGTAGCAACGTATTTGGAGAAACCAAATTTGCATAATGAGGGCTATCATAAAGTATCTATCCATTCTGAACCTAAGAAAAGGTTATTCTCTTTTATTTTTTTCTTTAAATTATTAAAATATTATTAGAGTTGTTAGGAGTTAAGAGTTAAGTCAGTAATAATTAATAATTAATAGATGAATATTTATGAAATTAGTTAAAAGTATCTTTATAAATAGCATGACTTTTATATATGTAAAACACAATTTTAATACAATTTCATATAATATTATTTTCTTTTATTCCACTCTTCTTCCAAAAATTCATCATAAAATCATTCAAGTAGTAAAAAACAAAATTGTGTGATACATGATATAGTTTTCAAAAAAAATTTAGTATATTAAAATTTTTAAACTTTACAAAATTATGACATATAGATATATTTAATAATAAGTTTATTTAACTTTTTCTGGTTTTGTTAAACTATGTTTATTTCATTTATATGTTTATTTGAAACTTGGTTTAATTAATCCGTCATAGTCATAGTCATATATCCAATATATATTGTTCCGTAACACTTGATAATTAAATTTTTTGTTTTAATGAAGGTCGACTAGATGTACAATCCCCAAAAACCTTTGGAAAAAGATCAAGGTAACTCTTAAATCAAATCCATGTTTAATGTGAGCCACACATTTGATTGTAATTAATTGTTGTAAAATAACTTGTGTGTTGATGATGATGCATATAGGATCGGTTTCTGGTGAATTACGATTCGCTCCAAGATAAAGTGGACAAGTACAAAGATGGAAGAAAATCTATCACCCAACTAAGCTCTGACGTTAGTGACGTGTTCATTTTCGTGAAGTTGATAAACCGTTAAATAAAAATTTAGTTAAATTATTTAAATTATTTAACGGTTTTTTTATTAACTATACGTAAAATTAAGTACACTTAAATTTTTACCTCAGCATATATAGATATACACATTGTCGTTGTTATGCATGCAGGTTGTTACACTTTTGCGGGGCCATCCTGATCTTATTAATGAATTTCGCAAATGGATTCCCATCATGCCAAATAAGGGCTCCGATGAAGTATCTAGCGATACCAGTGATAGTGATAGTGATAGTGATATTTATAGTGATAGTGATAGTGATATCTACAGTAGTGATAGTGATTCTGACATGGATTAATCTATTTTATGAATAATGCTCTTGTTATTTTTATATTTAAGTTGATTTCTAGAAAAAACGGTGATTAAATATTACGGATTTAACAGCCCATGATGAACATTTTTTTTATATATTTTAAGTGACTTGTTTATCTCAAAAATCAGAATTGTGTTTTATTTTGAGATTGGTTTTTTATTGAATCCATGAACTCAAATAAGCTTGTTCTAATACTTGTCGTGTACAAGAATAGTGATTTAAGATTGATATTCCTGTTGAATTGAATTAAATTAATAAATACAATTAATTATCTATTAATGTCTTCTATTTTTTAAGTTTTTTTATAAAAATTTTAAATATATAATTACAATAACCGTATATAAATTTGATGTTTTCTCTAGTCACCAAAAAAATTTGATGTTTTCTCTCTTTATCCAGCATTTAAAAATATCAATTTCAAAATTTAAAAAATTAGTTATTTTAAGTTAAATTTAAAATTTTTTAAATTATAACTTAAAAAAATACTAAATCATTTAATTGGAAAACAAGAAAAACGAAAAGAAAAAATAAGGAAGAGTTTTACAAAAGCATATGACGTCTTTTAATTTGGGAAGCAAGAAAAACGAAAACAAAAAGCAAAAGGAAAAAATATTTTTTTTAAAGACTATTTTTTATTGTAGGTGTGATTTAGATGTTTAATGACACTTATTTTAAATAATTTTAGCTAAATTTTGGATATGTTAAAAAAAATTATGTGTTATTATGTTATTTTTGATGTGTCATAAACTTACTTATTTTTAAATGTGTTTTAAAAATATTATATTTGTAATTTTAAATATGATTTGAATATAGTTAAAATATTATATCAAATATTCACAACAATTTGAAATTATATAATTACACACAAAATAAATTATTAACACATCGGAAACAAAATCACAATTTAAAATTAAATGTATATAAATAATTAAACTGTATTCCAACTTCAAAAAATAAAATGCAGATGGAGAATTATTTGCTCCTCTCCTTCAAAAAATCCTGCCCCTCTTAATATCAGGTGTCAAATAATTGATCCATAGAAACCTTGAGCTCTTATCACTTATCACATCTATTAAGACTGCATCAACAAAATTAAATTATATCATGCTAAATTCAGCAACGAAATTAATATTATATATTAGGAAATGCTCCAACTTCCATGTTGTAAGATCCGAAAAAAAACATAAAAGGGTTAGTTAGATAATTAATCATTATAAAATAGCTAAAACGTATTCGGATGGATCTGAAAATTTAAAATAATTGCATTTAATGAATTTTTTTTAGTGAAAAAATATAATTTTATATAAAAAAATGTGTAAAAATGTGTATGCATAAATTAATCGGTTTAAGTCTGTCTGTTATTGTGAGTGAGATAATTAATTATGAATAAAGAGGATTAAGAAGTTAAAATTTATAATTTGAAGGAGTGAGAATAATTAGAATGCAAATTAAACACTAATCTTAAAAAATTTTGACCCAAAATTTGGACAAACGAATTAAACCAAGTAAATCAAGTTCAAGTGGGTTTAAACCCACACTATTTAAACCACACACTTATGCAATTCAACAACCAAACTCCCTCATTTGTGAATGTCACGCTGAATTGAAGACAAGAGAGGGAAGAAGAGAGAAATCCTAACTCTTCGATTTTCAAAATTCTATAACTATTTTTTTGAAGCATCGATCACTGTACCGTTTGCGCCCACGCGTCGCTCTCCTCATCTTCTTTGATTATATCTAAGTGTTGTGGTGATTACTTCAAAGCTCTCTGTCCAGTTTCATTTTTTCCTTTCAATTTGTTTTTTTATTGGGCGTATATTGAGATATTGAGATTTTGGTTGTTTAGGGATGCTCTAGTAGCAACTATTGCTGAGTTTCATCACAAATCTCAGTGGGTAAGGTAAGGAATCACTAAATCCCTGTAATTAGTTTAATTCGATAAACCCTAATGTTTCATTTTGGTACAATGTATAAATTTAGATTGAACGTATGTTGATTGGAGTTGAGTTAGTGATTTGGAGTGCTAGATATTAAGTTTTGGTGGCTGAACTTGAAAGCTTGCGAGGAAGAGGTTTTTTGGTGGTTTTGAGCTTGGAGAAAAATTAGTTAAGGTACGGTTTAAATTTTATTTAAATACTATGTAATTGACATGAAGTCTTAGGCTAGATGCCCCTATGAATAAGCGTGAATTGTGTAATTTGATGAAATTGATATATTTATTTGATGGGTTGATGAATTTGATTTGGTTTGGTGTTTGAAATTGAAATGTTATGGAATATGTGAAATTGAATGGTAAATTAATTATTGTTGATTTATGAATTGATAAATTAATGAATGTTGGGTCGAAAGCCATAAATTTGGGTAAGTCTAGGTAAGTGTGAATGTGGTGTAATTTATGTTTGGATTAGTAAATATTAATTTTGGTGGTATGGAATATGTGAAAAATCATTGGGTTTTTGAGTTGTTGATTGAAGTGGTTTGGAATAAATGATTAGGTTTGAAATTGGATGGAAATGAGTGATTTGTGTTATAAATAATTTGATATAATTGGAGAGTGATAATGGATCATTGAGGAGGTTTAAAATATAGTTTAAATAACTGTTTTATAATAAAATAATAAATAAAATATAAATAAACACATTAAAATATAATTATAATCGAATACAGATTTTAAAATATCATTCAAATTAAAAGTATTAGATCAACTACAATGTTATAATATCATTCAAATATAAACTCAAAAGACAAATAACAAAAAAACAACCAAATATAAAATACTAACATCAAAATTTGTCATCAATCATCAAAATTTTCAAATACACAATCTAAGATCAAACATCAACCCAATGACAAGAAGTCAAGAACAATAAATTAATCAAGAATAATGAATTAAATTGATTGATACTATCATCTAGTCAATAACAAAATTTAGTTAACAACAACCAATGACAAACAACAATAATAAAATCAAGATTAAGAACAACAATCCACAACAAAAACAATTTACTAAATTAACAAATTATTAAAATGTCAAGAATAGCACAACATTCTAACAATCACAATTGATCAAATTAACAAGTTAATAAGATCAACAACATAACAAAATAAGTTAACAAAAACAAGTTAATTTAATCGAAACAAGAATTGAAACTACATCCTACTAATTAAAACAACAACCAGCTAAAATAACAACCGCAATCTCCATCCAGTCATCCTTTCAATATATGGTTCTGCACAATTATTCTCAATTTAATCAAATGCCCAACTAAGTTAGGGGTGCACATGGTCCGACTCGGCCCGAAGACCCGACTCGGTCCCGAACACATTAGAGACTAATTTAGTGTGATTTCATTGGGTATGGGGTCGGGTAAGGGTCTCAAAAATAGACCCGACCATTATTTTCGGGTCGGGCCTGGGCCATAAATCGAGTCACCCGAACTCGATCCGGTGGTCCGGTCATAATACACAATTAATATTTTGTGTTATTAGTGATGGCTGATGGCTATTTTTATGTAGAATTTAAATATTGTAAACCTTAATATTTTGTGTTATTAGTCATTATAAGATTATAATTTAATGTTTTATGTTTAAAATGTATAAGACTTTAGATTAATGGATAATATTGTGTTATTTGTATTGATTTAAATATTTGGTGTTATTAGACAATATTAGTATTGATTATGGTTATGCTTAGATTTTAGAGAATGGTTGGTTCTTGTTATATTTTTTTAAGTGAATTTTACTATATGAATTGTGAAATAATGGTTGGAGATTATGTAATTTTTTTATGCTAAAGACCTGTTTTTTATCCGATTTTCACCCGGCCTGAAGGTGCGTAGGTTTCATCGGGTCTAGGATCGGGTTATGGTCTAAAAATTAGACTCAGTCTATATTTCGGGTCGAAAATGGGATAAACCAGACCCGGCGTGGCCCGACCCATGTACACCCCTAAACTAAGTAATTTTGTATCAGAAAAAAATTAAGCAAGATCTTCGATGAATAAAATAAATCATACTGATCTAACCAAGCAAAGGAGTGAAGGGACGTATTTGAATCTGAACAACAAATGAACAATAGAAAAAGCAAGGAAACAACCATTACTTTTGGTATGAGACTCTGAGCAGTGAGCAATGAGCAGAGTATGAGGGAGAGGGAGCAAGGTTCACAGATTATTCAACAATTATTCAACACAGTAACAACAGCAAGGTTCACAGATTAAATAACAACAATTATTCAAAATTATCCACAATCCTAAAAAAAAATCACAGTTCACAAATTAACTAACAACAAAAAAATTAATAGTTTACAGTTCACAAAATTAACAACAACAAAAAATTAATAGTTCACAGTTCACAAAATTAATGAAAAATTATTCAATTATAGTTACAAAAGAAATTTTTTGAATACCAAGGACTGAGGGAGTGCAGAACAGGGCAGAGCTGGCGCAAGAGGGGGACAGGGAGCAGTGGAGCACGATTGAAGGCTCAAGGTGGAACAAAGCTGGCGCTGGCGGGATGACTGCGCGACGGAGGCTTCGTCATTTCGACGGTGGCTACGCGATGGAGGGGAAGGAAGTTGCGACGGTTGCTGCGCAACGGAGGGAAGGAAGATGCGATGCCGCGACGGTGGCTCAACGGAAATGACGGAGGAGCAGGAGCTCGACGAGAGAACCTCGAACTGGCCGAGTGTGAGAGAGGCAGGAGCATGTTTTAGTTAAGGGGCAGGAGATTAGGGCTTACCTTCCGTGTCCTAATGTGATACAAAACGGCGCCGTCTAAGCTTAAATAAAAAAAACCGGTCGGATCACGGTTCGGTTCGACCGACCGATTCTCATCCAGTTTGACGGTTCAGGAGTGGTTTTTTAATTTCGGGTTTTGACATCTGATCGATTTGCTTTTCCTTTTGGTTTGTAGTTTAATCGGTTCGAATCGGTTTTCAGAACAAGCAGAGTGCTTCGTTTGGACTTTGGGGAAGAGGTTCACGTTCGCAGACTTAGAGTTTTCCAAAGGGAACGAAACGATGCCGTTTGGTGAAGATTTTTGAAAATCAACCGGATTCTGGTTCAATTCGACGGTTCAATAATAATTTTTTAATTTAGCAGTATGACTTCTAACCGGACCATCTTGCTCCCGAATTCCTGTTCGACCAGTATATATGAACCGGATTTCATAACCTTGTTATAAGCAAATTAAAAATCTATCGTTCAATTAATATATCAATATAAGGGTTATAATTTGTACCAATAGCACCTAATAATTATTGTGTGATGAAATAACATAGATTTAGACTATTGTAGTATTGTGCATTTTCTACTTCATCTTTTTGGCTTATCTCCTTTTTTTTTATAGAGATCATGAATAATTATATACAATAAGTGTAATATTATATTGTATTCTATCTTCTCTTAATAAAAGTTTTATTATATCTTAAAATAGAGAAAAACCTAAATTATTTTAAACTAGTATATCTGTCATTGTTGGGAAAAATTATAAAATTAAAAAAATATAATTATTCCATGGTTATTTCATTTAGTGTAATATATTAATTTTTTTAGTCGAATATTATTTTAGATTTGTGTTGAACCTAAACATTTTAACAAAAGACATTTTAAAACTTTGTGTTGTCTGTTGTGTCAGCCTCAACTCTCAACTCAATAGACCACCAGTCTCAGGTTTAGTTGGGTAAAACTTTTTGAAGAGATGCTTGTACCTTTTAAAAGCTCAAACTCCTCATTTTGTGTTTGTTAAATCAAAAAGACAATGTGCTTGTACTTACCGTTTTTAAAAAATTGAGGTGCTTTTAAAAGCACCTAAGATAAAACTTTTTAAAGTTGGTTTGTGCTTTTTAAAATTTAAAAATCTAATATAACCTCATATGTTAACTAATTTTTAAATTTAATGCTTACATTTATGTTTATTAGAGTATTTTTAAATTTTTAAATTTATTTTACCAAATATAATTATTATTGCTTGTGTTTATTGAAAATTTTTAATTTAATTTACCAAACATAAATATTACAATTTTTAAAAATTAACTTTTATAAAAAAAATTTAAAAAGCAAAAATTTTACCAAACTAAACCCTTCACGCAAACCCATTTACTCTCGTTTCAATTTTTTTAATCCATTATAAAAGAAAGTTTGTGTCAACCTTCGTTGTATAATATTAATTAACAAAAATATTATTTATATATTAAAATTAATCACTAAAATTAATTATTAATATATTTATACATAAATACATGTATATTTTAATTTATTTTTAATGTGTATTTATTATTTTTTTATTAATTAATTGTTGATCAAATTTTAATAAAAGTGCTGGATTTCTAAATTTTTTGTTATAAATATACTAGATTTCATTCTGGCACGCACCGGTTCAGTTGTTGCGTTTGTGTGGCCAATAGCTGTAGCCCATATAACAAGTACCAACCCATTGAATTGAGCCATAGTCTCCAACTTATTAACCACATGATAGGGATTATCTATTTAGATTTTTTTTAAATATTAGATTATTAGAAGTAAATTTTCCAAATATTTTTTTATCTATTATTTTTAGTAATGATCTAAATTATGTAAAGTAATATTATTCGGCTCAGGATTCGGTGGTCTCAGAACGTTTGGACCATTAAATAATTCTATAATAAAACATATTTTTTAAGGTTTTTTAATAATTGCTAAATAGTTATTTTTTAAATTTAATTACAAATTAATCCCATATATTTTATTTAATTATAAAAATAATTTTTTATTTTATAAATAATTATTTTAACCAAAATCTATCATCTTTGTTATTGTTTTTGTTCTTAATTGTTAATAAAGATGATAGATTTTGGTTAAAATAATTATTTATAAAATAAAAAATCGTTTTTATAATTAAATAAAATATATGGGGTTAATTTGTAATTAAATTTAAAAAATGACTATTTAGCAATTATTAAAAAATCTTAAAAAATATGTCTGTGTTGGGCCGAACGTGCAGAGCTCTCGACAATGGATCTCTCATCTTATAAATTCCTCACTCTTTCTTATTTTTTTTTAATATGGGACTAATTTTAACATTTCTCACACTTACAACACTAACAGTCTGAAGTAATATATGCCTTAGTACGAGTCAATGCGATATTTATTATTTTTAGTTTAGTTATTGTTTTATACTTTTATGTTGTCAAGTCTAATTAGTTTTAAAAATTTCTCATTTCATGTTTACTTTTATCTTTTGATGTTTCTCACGTCATTCACCTATACTATCTTGATGCATCACTTTTTATTAATAATAGAAAAGTATAAAAATATACTTTTTTTTCTTAATATGAATTAAAATAATAATAAACTATTATAAAATAATGTTGCATTAACTCCAAGTAGCATATATATAAACACTATCATAAATAAAACATATAACTTAAGGCCATAACTTAATATATATAACAAATAAATAGCTATAATTTAATATTTTGAGAAGTTTAATAAACCCCATAGATCATAATATTACTATGCATAAAGAGACTAAGCTAATTATATGTTATTATAAATATTAAAAATTAAAATGCATATAACTTTATATAACTGTTGTGATTTTTAATTGTTGAGGTGTATTTAGATGAGATTATAATATCATAGTTAATGTAATATTTTTTTATTTAAATAATATTTTAAAATTTATATTATATTATAATTATATTTGAATGTGTTTATTTATATTTTATTTATTATTTTATTATAAAATAATTATTTTAATTGAATTACGATTGAATCGATTAAACTAGTAAACTAATAAACTAATAAATATAAATCAGTAACTAGAGAAGTTCGAGTTAGAATTTTAGAATCTTGGTGCAAAGAGAAAAAGGAGAATATGTTCAAGTACTACAAGAGAATTTTTTTAAATTTATCAACCTAACTGTTATCATCTGTGAACATTTTTAAATTTAAAATAACGTTAAAGCTAGTTGGAGATTATTTCTTTTAAAATTACAATTGAGTTTAAATTTAAACAAGTTAGGATAGAATTTTAAATTATTTTATTTAAAATAAAATAAGATAAGATTTAAAAATTAAATTGACATAAAAAAATGAGACTACAAATTTGTTTTGGTGCCATTAAATTATTAAAAAATATTTTTTGTAATATTTTTTTTTATTTTTTAACGTGTTTGAAAAATTTTTAATAATAAAAATAAAAGTACTAAAAAAATCTTTTATTAAAAGTTATAATTTATATATTTTTTAAATATTTTAAAAAATATTTGTTATATTATAAATAAATAAAAAATACTTTTATACTTTTATATCCAAATATAAGATAGATAAAAAAATTTATAAAATATTTAAATATAAAATTATTTTTATTTTTTTTAAAAGTTTGTTAAAAAAATCACTCAAAATTTTTTTTTTTTTTAAATTTACTGAAACAAACCCTAGTTCTTTTCCTTATATAGGTATGTAAATAGCATCTTTGCACAATCGGAAAAAGCTAAGCCAAAATTTCTACTTAAAATATTAGTTTTTTCTTTCCTTCTTTGTTTCGTATAGTTTTTATTTTCTTGTACCTTCAATACCCCTTGTTTCATGCATGCTTTCCGATTCATATTAAGAATAGGATACAGTTGCTTTTAATTTGGCTTAGTGAGTTGTTACAGGTTTGTTTCTATCTTCTTTTAATCATGTTTTTAACATTTTTCAACAGGGTTAATAATAATTTAAAGAAGGAACCTTATCAAAAGAAAAAAATAATGAAAAAGGATCATGTTCCAAACAACATGCTTGATAGGTTTGAAGAACGCCGTAAACTTTGGAGAAAAATCAAGGTATGTAATTAAATATCAAACCCTTTGAGAAGTACTGTACAGTAAATGTTTTATTTGAATTCATTTAATTTATTATATGATTTCTAACATATACATTATTTTATTTTATTTAGAAATTAGATATTTGGATATGTTCCATATATAAAGTTATGATTGTTTATATTATTCATAACTATCTTGTTTACATTGGGAATATATAAAATAGGATAATATTTTAAATTTATTTTTTAATCCAACCAAATTCAAACTATTGTAATTTTGGTAGAATTAATTTATATTCTATCTAAATTTATAATTTAAAAGTTTTTTATTATTAATTTTTGAAATATTAAATTATATCCGTCTAAATTTTAAGATTTTATCAATGTAAAGTCAATAGATTATAGACTTTTTTC
This sequence comes from Arachis hypogaea, assembly GCF_003086295.3. Lineage (NCBI taxonomy): Eukaryota > Viridiplantae > Streptophyta > Magnoliopsida > Fabales > Fabaceae > Arachis > Arachis hypogaea. Next base: position 149,732,900 of record NC_092051.1, on the reverse strand, counting down.
TAATTAATTTCGATTGGGATCTATTGATCATTCATGTAGGCCCGGTTGCCATCCATTCATGAGAAGGATGATATTTACCTCCAACTTCAAAATAAAGTAATCAAGTACGAAGAGGGAAAAATGTCTATCACCGAACTAGGTTCAGATGTTAGTGATGTATCTATTACTTTTATTATTTTTTTTATGTCTTGTTATCGTTTGGCTAAAAAATTTAGATATGAAAATGAAATATGTGATATATTTAGTATTATAATTTTAAGATTTTTTTTTAAATTGTAAAAGGTATATAAATTGGACCTCGACTTATGTTTAAAAAATTTTAAAAATTTGGAGTACTTTGATTTGTGTACTCCAAATTTTTTTAATTTTTTTAAAATGGTGCACTTTTTGTTAATTATATAAATCATAATTCTTCTATTTATTGTGTTTTACATAAATAATTGAAATTTAAAGTAGTAAGATATTAATTAAGTTAATTATTTTTTAAAAAAAATTAAGTTACATATATTCTTTGAAAAAAAAAATTATAACTTATATTCTATTTTTATTCGTTTGAAAAATGTTTCATATTGTTGTATGCAGGTTGCTATACTTATGCAGGGTCATCCAGATCTTATTCACGAATTTGACCAATTGATTCCTGAGACTCTTCAAGATTCATGCACGTTACTCTCCCAACACTTGGCAGCAACATATTTGAAGAAACCAGATTTGCATGATGAGGGCTATGTTAAAGTATTTATTGATTCTTTTTCTGATACGGATACTGAATTTGAATCTGAATATGATGAATCTGAATCTGATAGTGAAACTGATTGGAACTCGGAATCTACAAAGTTATTCTCTATTTATTTTTTTAGTAACAGGATTACTCTAGATATAAAAATAAAATTGTGTGATACATGATATAGTTTTTGGAATTGGAGTATATGCAAATGTCTCTTAAATTTCAAAACACATAAATAATTAAATAGGTTTTTAAAAAATTTTATATTAGGTATTTTTATCTTCAAAAAAATTATTTAATAAGTTTATTTAACTTTCCTGGTTTTATTAAACTATGTTTATTTCATTTATATGTTTATTTGTAACTTGGTTTAATTAATCCGTCATAGTTATAGTCATATATCCAATATATATTGTTCGTCACACTAAGCTTGGTGAATGTACAATCCCTGATAACCTTTGGAAAAAGATCGAGGTAACTCCTAAATAAAATCCTTGTTTAATGTGTGCCACACATTTGATTGTAACTAATTGTATAATTAACATTTGTGTGTTGACGGTGATGCATATAGGATCGGTTTTTGAAGAATTACGATTTGCTCCAAGATAGAGTGGACGAGTACGAAGATGGAAGAAAATTTATCACCGAATTAAGTTCCGACGTTAGTGACATGTCTATTACTCCTATTGTATTGTGATCATTTGGTCTTAATATAGAGTAAAAACTCATGTGCAATCACCTTTTTAAAAATTGATAAACATTAACTTTACGTAAAGTTAACTGTACATGTTGTTGTTGTTATGCATGCAGGTTAATACACTTTTGCGGGGCCATCCCGATCTTATTGATGAATTTCGCAAATGGATTCCCATCACTCCGAATAAGGACTCCGATGAAGTGATGGAAGGATTGGTTCTACTGATACTAATAGTGCCAGTGATTCTGATCTTGAAATTGTATAATGTATTTTATGGGTAATGCTCTTGTTATTTTTATATTTAAATTGATATTTAGATAAAACGGTGATTAAATATTATGGATTATAACGGCCGACGGTGAATATTTTTTTTATATATTTTAAGTGACTTGTTTATCTTAAGAAGCAGAACTGTGTTTTATTTTGAGATTGGTTTTTCATTGAATTTATGAACTCAAATAAGCTTGTTCTAATGTTGGTCGTGTTTAAGAATAGTGATTCATGATTGATATCCCCGTTCAACCACTTTAATCAGTTTAGTTTGATATTTAGATAATAAGAAAGTATAGGGAACTAATAGTCTAAGTGTACAATGGAAGTTTAAGAAGTATTAGAAATATGACCATTAGTGTTACATTGTCTTGTCAGGTTACGTTTTTGGAATGAGTAGAATTATGACATGTATTAGAATTTTAGATCTGAAAGATTAAGAGTTCGACCCTTAATGAACTCCAAAATCAACTGAGATATTTATTATCCCTATGTTAATAGATCACTGATCGAATTGTTTAGATTAAAATTAAATATATAAAAATGAACTCCTTTTGATATAGTCGCTAGACGTCCGGTAGACCAAACTATTTTTTATTATACATTATAGTTTTTTTTTGAAATATATTAGATAACTGATGATATTAACTTATATTTTTATATATTAAAGGTTGGAAGATGCATCTACCATAGATGGATATTGACATATCAAATAGTAACAAAATAATAACAATCCAAAATTGTCACGGGTTACAGCCTGTTGTTATATGAGAGAAAAGGCCAGAGATGAAAACAGCAACAAAACTTGATAATTTTATGCTGTGAACAATGCTTGTCAGGACTTGTATGGCTTCATCTTCAGGAAAAGGAAAAATAAAATAAAATAAATTAAAGGGGCCCCCATTATTTTCCAGAAACATACATTGCTCTCCGGAGACATAAAAGTATTGTTTAGCAATAAGTACTAAGGTATTGGTCAAACAATTTGAGGCAATTTTAATTTATAATAATTGGTAGGGTATGCATGCAATTTTATTCTTATTGGTGCAACTACCACTGCTTCACGCATCCAAGCTTTTCGGAATATAATTGCCCTTAACGAGAAGATCTAGGGCTAGCAGATTTTGTGGTTTTTAACTATTAATAATATTTTTAATTGTATAAAATTATTCAATTTTTTTTTATAATTAAATACTAACTAAAATTTAACAAAAATACTGGCCTAACACTTCTCGCCCTTAATAAGAGATTATATGTGACTTTTTATTTATTGTTTCTTTTCTAAAAAATAAATTTTGATCTCTCCAAAATTTTTATTTTAACTATAATCCTTTTGTTTTTAGTTCATTTTATTTTAAATTCTGGTCATTGAAAGTTCTTTAGGATGTGCAATTAATATTAATGATAGAAATTTTACAATTTTCTCCTTAAAAGTATTTTAATGTCTTTTTTTAATACTTATAAATATTACTGATCAACACTAAATCTAAATGATAGAGACACAATAAAATCTAATAATACTTAATATAGAAAAAAAAAACCAAAAGTAAAATGAAAATTTTATATGGAATAAAACGAAACCATCTTATACTTGAGCCATCAAGTATTTTTTGTGTGTGATGCAATTGAATTTTTTTTGTTGCACACGATATTTTTCAACTCGACAAGTTAACGATTAATCTACCGTAAAATTTCGTTGTTTTTCTTTCTTTGGGCTGATAAAATTTCGGTTTACTTTAAAATGGCGTGGGCCCATCATGGATTTATCAATTTTTATGAATTTGGTGAGGAACATATATATATATATATCTAATAGTTTATAGGAAATATTAGGATATTTTGTTTTTGGTGATAGAAATATTGGGTTAACATCTCTTATAGCTAACATTAGGCCCAACATGTATAAGTGCTAAACCTCACCAGCCCACTCTAAAGTGAGAAGTGATGTTTGGATCTTAAAACAATTAAAGAGTAAATTAAGCCTAGACCACCGGACAAAAACACAAAGATAAAGAGAGCCAAGACCCAAAAAACCAATTAAAAAAAAGATAAATAAAAAAATATTCTATAGTAATTAGCCCACTAATTCATTTAAACAAGTACGAAAGTTCGAATTTCACCTTATATATATGCAGTAACTCATTGGCGTGTGACAAATTCTTAAACAAAAATTTTGATTCGTAACGAATTAATTCTCAATTTACTAGCATAAAAAACAAAATAAAAAATCCTTTTTGAAAAAAAAGAAAAAAAGCCATTTCTACTTAGCTTTGGTAAAACTCATTGTGACTAAGTGACACATTTTAGACACACGATATTCATTGACATTCGTATTTTTTGTGTTCAGTTGTGTCATAATGAAAAATAACAAATTTTTCGTTAGACATGTTTGGACACATAAATATCATCACGTGTTAGTATATCCAGTTTTATTCTTAACATGTATTATTGAAATGAGTTTAGATATAGTATATTTTATTAATTATTAAAATAAAAATTATTTTAAATAATTTATATAATTAAAAAATAAAAATAATTACAAAAATTAATTTATATTTTAATATCAATACAATATCAAAATATTATTATAATTTATCTAAAAAATACTTTATATTTTATATATGTCATGTTCTCATGTCTTATAAAAATTTTAAATTTTTGTGTTTGCATATTTCATATCGTAGAACATAAGAAAAGATTTAGAAAAAAGAGAGGGATGAAAATAGTTTAAGAAAAAATGGAAATGTATTTGAATATTTATGATTGATATTTTTTTTAGATAAAATGGTAAAAGAAAAAGACAACACTTTGAGGAAAAAAAAATAAATAATTGGCCACACAGAATTGCTTTTAGAAGATCATCTAATATAATGAGGTCCACAATTCCATTAGCCTTGATTGCTCATTTCTTAGCAGGTAAATCTTATGATTGATATTCATTATAAAGACATGTATTAGTTTTATTTTTTTTTTTTTATGGAAACAAATATATTCATAATTTGCTTTTCAAGATATATTAGATTTTTAAAGTTGCATATTTTGTTTAAAATAGTTCTGTTTTTTTGGAAAATTTAATTTTGATTATATTTTATAATTAGTTATTATATTCAAGCTAATTAACCTGACTGAGCTATATATGTTGTAAATCTCCGATCGGCAATTGAATCGAATTATATTATATTAAATTTTAAACTTAATTTTTGAACATTTTTATGCAATCATGATTTTTTTTTCTAAGAATTCCAAAACATGTGGACATGTATGTGCAGTTAATAATAATTGATTAATGTACACACAAAAAAAAGCATAAAAAATCTAAGAATGCAATGCAAATAGGTGCCTACATCATCGAAACATAAGCATCAAATGCCATTTTAAGATCTGGTTTTATTAAGTTCACTATCATTATTGGGTACCAAATAATTGCCAAGAAAAAACAACTCATCATCATAATGCTATTTTGCTTTTATAATTGACACAGTGCTCCCTCTTTAATTTGATAGGACTTGTTTTGTCCTTGTTCATAACATTGCTTAATCACCGACCCTTCATTCTTTAATAAAGCATTTTTTTTATTAAGAACACACAAAATGAAGAAGAAAATTTCAAAATGACAAATGGTTTCTAACTTTCTATATGGCAACTCGTCATTACGAGCGACACAATTTATTTAGTTCGTATTAATGACGCAAGTTTCATTTTCTTGGTTTTATTTTGTCCAAATTAATTAGCGTTCACGCAACAATAATGGATCGTTAATTGAAGTCTAAAGTAATAATCAAAATTTATAAGGCAGGTTTCATGTCAGTGTTTAATTAAGCTCCTATAAAAACCAATTTGAGCAGTTTAATGATTAATTGGTTTGTCGAAAGTCCGAATTTTATTTTATATATACAATAATTTATTAATTAATAAAAAAATTTTAAATGTAACTCAAATTTATAAAAAATTAGTCATTAAATTTCTGAATGAAAAAATATCGTAAAAAAAAAAGCTGCTATAAAATAAAAAGCCTTCTTCTTGTGTGAAAGAACTCAAAACTCAAATTAATTATTTAATTTGAATTTGATATGATTTTAAATCAATTTAGTTTTGTAAGTTTAATGCGTAATTGGGCCATCTTGAACTTGAACCAGAGTTCTCGTCCATAAAATAAATCATCGCCCCTACGATTCAATCAAATCAATTAGGAGAGAATCAATAATTTTTTTTTGGGAGCGATTTATCATTCTTTTCGAACGAAGCATACAACTATTTGCTGTACTGCACTCTTCAAGTGTGCTTGTTCCTCCTTCTTCTTTAATATGGCAAATCTTTGTGAAAAAATTCTGATGAAAAAAAAAAAAGAAAGCGTTAAAAGATCCTCCTAGTCCCACTCTAGACACTCTAAGATTTCTTTTCAAACCTACTTTTATTTCGAGTTAAGAGATAGATAAATAGACATATTCCATTGCACTGATTATGAGCGTTTGTAGTGAGTGAAGGGGTCGAAAACCAAGAAATAAGTTATTTATCAGTTAAACATTCTATTCTTCTTACAGCTAAATCCAATCTCTTGCAAAAATCTAATATAATATATAAAAATAGCATTGATAATTTAATATACTTTATCATATTTTCATATTCAAAATTAAATTTCTATGTGGTCACGTCGAAGAAATTTAATTGATCAAATGTCATATAAAACAAATCATAGTATGGAATGTAGAAAAAATGGAAAACGTAGCACTTAATTAAAAAGAAAAATTATTAAATATGATAATAAATTTTTATGTTTTTATACGTACATATATACATCTATGTCACACTGACACTAAATAAAGTATTTTAAGAGAATATATTCTTTTGCAAACCGAATTAGTAGGATCTCTAGTTAAATATAAGAAATTTTCCATTTTTTCTTGGTGAAAAAAAAATAGTAAGGAAGACTAAATTTTAATAAACTATAAATGAATTATGGTGTTGTTATTATATGTGCATGTAACATCAATAGTTATTAATTGAGTACCACAAACCACATCACGCGAGAATATGTCTTTTTCATAATCACTTTTAATTTATTATTTAGCGGCACATGCAAAAGGTAATTGGCAATTTCTCCTTGTTAGGTATATTTTTTGGTACTTTCTTAGGCATAAGCTTATTCTTCAACCATAACTAGTGGATAGTATTTATCATCTTAATAAATTAAAATACAAATATAATAATGTATATCCACTTCCTGCTTAAGTTCATATACATGCACTTGTTCTTTTCTTTCTATTAATTCTCTAAATTAAGTTATCTATTAAGTAGTGTGTATATATAGTAGTTGTTTTAATTTCTTGAGATAAGTTTCTTTATATTTAGATTCTATCGCACCTTTTCTCTACGTATAGAAATATTCATCTTTAGAAATTAGAATATAATAATGACTAATCTTTCGTTAATTTGTAGGTATATATACGTGTTTTTTAATTTTAATGTTGCATGTAATTGTGTATAATAGATGGATGAGATAAAAGACGAGATTTGTAACGTTATGAGACTAAGGTTATGTTTGGTTGAAAAGAAAGAAATAAAAAGAAAAGAAAAAAAAGTTAAAGAAAAAAATTGAATGGATTTTTTTTAGATGTGTTTAGATGAAAGGAAAATAAAAAAAAATGTTATAAAAAGACAACTTTATCTTTATATTATAAAATATATTGGAAAAAATAAAGGGGTAATATTGGAAGTTGTGAGAGAAGATAAGTTTTTCCTCTCTTTTCTTTCTAACATTAGAGAGAAAAAAAATTGATGGGTCGCACTAGTTATTTTCTACCTCTTTTCTTTTCTCTCCAATTTCTCTTCATAATCAAACAATCAAAAATGATCATTTTTCTTCCTCTTTTTTTTCCTCCATTTTCTTTCCTTCTATTTTCTCTTCAAACAAACATAGTGTAAAAGAATTGGAGGAACTGTTTTTTTTTTCTTTTGTACAGTGGTATTTATAAATGGTATTGTCTAATTTACATTATTTAACTTAAAAAAAAACCGTAAATTAAATAGTTTGATTTGTATTTTTTAAAAATAAAAAATATATTAAAATCGAATCTTCTAATTTTTGTTTTTAAAAATAAAAAAAATTAGAAGTACAAATCGAATTTTATCCTCTGATTTGTAGTTTGTTTTTCTTTTTAAACAAATCTAATTTGATTAATATCAATTTTTTTTAAAAATAATACCATATAAAAAAAATTCAAACTTCCAATAATAACATATTACATTAGTCAATGTAGACTTACATAAGCTCATCTTTTTAGCTGTCGTTAGATTACATGCAATATGCTTAATATTGACCAAGTAAGTGTTTAATTATAAGATATAGCTAGGCATTAGTTTTTTTATTTATTGAAAAATTAATACAATTTAAATTGAAAGGAATGAAGGCTCACCATCCCGAATTTAAGTTCATTTCATATTTTGAAGTTTAATAAGTATTTATAATGTTGATATTTAAGGATTATATTCATGACCCTTGAAAAAAAGTCCAAGAATTAGAACTTAAGTCACATCAATTCATAAGGCTGAACTACTGCTGAATTAGGGGTGCACATGGGTCGGGTGAAGCCGGGTTTGATGTGGTCCAGATCCGACCCGAAATATACACCGGGTCTATTTATTAGATCCGAACCCGACCCTAAACCCGATGAAACCAATATATTTTCGGGCCACAATTATACCGGGTGAAAACCGGGTGAAAACCAGGCCGTTAACATTACATTACGTTGATAACTTCTTGTAAACTAGCATGTAAAAATATCTAAATTTCCAAGGCTCCAACCATTAGTTAACATGGTAAAATTCACTTAGAAAAATATAACAAGAACCAACCATTCTTCAAAATTAAAGCATAACCACAATCAATATTAAAGCATAACCGCAATCAATACTAATATTGTCTAATAATACCAAATATTTAAATCAATACAAATAACACAATCTTATGTATTAGTCTAAAATCTTATGCATTCTAAACATAAAACATTAACTTATAGTCTTATAATGACTAATAACACAAAATATTAAGGTTTACAATACTTAAATTCCACGTAAGAATAGTCATGATCCATCACTAATAACACAAAATATTAATTGTGTATGATGACCGGACCACCGGGCCGACTTCGGGTGACCCGAGCTATGGCCCGTACCCGACCCGAAATAATGACCGGGTCTATTTTTGAGACCCGTACCCGACCCTAAACCCGATAAAATTACTCTAAATTAGTTCCTAAAGTGTTCGGGACCGGGCGGGTCTTCGGGCCGGGCCGGATCTGTGCACCCCAATGCTGAACATCTGAATTGGTTAAAATAATGTGCAATACCTAATTAATTAAGGATTTTTTGCCATTATAAACACTACTAAGTCAGACTTTTATTCGTTCTTTATAAAATTAATAAAAGTGATATGCGATATATAATTTAGTTAAAAATAACAAGAAAAAAAAGAATTTTATGTAAAAATTAAATAAATTCAAAAGAAATTCTTATTTAAGAAGGAATATAGGATATAACTATTTATATTATCTCTTCTTATTACCTTAAATTTTTAGGAGAAGTAATTTTATGACATAATATCAAAACTGTATGTACAAAATATTTAGAGTTCAATCTTTAAATATTATTTTTATAATCGATAAAATAGTTTAAACTAAATTGATATAACTAATTAACTTTATATGTAACTCTTTAAAATAATAAAAAATAAAGTTGAGATTTGATTAATTATTTAATTATTATGTATTAATTAACAGTATAAAAATATTATTTTACTCAATGATTCCCGTTCAACAATTTAAATAAAAGACTTTTTAAATACTAAATTAGAGAATTAACTATAATAATTAATATATATATGATTGAATAATAATATAAAATAATATATAATAGAATATATTATTATGCTATAGTGATTATTATATAACTTTGTTAACATTTTAAATTGAGATCATATTTTTTAATTTTATTTTTTAAATTAAAAGTATTTTTAATATTAATATAATACAATATTATTCTAAACTTTTAGAATATTTTTTAAATATTATCAAACTTATATAGCCACCATATATGTATATGATTGAAGTTAACATATAACACAAGAAACAATACACAGTACACTTACTCCAACATAACATAAAGAGAAGAGATGAATCTTATGATGATATCTTTGAAACTACTTTTGTTCATGAATTTGTCCATCATCATCATCACATGCAAGGCCAATCCTAACCAACAAGGTGAACACCTCTCTAAGTTCATTCATTCAAAGAGGTCTCAAAATAATAATAACAAAAATCCATCATCATCATCATCATTGGAAGCTTTCCATTCTCATCTTCCACAACTACATGTTGATGATGATGATGATGAACAATCTAAGCTTAAAGAAGATGATAAAGTTGAAGGTCTACCAGGACAACCTGAAGGAGTGGATTTTGATCAATATGCTGGCTATATAACTCTTGATGCAAACAAAGGGAAAGCACTCTTCTACTACTTTGTTGAGTCACCTCAAAATTCTTCCACCAACCCTCTTCTTCTATGGCTCAATGGAGGTATATGTTTCATCCAATTTTAACTGTCAATAACTTAGTTTAATAATATATATTTACTACTTTGAATTAAGGCAAGAGTTTAATTTTAATGTATTGACAATGTAAAACATTTTATATAGTCGTAAATCTTACATCCGTTTTTTTGATGATAATTTACGTAATTAACGTGAAAAATAGTTATTTTTACTAATATAACATTATGTAATTAGAAGTACGTGTAAAATTATTTTACACTAATAGTCTATCAAAATTAAATTCTTTAAGTTAATAATATATATTTAAAAAAAAGGTGAAAACTCAGGTGACTTCACGTGAAATTAATAGCCGAGAGCCGTTAGATAAAAATTTAGTTAAATCACTCAAATGATCTAACGACTCTTAAGTATTAACTTTACGTAAAATTTACTGCAAATGAATTTCCACTAAAAAAAACATATATGATGAGGATTGAATAGTTTTGATTCTTGAATAGGATAGTTAGTGACCCCACCAAATATTCCTTAACCAAACACGGAAACACAACCATGATGATTGATGAGTTGTTATATCATAATAAAAAATAACAATATAACCAAGTTGGGTTGGTCTAGTGATTAGTTCACTAGTTCGCTTAAACAAGTATCGGGGGTGCATGCAGCAACCCATTGGCCAGCGACAAACCCTTAAATAGAGCTCAGTACCGCGACGGATTAGTCCTTAACCTGTCGGGTTGGGGGATACCGTGGAAAACAAAAAAAAATAACAATATAATTTTGGGGAATATTAGGAAGCAAATATTAGTAATGGAAAAAATAAAAAATTAATTAATGTTAACTCAAACATAAGATAAATATATATAAAAAAATGTTATTCCACCACTAAGCTAATTGTTACTATTTGATTACATGATTCATTATTCCTAATCTATGGCCTAACTTGAACCCATTAATATTGCTAATGGAATTCCAACACGAAAGCAATTATCAATGTCTACCACAGAACATGATAATGCATATGTGTGACTCCATTGATCACACACACAATTGGATCTCTCATTGGTTCTTGAGGTTCTATATATGCCTCTCATCACTGCTTTTGCATCATTAATTAGAAATTGAGAAATTATGCATGGTAAAAAATTTAATGTTTTTATTTTTTGGAAAAGTTTTGGTAAAACATATTTGCTATTCAATATCGCATCAATATTCACATGTTTAATGTTAAATGGAATATGATTTTTTTTATATGTGGACTTTATTTAAGATTCAGTTTTAATGTATTAACAATATAAAATTTGTTACATTATTGTCTAACTAAATTCTTTAGATAATTATTTAAATAATAAATATTTCTTTATAATTTCTAAATTCATAAATATTAAAATTTTTATAATTTCAAATATCTAATAAATATAGTTATTAACCAAATTTTTTAAAATAAAATAATAAAACTAATATTGTTAAAAGTAAAATATTATTCAAAATATATAATTAAATATTATCCAAATCTCTATTATTTAAATATATCAATCAAATATTGTTCAAATTATAATTTAAAGTAAAACAAATATTTTAAATACAAACACAAAAATAATATTCTAAATCAAATTATCATCGTAAAATCAAAAGTTTATCGAACAAATCTATTCCACCCAATTGAAATTCGTCAAAACTTATGTATTAAACGGTACAAATTAAGCGAATTTTTTTATTATAATAATTTTAAATTTTTAGTCCGTCCAAAATTTTTTTAACGAGTTATACAAATCCACCTGACGAATTTAGGTCCATTTGATGCCCTACTCATATATGTGTATCTATAAAGAATAGGACTATAGAATCTCTCTTTTCAATGTCATATTTGGCAATATTAATTGTCTATTGTCACAGCAAACAAAGAAAAGAATAAAAATAAAATAAAAGGCTATAGTTATTATCAGCCGACTTTAGGCCCACAAAAGTGCACATAGAGAAATTCTTTGGTAGATATAATTTCAACATGTATAATAGCTAGATAAAGTTATAATAAAATGATGTAAAATATAATTTAATTGAATATTAAATATTAAATATTATCACATCAACTATTCCTTATTGATTTTTTCAACAACAACAACTTGAATACTACATAACTCGGAGAATTTAAATGGAGGAAAAGTCTGAGTGAATACTCTTAACTTTAAATTACTTATTTCAAAGAGAAAAAAAAAATTCCATATTATTACATGCATTATTTTACTGATTACATATTTAAATTAATTTTCAAAAAATTTTAGATCGAGTATTTTAATTTTTTATTCTAAAATTTTCTGACACAAATTGATCTCTTCTTAAAAAAAATTATTTTATAATAAAATTTGTTAACTAATACATATATTAAGCGTTTTTTTAAAAAATTATAAGAGGGATAGATCAATGAAAATAACAGCTATATCACTCTAAAACTGGCAATGTATAATATGTTCATGAAAAATGCATATGCAGGGCCAGGGTGCTCTTCTCTGGGGTTTGGAGCAATGGAAGAATTGGGACCTTTTAGAATCAATAGTGATGGAAGAACACTTTACAGAAATCCATATGCATGGAACAATGGTAAGCAACTAAGCATTCATTATTATTAGCAAGGTTGAATTTTCCTTCTTCTTTTTTTGTTTTTGTTTTTTCTCCTCTTGTTTTAATATCACACGGTTTGTTAGGATAAATAAAATAAATTAAAACAAATATTTACATATCAAATTTGTTCCTATATGTGTGACTCAGAATGTTGAGTTGATGTACAGCGATTAGCCGATTACCAAACAGAGAGAATAATGTTGTATTTTTTCATTATTTGGATTTTAATTTTATATATTTATATAATTATTAACCTATCATATGGTTCGACCAAGGATTCGTAGGTTGATTGGACAATTGATTTAGTGACCCAATAAATTAGTTGATTCAATTGATGATTCGATTTTAATAATGATGATCTATATTATAAAATCACTTTTAAACGTTAAAATTTTTAGATAAATAAATATAATAGAATAATGCTAGATGGCGCAAATATTATCGGTTTTGGCCAGTAATAATTTAAACTCATATTTATAAAGATTTTGCAAAAAAATAAATATAATTTATACTTATAATTATTAAAAATTTATACACGTAAATTAATATAATTTATATTCATATTCTTTAAAATTTACATACATAAATTAATAAAATATATTTACTAAAAATAATTTAAAGTGAAAATTCATGTGCAGTCGACTTCACTAAGTAAAAGTTGATAGTTGAAAGCCGATAAATAAAAATTTAATTAAATCATCAAATGGCTCTCAATTATCAAATTCATGTGAGTCGATTTCACCTGAGTTTTCAGGGTTTATTAAATGACCAGAGTCATACTCATAACAGATCAAAACTAAGGATGGTTTTGTTGTATGTAAAACATGGCAGTTGCAAACGTGATTTTCCTAGAATCACCAGCAGGTGTTGGATTTTCATATTCAAACACTTCCTCGGACTATGCTAAAATTGGCGACAGCATCACCGCCTTGGATTCTTACACATTCCTTGTGAAGTGGCTTGAGAGATTCCCACACTACAAAACACGTGACTTCTTCATAACTGGAGAAAGCTATGCTGGCCATTATGTCCCTCAGCTTGCTCACACTATTCTCTCATATAATAACATTGCAGCGTCAAATCATCAAACAGTTATCAACTTAAAAGGAATTGCGGTTAGTCAACACACACATACACATACACATTTATATTCGAGGAATTTAATTTTAATACACTGATAGTATTTCAGGTTGGAAATGGATGGATAGATGATAATTTGTGTACAAAGGGTATGTATGATTATTACTGGTCACATGCTCTAAGCTCTGACGAATCACATTCTGGAATTGAAAAAAATTGTGACTATGTTAGCGGTAATTTCTCTAATGAATGCATCAAATATATGAACATGGCTGATGTTGAAGTTGGTGATATTGACATATACAACATATATGCTCCACCTTGTGATTCTTCATCTGCATCAAAATCTCCTGTAAGTTGTAGTATCTCATGTTAATTGGTTAATTAAAAAAAAGGAGATTTTTTTATAATGTACGGTAATTACTAATATATTTAGGCAAGTTATTTTCATCATTTGTAACCAAACACCTTTCATCTTCTAATAACCAACTTGAGTTGGTCGAGTGGTCAGTTCACTCGTCCGTTTAAGCAAATGTCGGGGTTCGAATACCGCCTTGTGCATGCAGCAACTCATTGGTCAGCGGCAGTCCCTTAAATGGAGCTCAGATCTGCGACGGATTAGTTCTTGACCTGTTGGGTTGGGGGATACCGTGGGAAACCAAAAAAAAACTTTCATCTTCTAATTACATCTCAACTTTCATGCTTTATATGTGTCAATGAAACCATATCAAACATTGTAGGGCAATGATTTCGACCCTTGTTCTGATCATTACACAAAGTCCTACTTGAATCTCCCAGAAGTTCAAAAGGCCCTTCATGCTAAAGCCACAAATTGGTCTTCTTGCAGGTATCCAATTGGTTCATTTGAGTTATCTATAAAAAATCTTGTATATACTGTATAAAAAAAAAAATAGACAATTAAACCTATTTCTCGATTCAATAGAAACCTCCCATAATAATGCCATAATCACAACATCAATTATACTCCATGAATTCCTTTTATCTGTCATAATCACAGCCTGGTGGGATGGACGGATAGTCCAGCAAGTATTCTACCAACTATAAATAGATTAATATCAAGTAACTTAAGCATCTGGATTTATAGGTAAGACACTAGTTTTCATTTACCACTTGAATTCAAGATATACAATGATTTAATGAAGGCTTGGCTACATGTATGACATTATTTATTGTTGTTGTTGTATTTAATAATGTAATGCAGTGGCGACACAGATGGTCGAGTTCCCATAACTTCATCTAGGTATTCAATAAATGCCCTCAAACTTCCAGTGCAGACACCTTGGCGTTCATGGTATTCTGCCAATCAGGTGATTAATTTAGAATTATATTAATTAATAATATATCAACATATTTTAATATTGATAGGCCATTATGTATCTATCCTTGTCTATATAGAACCTTAGAGGTTGCAATTAGGTGACATAATTACATGCAAAATATGCAGGTTGGAGGATATGTTGTTGGGTATAAAGGGCTCACTCTTGTAACTGTAAGAGGAGCAGGGCACACTGTTCCAAGCTACCAACCTCAGAGGGCACTAACCATGATCTCATATTTTCTCAATGGAGAACTTCCACCAAAGAATTAAAATTCTCTAAAGTATATTGGTTAGGAAAAAATTGATGTGAAGTCTTGGTAGATAAGTCTCATGCCTAATTCAGGGGGAAAAGATAAACAAAAAATAGAATGGCTCCTACTGTGTGTTTAAAAAGAGTATAAATAATTCATTTCACTGCTTATTTCAAAGGATATTTAACATACCCAATATGCACACGAATTCCAATGAAAGAACCTGAAGTTTCTTAGAAAAGACGAAAATGAATGATTGAATGATATGTCGGATCTGAATAATTGTGAAATCAAATATTCAACTGATTTGGCAAAGGAAGAAAAGCTATCAAAAGCAAAGAAGAGACAATATGTCAAGCAAGCACACTCAAATCTTTCATACTTAAATTATTCCAATAAACAAGTTCCTCATTATAGTTACTTTCCTATGAATGTAATCATATCATTAAATTAATCCCTAAAGTGCTACTTCAGGATGCCAAAATTCAACTCCACTCCACAATTAGGAGGGGGTTCTTATCAGAATTTTCAACAGATCAAGCAAGTTACAAATCAAGAATTAATTTTCCTCATTCAAGCATGATGCTGTTGTTGTGACTTGTGAGAGGAGCTACTCCTGCAGTTGCACTTTGTTTCTTCAGTTTACTTGTTGTTGGTGGCCTCCATAGATAGGGTAAGCAGCGTAGGCAGCAGCATATATGCTTGGATCATGAGGAGGAGGCAATGCATATCCATAACCATCATAAACAGGGGCTCCGTAATAGGTGCCATTCCAGTGGTTGCCACCAAAGTCCATTCTAAACTGTTCTCCAAAGAAATACCCGTTGAGAATCATCACAAATGCAATTTAAAGACATACAACATGAAGAAAATCCAGTCAGTACTATTCTATCACTGATGTTCTAATAACATTTTTAAAAATCAATTCAGAAAACTTCAAATTTGTTGATATAAGCAGCCAAGGACCAAAAAGGTTCACATCCCTTAAGTTAGGTGCAATAAATGGTATCCCTAGATGGATAATCATAAAAAGATACTTGTTCTTGCAGACTAAGGCCACATTTGGAGATTGTCCCCGGGATAGAAATACGGGAGACAAAATCTGTCTCGAGAAAGATATAGGTAGAGGCAGACAAAATCTGTCTTAGAACAACTTTTTTCTCTGCTCCTATTCTTTTAGTGTCTTTATACTTTGCATCTTCCACCTATGTTACATAGCCAGTCCCAAGCCAGGATAAAGGAGGAGGGTTGTGTTAGGCCCTCGACAGCTAGCATAAAAACTTAACTGAATCTAGATGACTTGAGACAGTTATTGGCCATGAAAATCTATTTGAACATGCATGAGAGTACATGAAAGAGGAAATTGCCTGCTTATTTGCTGGATTACGACCCCAAGAAAGACGAACTGTTTGCTTGCCAATCACTGTCCCATTTAGCTTCTGCAATGCCTCTTCAGCATTATTTCTGGAGAGGTGGTTGTTCAGAATGATATGAAATTATTACATAAATAAAGAGAATAGGCAACATGTCCTCTCTGGCTCCATGAAAAAGCAATGATTTGAGAGTGCCAGAAAGTTTACCTGATTGCAAATTGGACAAAACCACACCCCTTTCCAACAGGTATCTTAACAGATACTATCTCACCATACTGAGAGAATTGCTGCCTAAGATCTTCATCTGTAACATTAGGGTCGAGTCCTCCAACAAATATCTATCATAAAATATCGGTTAGGAGAAAGCATAAAAATACAAAAGCTAACAACTGAGTGGGAAACTCACAGTTGTGTTTGTAGAATCCGCTTCAGATTGGCTGGATGCACCATTTGCCTGGCCTCCTATAAAACGAAACAGAAAATTTTGAATACATTCAGTACAGGTATTTCAAACTCTTGTTGCAACATGCAATGGATAAACAAATTTAGAAAAGAGCACATCTCTATTATCAAAATCAAATTGACGGGATGGGAAACCAAGACAAGAACAAATTGATGAAAAAATGAATTCAAGTAGTTCTATTTGCCTACTAAGTAGTATGTACAAAGATACGATGCTGCAGACCAATGACACTTGAGCTTGCCTCACATTATTAGAAGTGGTTTATTAATAAATCAGCAAATAAATTCAATGTTCATTCCTTAAAATACAAAACAGGTGTCATGTCACGGCATTTATTCACCATCTAGATTCCAG
The DNA here is from genome assembly GCF_003086295.3 of Arachis hypogaea. Lineage (NCBI taxonomy): Eukaryota > Viridiplantae > Streptophyta > Magnoliopsida > Fabales > Fabaceae > Arachis > Arachis hypogaea. The sequence goes on along the minus strand of NC_092051.1, from coordinate 149,715,179 downwards.
AAATAGAAATTGAGATAATCATCAATTCAACCATAATACTGTTGCTTATATGAGAATAAAAATGTAATTCTCAAAGTCCCCAAAGAGTAAATTCCATGCCAGAACTCAGAAACAAGTAATGTGATTTGGGATACCTTGATGGCCAGATGATTTCCTTGGAGTTGCAGCGCCAATACGCATAGGCCTGCTAGAACAGTAAACGCCATTCATTTGAGTCATAGCTTTCGTTCTCTCGCTATCATCTCCAAACCTAACGAAACCATAGCCCTTTGAACGGCCAGTATTGGCATCAAAGACAACTTTTGCAGCTTTAACAGAAGGAAACACACTAGCAAACGTTTCATGCAACAAACTATCTGTAACATCTGCAGCTAAATCTCCTACAAAAATAGAAAGATCAGGAACATTGTCTGAGGACTTCTCTCCTGTACTAAATGTTGCCCAGTTCAGGCGGAAAGGTTGCTCTGTGTTCGGCATCAAAATTCCAGCATAGCTCTGTAAAACCTTCTCAGCTGTGGCATGTGAATGAAATTCAACAAATCCATAACCCTCTGATAGACCAGTCTGCTTATTGCGAATAACCTTGATGGATGAAATCTGCAAAACCATATGGTAACAGTAAAGAAGCAATACTATAGGTTTGTAAATGAAGCCATAAGAGAAGAACAAGAAGCATTTGATGTTGAAACAAGTTAAGATTTCAAAATTCCAGTTAATTTTCATCAAACTAGAGCGGCAACAAAGTAGACACTGTGTCACCTTTTCAAAGTTATATAATCATACAAACACATAATCTTAGTTCCGGTATATTTTTTATGTAATCTAAGTAATAGACTAAATAATGCACAAGATCTAGTTTAAAAAATTAGTATAGGAACTTGTATGAGTGAAGCATACTTCCTTCTAATATAACATTTTGTTCTTGTGTATAACATTTCTGTGACTCTCTCTTCAATAATAATATCTCAATGTAATTCACTATAATCATAATAAAAAAATTTCAACCAAGATAAATATCATGTTAAAGCACTAAGATATGAATGAATATGCACTACAAAGGGAAGAAAACCAGCAACAACATCTACATTTCCCACTAGATTCTTCAAACTTTAATCTTTAAATATAAGAAAAATTCCGAACTTATCATCAATGAGTGTGGTCCTTCTGTATTCTACAAAGGGAAAACTCTTATATGCAAACTAGTTCAAATAAATGCACAACACCTTCATTTCCACGAAAATATTTACGTTTCTATATTAAATTTAAAATATTACATTACGAAATCGGTACTTGATGAAAATGAGTAAAATAAAGCATACAACCTTACATCATAACTTCTGTGCAATGTGAATGTAAAACTCTTTTCACTTACATCCAACCTTAGATTAATTTGGTTTTCTTTTATTGAATTTCAGTTTTACAGGCCATATAAAAGTAAAAATTAAACAAAGTAAAGCTCCCTCCACTTCAAAGACAACACAAGCTTCAATGTTTGCTTCGATTCAAGGCTGAGATAAGCTTCAAAGCACAATGACAGCTTATAAAAGATACTATAAGTCTATAACCCATTAAAACTTAAGAGACACCATCACAAGCAACTAATTGAAAATTTGCATTTTAACATATATATATTCTCTAAAATATCATTATTTGAAAAATCATTATACTTCATTATCTCAATACCATAACTATTAGAATACCACAACTAAATGCATTTACATGCTATAATCCAAGCTTAGCTATTTTAAAAATTACAAATTATACACACCAAATAACCAACTGAAGTAAAAGCTTTCATGTTACTAAATCAACTCAAAAAGATATATGTTAGAAAGAAAAAACCAAAAAGATATATAGCTTTCTCTGAAAATATAACAGAATTAACGGAAAATATGGATACGACCTCTCCGGCGGAAGCGAAGCATCGATGGAGATAGTTCTCATCCATCCAGTGATGTAAATCTCCAACCCAAACCGTCTTGTTCTCACCGCCGCCGGATCCATGCTGGTGCTGCTGGTGGTTGTGGTGAGCCACGTGAGGCGGAGGAGGTGGAGCCGGCGCGTGGTAGGGATGGTGATAAGGCACGTAGTGAGGCGGCGCGTAGTGCTGCGGCGGCAACATGTGGTGCTGCATTACCATGGCCGCCGCAGGATACGGCATCCACTGCTGCGTCGGCACCGCAACGGCCGGTGGATGTTGCCGTTGTTGCTGCTTCGGTTGTTGCGGTTGATGGTTGTCTGACGACGGTTGCTGTTGTTTGTGTTGGTTTTGCTGCGGCGAATCAGAACCGTTGGATTGTTCCATCTTGTTAACTGAAAAAAGAAAGAAACGGTTACAACAATAACAGAGAAACTTTCTCTCTCTGTAACAGAAACGGGTGAGGAGTGAGGTTTTTTAGTTTTAGAGAGAGAAAGAGGTGAATCTGGGAAAATTGGGAAGAGAGAGAAAGAGAGAAAGAGAGCGGGGGCGCGGTGGAAGGGTATAACTAAACTTAAGAGGATGAAGGATACATGGGTTGGGTTTGTTTCGTAAACGCGGACGTTCTTGTGGCCGTTGGATTTCACGAATGGGGTTTGGTGTCAGCCGTTGGATCTGATTGTGAGGGATTTGCACGAATGCCAAGCAGTCCACTTTATATACGATGAGAGTTTCGGTGTCTCAGTGTGGACAGTGTGGTTTCTGCATTCGCCGCCAGATTTTCGTTTCTTTCCCTGCCTCTTCTCTCCTGCAATTTCTTTTCTTTCTTTTTTTTAAATGTTTATTTGGAATCAATTTTTATAAACTCACATCACAATTCACATAGCGTTTGATAAAAATTTTATTTTTGAAAAAAGTTTATAAAAATTAAATTAAAAATAACTTTTAACAAGTATAAATAATAATAAATTTGTGTTTCATAAAATCTTTTTTAAATTTAAAAATATTATAATTAATATTAATATAAGAATTAAATTTAGATATTAATTAATATATAAGATTATATTAGATTTTTTAATTTTAATAAGTATAAATTATTTTAAAAAAAATATTTTAAATACTTTTAAAAGTTACAATCACAAATATACTATTATAAAATATTTTTTAATTTAATAAATAAAAAATAAAGAGCTTGTACTTGTGAAATTTTAAAAATACAAATATTTCAAAAAAAATTTACCAAACTGAATTATAGTTTTATAAGATAAAAAGAATAATTTATATAAATATTTAATCATTTTAATTTTGGTATACTGAAAATTAAAAATATTTTTATATTGATAATATATAAAAATTAAATTTATATTTAATTATATTATCACATAAATAAAAATAATTAATTTTTAAATTAATTATTTCAAAAATTATTAAAACGTATTAATTTGATTAAATAATTATATAAAATATAAAATTATTTATACCGCCAATGTAATAAAATTTAATTTTTTTATTTAATTATAAAAATTAATGTTCTAGAGTAGTTTTATGATTATCAACGTTTCGTGTATACAATGACATATATGAATTTAAAAATAAATTTTGATACACTAATAATATTTTATATGATTATTTAAAAAAATAATTATTAAATTAATTATTATATATTTTTATATAAATATATATATTATTCTATAAATAATATTTTATCTTTAAAAAAATATATATTTTATGTTTTACAAAAATATTATTTATATATTAAAATTAATCACTAAAATTAATTATTAATATATTTATATATAAATATTATATATAATTTAATTTTTTAATATATATTTATATTTTAACATATATTTTATACTAATTATTAATTTTAATATTTGATTTTAATATATACATAATATAATAGTATATTTTAACATATATTTTATGTAAATAACTAATTTAATGACTAATTTTTTATGTATAGTATATTAATATGAATAATTATTTACACAATGAGTAATAAATATAAAAGACAATTAATTTTATTGACCTAGGATATTTAAGTGTAAAATATGTTTTCATATATAGGTATAACCGTATAAGTATTAAATTCATAGATCTAAAAAGAGGAATAAAATTTAATAAAAATATTCATAATTAATTTTAAAAGTAATATTATACATTTAAAGTTTTTATGAATCAAGATTAATCAAATTAAATAATAAAATTTAGAATAATAATAACTATAAATAATTTATATATATATATATATATATAATATAATTATATATTTTAATATATATTTTATATAAATAATTAATTTGGTGGCTGAATTTTATTTTATGTATATACAGCATATTAATATGAATAATTGTTTACACAATGAGTAATAGGTATAAAAGATAATTAATTTTATTGACCTAGAATATTTAAGTGTAAAATATGTTTCCATAAATGGGTATAAGCATTAAATTCATAGATCTGAAAAGAGGAATAAAATTTAACAAAAATATTCATAATAAATTTTAAGAATAGTGTTATATATTCAAATTTTTTTATAAATTTAGACCAACCAAATTAAATAATAATATTTAAAATAATAATAGTTATAACTAATTTTTGTTATGTTAAATTAATTTAGTTGGACTTGATTAATAAAAATATTTAAATGTGTATCATTGTTTAAATTTTAAAAACTTCTGAAAAGGTATAGGTAATTGATAATAATTTTTAAACTTAAATCAAAAGAGTTTCTTGAATCAGTTAAAAAAGTTTGGTTATTTAATATGATTTAAGTCATTCTCCGTTATCTTTCTACTACTTTTAAATATCGAAAGTTTTAGAATTTTCATTTTTTATATTTTTATAAATAAAAAAATAAGTTTAGGTTTTTGCTCAGTGAAAATTATTAGAATATATATCATTCTAAATTATTAGTCTGAGAATGATTAAAACTTAAAAGAATAAAATATTTTAATAGTTTTATTTATATAATAATATTTTAGAATAATTAATCATGTGTTAATTAATTCATGTTGAATTATTTGGTTGAAGATTATTTTAAGTTAATCTATTATGTTTGGAATGTATAAAAATTTAGTTTTAAGTGGTATGATTACAAAAATAAATATAAAATTATTATTTATATTATTTAATAATAGTGCATATATTAATAGGTACTAATCTACTTTACTTATAAATTAAATATTTATAATAATAACAAACATGAAGTTAATTAAAATAGTAAATATCTACCCTTCTAACTAGGTTTTGGATTTGAATATTCAAAATAGCAAAAATATATTGTTTAGGTTATATATAATAAATTACATTTCAGGAAAAAAATTATACATCAAACTTATTCCATATTCATCTTATATAATATAAGGATTTTTTTGGAATACATTTAAAAAATCAATTATTTTCTTAAAAAAATCCTAAATTTTAATTATCAGTATTTTTTTTAGATTCATCACACGTCTAATTAAACGAATTAGAAGTTCACAATTTGCCTAGTTATTCAATAAATTTGAGAGGTGAAACGTGTAGTTCGTTCATTTAAACATTAGGTGAACTGTAAGAAAAAACAAACAAATAATGGTAATTAAAGTTTTTTTAATTTTTTTAGAAAATAATATATTTTTTAATTTATTCCAAAAAAAAATGATACTTGAGGTTAAACTGAAAAAAATAATTAGAATTCCAAACAATGCACTTTTGATTATAATCATAAACTTCAAAATATTGTTTTCACTTATAAATCATTTTTAGCTTAAAATTAGTATTTTCGATTTAAGCTATTTTCATATTTATACCCAGACATAATTTATTTTTGAAAGAAAAAACGGTTTTTGAAAAACAAGTTCTTTTTTCTGAGTTCCCAAACATGCTCTTGCATGAATTGCAAAATTTTCAATCCAAAACCCAACTTGAACATTGTAGTATTGTACATTGTGACTTATTATGAGGTAAAAAAGTTTCCGATCCATTAGCCTTGGTCAATCCAAAATCTTTGAGTTGGATCAGAACTTACAGGCTTGTGAGTTGTGAGTTAGCCCATCCAATGATACCTCGGACCTTACCTCTGAAATGTCTCAAGTTGCAAAATGTAAAGACCAAAACTCATACCAAAACTCAAGTTGGGTTGGTCTAGTGGTTAGCTCACTAGTCCGCTTAAGCAAGTGTCAGGGGTTCGAATCCCGCCTTGTGCATGCAGCAACCCATTGGCCAGCGGCAAACCCTTAAATGGAGCTCAGTACCGCGACGGATTAGTCCTTGACCTGTCGGGTTGGGGGATACCGTGGGAAACCAAAAAAAAAATATATATTATTTATAAACCAACTTGAGTTGGTTAACTTATTCGTCTGTTTAAACAAGTGTCGAAAATTTAAATTTTATTTTGTGTATGCAGTAGTAGCTCATTGACCAGCAGTCATTCTCAAATGACGTTTAGATTTGTGACGAATTAATCCTTAATCTGTCATACTAAGAGAAATCATAAACAAAAAAATATTATTTCTAAAATAAAAAATAATATGTACATAAAAATTAATTACTACTATATATTTGTATATAAATATATTTTATTTAACTTATTTTAAATATATATTTAATATTTCTATCTATATATATAGTGACTAATTTTTTGAAAAACTATATATGATTGTTATACATGAAAATAATATATTAGTATATTATACGGTATTTGAGCTAGTATAGCGCTACAATGCTCAAAAATTAAGAGTTTGAAACAAACTGATTAGAACTTTGATTCAAAATATTTTTAAAATTTTGAACTTTAAATATTTTTTTATAAAAAGTTGTTAAAAAATTACAAAACATGATTATTTTGTGTCTAATTTTTAGTGAAAATATTATAATTTATAACATATTAAAATTTTGATACAAATATTTTATTATAAATGTCTGTTTTTTTGTACCGTACCTACTTAACATGTAAAACAATTATACATCAATCGAAAAATAAGTGAAAGGAATCAGGATCCAATAATTATTCGTTGATTTGATAAGTAATACATTATTTTGAACCCAACCAATTAGTTTTAAACTTATAATAAATTGACAAAGTAAATTTTAAGTTTCTAACCATCAAAACAATTAATATCTTATTACTTTGGAAGAAGATATTCTAATTTTGAATTGAGATATTCTAATTTTATAAAAAGATAATTCTATTTACCACGTAAAATAATACCTAAAAACACAAAGAAGCAAATCAGAAAGAAATCTATTGTGATCTTAAAAAAAAACAAATCAAATTTTTTAATATTCAACACTTAAATTAAATTTTTTTCTATATATATAAATATCTATAGGATCAAATTATTAGCTAGAGTTCTATATAGTTTTAACAAAGAGAAAAAAAATATGGCATCATTGTGTGAGGATGAATTGCTTCACATATTCTCCTTTCCTCCAACAAAATCAATATGTAGGCTTCAATTTCTTTACAAATCTCTTCACGATGAAATTCATGGAGCCAGATTTAGGATGAACCATGCACAAAATATGTCTCTAAAAGATGATACTTACATCTTTATTCAACCAAGAATATTTTTTAATAACTTCGACAAGAATGAATTATTCCATTTGTTGCCGCCACCGCTGCCGTCGCCGCCGACCGGAAAAGAATCGAATTTACATGAGCAACTGCCTAAAAATTCTTTGCAATTCTTGAAAAAGGTAAAAATTCTCGCTTCAAGCAATGGTTTAATTTTGTGTCAAAGTAATAGTAATAAAGAGTTATGTTTATGTAACCCTATAACACAAACATGGCTCCCAATTACTACTCCATCCACTCTACCTGAAAGTCCTTTTCATGAAGCCAATATTTTCTTCAAGTGCATGAATAATAAGGGTTTGGATTATTTGGATGATTACTTGATAATTTTGATTGAGGGGGCACCAGAATGGGGCAACATGTTATTATTAAATTATATTCGTCAAAAGAAGGTGTATGGAGAAAAATGGAGAATGATTTTTTTGTTGGTCCAATGAACATGAGACTCAATAATTCTGTTTATTTTCAAGAAAAATTGTTTCTGATTTCAAATAGTCCTTCTGTTTTTAAGAAGGGTTCTCATTATCTTCTACTATATATAATGGCTTATGATTTTGCGGCCGACGGCGAATCAACCACGATAAACCTACCAGAAGATACTTTAGAGGCTTCTCTTGATTGGAATTGTGATCTAAGAATTTTTGAATGGGGGAAGGAGAAGAGTTTGGATCATTCTCTTTGTTTAGTTAGATACATGAAAGGTTGTTTTACTATATGGGTTTTGATAAATTCAAAGTCAAGTAGATGGAAAAGGATTTTGGAAGTTAAGGTTGAAGAGATAGGGTTGAAGGAAGAAAATCCTAATGTTCAAGGGTTTAGAATTGTTAATGGGAATTGTTTAGCTTTTATAACCGGGAGAAAAGTGTATGGATATTATTGTTTCAACGATCAAAGTTGTTGGGGATTGAAAGAAATATGTGAACATAAATGGGATAATATTAGAATTGATTTGATCCCTTATTCTCCAACTCTTCGACCTTGTGGAAGCAATATGGCTTGAAATTAATTCAAGTTCTAGTTTTGGTATTACGTTTGTTTATGTACAAGTAGCAAAGTCTTTTTTTTTTAATTGATGTAATTCAAATGATGAATTTAATTGATATTATTTATATTTATATTTAAATTAAATATGATATATATAATTTTAAAATTAGAGTTAAATATTGTAACTTCTTTATTATGACATCGTGAAATATTTATTTATAATTTTAATAAATTTTTGTACATGTATATAAATCAATTTAAATAGAATTAATTTATTTATTAAACAGTGATATATAATATATATACACATGTTTTGGCTCCTGTGGTTAGGACGCTACAGTGACACCAAAGAAGTGGGAGAATAAGATCAAAACATATCTTTTAGAAGATATACCAAATTTTTAATTTTAATTTAAGTTTTCAAATTTAATTTTAAATTTTCAAACATATCCTCTTTATAAGTTTTGGCTTATTTTATTTGTTTGAAATTAAATTAAATTTACATAATTTTGTTGACTTGTCTTATGACTCTTTTTATAATCTCATTCTTCATTCTAAACAAAAACAAGCTATGCTATCAAAAACAGAAAGATTAGATGCTAATAATTATTAGTTATTTGAAAAGATCTGTAAATCTCGTGATATCTTACTATATTATTTAGCGAAACTTCACTCTATAATATTTTTTTTTATGGAGAGTACCAGCAAAACAATAATTATCTTTAATAACATAAACAACCACCAATCAAATACAAGTATACTACACTCTAATTTAATACTATTCATTAAATTTACTCTTTTAATTTTATTAATTCACATTATTCATACATCGTTCAAAAATTGTTCAAAAATGTTATTAGTTTTCTATATTTTTTTTCTTATTTATCCTTCGCTTATTAAGGAGAAAAAATCAATGGTACGTACGGTTAGATTATATACACACCCCCCCCCCCCAAATTGAAACAATAATCATGATTCACGAATTTCCACATCAACCATCAATTCGGTAGAATAATATATATGAAATAAATAAACAAAATGAAGAACAACAATATATAAATGCACTTTTATAATATGAGAAATGAAAAAAAAAAGTAACATAATAATAATCATAATAATAATAACCCCGCTAGAAAGGTACACACTACAATATATTCCGTACTTCCATTAGATAGCTATAAGCAACCACGAAACTTTAATGCACGAGATACCTAATAACAATAATTATTATAATGCATGTGATGGAATTGAATGATTTTATCAGAACTAGAAATTTAGGTGCAGTTAACTCTATGTAAAGTTGATAATTAAGATTCGTTAGATAATAATTTAATTAAATTTATCAAATTACCTAACAATTCTCAATTATCAACTTTTTATAAAATTAACTGCACCTGAATTTTCAACTTGATCTAATAACATGTTTGAATTTCTATTTAAAAAAAATCTAAACTATAACTTGGATAGAAGCCATTCTCTTATATAATTTTTGTCCAAATTATAAATTTAGATTTTTGAATGAAAAATTCAATTGCACACATAGAATTACGGCATTGGAGCCCCGGCGGCGGCGGCAGCGAAACCGGGGAAGGCATGGCCGGCACCAGGACTGTGACCTGGATCCGTTGGGCGGAAATCGTTAGTCCCAAACTGGTCTCCAATATTATTGGAACCTATCATATGGCGGCGCCAAAGGGCCACATTTTCATCAAGTGTGGCTATTTCCTTCTTGTTGTCATCACTTTGCATAATTGGCCTTGCAAGAGCTGAGAAAATGGTTAAAGCAAGAAGAGTAGAAGTGATCATGAACACAAACTTTGAATTGGCCATTGTGTATGTTTAGAGAAAGTGGAAAAGTTTTAAGAGATAATTTAATTTGTTGAGATTTGAACAATGTATATGGTATGTGGTAATTGTATATATAGACCTCGTGAGATCCACAGAGCAACGACACGTGTTCATTTTGGAATGAAAAATTATAGGTAGATAATGAAAATACTAATTAATGTGAACAATAGATATATCACATGTTCAATTTATTAGGTGTGCGGATGATTATCCTAATATTAAAATTTAGGTGGATAATTTAACAGTGTAGTATGCTTTATTTTATTGGGCCAATTTTAAAGTCTATTGTTCACAAAAATCATTGTCTATCTAATAATAGAGGTTATCACAAAATCTATTCAGTTTAGAATAAAAATAATAAAAACAGACAAAAAATTAATAATCCAGTTAAACCGATTTGATTTAATTTTTTTAACATTTAATCAATTTAAAAACAAAATATATATTTTTAAAAATTAAATATTTATTTTATATATAAATATTTTATTTTATTATATTTTATTTTTAAAATCTGAAAAAAATATTATAGATATTCAAAGTCTATTATTATTATTATTATTATTATTGTAATTCGACTACTGATTATTCTTGAAAGATTATAATCACAATTTTAATTTTTATATGAAAATATTATTTATATATTAAAATTAACTGCTAAAATAAGTCATAATATATTTTTGTATAAATACATATGTAGTTATTTTAAGTATATATTTATAGTTGTTTTTGTATGAATTTTAATTTTCTTTCTATTTCTAAAACTCAAATTCGTTCAAAACTATTGAAAACAAAATTAATTTTTCTATATTCGACCAAATTGCTAATATAAGGGTTCAAAAGTTAAATACTGAATCCAAAATGACAAAAAAAAAAAAAAACACAAGGACAAGAACAAAAAAACAAAGTGATGAGGAAGTTGCTGGAATATATACATAGCGGATGGTGAAAATGTAAACCTTGACATGATTATGTCTCCCCCAAAAATTCTCTTTTGCAATTTGTACCATGGATCTTGTTGGAACTATCCCTTCTTTTAACTCTAAACTTAGGTATATATTTCGAATATTTTGAATATTATATTGACTTAATTACAAAATATCTTTTTTCTATATAGATAATTGTTTGTAGATATTTTATTTTACAGAAAATTAAATTTGTCCTTTTTTTCTAAGTGAGATATATTTCAACAAGGAAAAATATAGAAAGTGAGTACATACAAAAGATATTTTAAAAATAATCATATAGACATAAAAATCATAAAATTAATCATGTGAATATATTTTTTGTTGAGATATAAACAGTATTTTTTATAGAAAGATGATTAATAAATAGAATTATATTATAATCGTTAATTAATAAATTGATAATGATGCATGGTCATTAAGTTTATCGGTTAAAATATTAGCATTAAGAGAGATAAAACGAATTATGATTTATAATGTACAATAAGAATTGAAGAGATAATATTTAATTTGATTTTTAAATTTATATACAAGCCTCAATTTAGTCTTTAAAGTTTTAATTGCCTTTATTTAATCTCTAAATTTTTTCAATGTATATACATTAATAGAACACTGTCATGAACAGACGAATACCACACTAGACTCTGTAAAATGATGTCGTTTTGATTTTGACACTCAAATAACCAAAAAACAATATCATAAGTGGTATTTATTGAATATTTACCTAATAAAATAAGTAATGCGACATCATTTTTAAACTATTTGAATGCCAAAACCAAAACTACATCATTTTACATGTTTCAGTGTGGCATTTGATTGTCCATTTCAACGTTTTTTAACTAAAAACCGTCTTAGAAATGGAAAAGTATATACAACCAAAAAGTTTTCAGCAAAAAACTAAACAAAATAATATTAATTTATATTAATAATTAATTTTAAATTTTTTAAATTTAAAATTTAAAAAATTTAAGTAAACCTAATTAAAACCTATAAATACATTCCTCTTCTCTTTCACATTAACCTACCCACTTCTAACAATCACATACAAACCTCTCTCTCACTGTCAGACCCTCTCCGCCTCCCCACCGCGACCCACTCCTCTTCTTGAAGTAGAAGGCAACACGTTGGAGAGGCTTTGCACCGACAGGGGATCAGAGGCGTTGATTGAGCCGGTCCAATGTGACGTGAGCGACGTGGAGGTGGTGGATGTCGAAGCAATCGGTAGCACAGATGAGCTCCTCTATGAAATCAAAACCGGTGGCGGGAGAATTATTGGAGGTGTCGTGGAGGAGGCGGTCGAGGGTGGCAGTGGCATTGGCGTAGTTGTAGGATATGGTTTGGATGTCTGGGAATTCGAAGTGTGGGTCGAAGGAAGGAGAGAAGTCAGGGACATTAGGGAGGGTGGTCTTGAACAAAGGTGGGTTGGAGTCTTCGTGGAATCCAAGGTCCTTCATGATGGAGTCCCAATCAAGATTGTACAGCACATGGTCCTCCAGCTGGTCAAGACCCTCTTGCTGTGTGTTGGGTGCAGTAGCCACCAGCGCAACCTTCTCAGGGGTGGGGCTTCTACACAGGTCCAGCACCAAAAAAACATTCATTTAATATGAAAAAAATATCCTAATACTTAACAAAAGAAACATCTAATTATATTTTAGCAAAAATAATTAAATATCTATAAAATTAAAAAAAATATGAAATTTTTAAAGAAATAGATATTCACATTTGCAATACAAAAAAATTCGAAAAATATATAAAAGAACATCCATTTAGTATGAAAAAGAAACATTCTGATACTTAGTAGAAGAAACATCTATATATATTAACTCGTAGAGATTTTGAATTCATCCAAAGATATTTGGTTAGGTTTTGGTTGATATGCTTTTGGTTCCCTAGCTTTACTCCTTAGAAATTAATGTGAGACACGTTTATAAAAGTTAGAGATTAAAAATAGTTAATTAAAATTATAGAGACTAAATTGAGACTCGTTTCTAAATTTAGAAACCAAGTATTAACTCAAAATTGAATTATAGTATAACGAATCATATCTTATTCCAATCTCCCATTCAAATACTCCCATCACTTTACTTTAATTTAAAAATAAAAAATAAAATTTAAGAGAAATAATACTTAATCTAGTCCCTTAATTTATATGCGAATCTCAATTTTATTTTTAAAATTTTAACTGTTTCTATTTAATTTTCAAACTTTGCAAACGTAATTCATTTGGGATAATTTTTGACACATATTAGTTTGTATATTACTCATATAAAATTATTTTTATTCGAAGATGATAACTAATCATTATTAAATAATTTTATATATTTTGTTAAATTATAATCTAATAATTTTCCTACGAAAATAACATTAAAGAATCAGATAGATATGCAAAACAGTTAATTATATATGAAGAAGAATAGTGCGATGACAGGTACACCCACCATGTCTTGCATGATAAGATGTTTCAAGGTACGAACCCAACTTTTGACTTTTTCATTTCCAAATTGATTATTGGCTTCATTACACTCTTGAATCCAGATTCCGATCCCTTGTAGACTTCATAGTAGATTCATCAACATACCCCAAAAGTCAAAAGGGTTTGAGAGTATATACGGAGTAGATTCTTTTGTATCAATCAAATTTATTCTTAGTTATGATGAGCACACACACCATATAACTAAAGAATAATCCTTTGTATATATATGTTCTATTGTTCTTATTAGAGTAAAAAAAAAAAAAAAACTCTATTTCCATTTTTTGAAGCTCAATTTATTCATAAGTAATTAAGAAAAAAAACTAAGGAACATACAATAAATCACTATTGTGATATTAAAAGATAATAAAGGTGAAGTTATTATGTGACACTATAAAGTTATAAGTTTAACTTTGTCATCCTTAGACTCTAATAATAAAAATAATTAAATAAATATAATAGTAAAAAGTAAAAGAAACAAATTATAGGGTAAAGTATTATTTTGATTCTTAATGTTTTAAACATCATATTTTACTCTAAAAAACTTTTAAATAAATATCCTATTTGAATTCTAAAAAAATTTTAAACGATTTAATATTGTCCAACCATTAAATTTGACGTAATAAACAATTTACATATTAAAAAGTCAATAGCATTCGATTTTATTATGTAATTAAAATTGATGAACCAACGATTACTAATATAAAAAAATTTTCTTTAATTTTGAAACGTTGATGATTGATTGTTACGACTCGGAATTTTATACAACAAAAAAATTGAGGAGAAAAAATGTTACAAAAAGATTTTGATTATGTTGTCTAACACATATATGACTTAATTAGTAATGTTATTAACGTTCATATCACTTATTTCGTTAAATATTAGTGTCAATTTGAATAGTAGGACTATATTAAACCTGTTTAATATTTTTTGAAATTGAAATAAAACGTTTAAAACATTAAAGACTAAATTAAAATTTGGTCCAAACGTTAGAGACTAAAATATTACTTTATCCTAAATTTTAACTTTTAATATTGATATTTTATTTATTGATCATTTTTTTAAGAGATCAAAACACCTGTCAGTTAGGTTTGATCAATTCTATTTCGTTCTATATACGTTGATACTTCCTTATGAATTTGGCAAATAATAATTGAACAGAACAAAATAAATAATAATTATTAATTACTCTTGTCATAACATATAGTATTTTCCTGGTAGTCAAGTGTTACATCATGCATGCATGCCACCATATTATGGTGAAGAAATTAAATGTATATATTTAAGCTTTTATATACATAGTAAAAATTCAACGTTGCTCATCAATTTGTCTGAAAATTTGTAGGGGTTCTTATTTAGTGGAATCTTCCCTTTTCCACTCACCCAGCCACACTTCCCATGCTCAAGCAAATATGTTGCTAAGAACAGTAACAAAACAATGGCAATCAAGCAGTTTTGAGAAAAAGCTCACATATATTAAAGAATCCACAATAAATCAAGGTAAATTCTATAGTGCTTATGATTATAGTAGTTATATATGGTGGTGGCTAATATAAATTAAGGTCACATTTTTTAAAAAATATTATTAAATAATGGAAATATATATTTATAATTTTAGTTATACTTTTTTAAGTGTTGCAAAAATTTCATAAATTCACACTATAGTGTTTTTTGGTGACTGAAATAAATTAAACAAAGAAAAACAAAATAAACAAAACAATGAACTGCTTAAATAGAGGGACAGTCCCGTTTAAGACTACTCTTAAACTCCTCTCAAGGTGAAAGAAGCTCCACATGCGAAAGTTGTAACTTCATCGTCATCTTTGTCATAGTATCTGCCACCGTGTTTGCATCTCTCATAATCAAACGAAAGTCAACACGCCAATTCTAATGCATGATATCTCTTATTTTGAGCACCAATAAATAGTATTTGTGTGTATATATATATATATATATATATATATATATATATATATATATATATAAAATTATATAGTTATTGCATCTAATATTATATATTTATTTTAGAGGTAATTAATAAGTATAACATAAGATAATTTTAAATTGATTTAAGCTGATTTTTATTATTTTTTAAATTTTTTTATATTAAAAAGTCATCTAACCTAAAGTACTTGATACTCAGCTGAAAATGTGGTATTTAAGGAAACTATATTCTTTAAAGTTTTCTACTTTTTTTTTTATAAAAAAAATTACATACATATTCATACAATACAACAATCTAGAGGGGATATTTCCCCCTAGTTAGTGTCAAGATATGTCACCAAAAAGTGTAATCGATGCAATATATTGAGAAAAAAAGCGCACTGAAAATTGAAACCAAAGTGAATTCAATAATAGTGACCAAAGAATAATATATAAAGGGTAACTATATTTTGAATCCCACTAGTTAAGATCCTAGTGGACCCTTTTAATTAATTTGCCTAGAACAAAAACTGTATATATTAACAAAGATGTTCTATCATGGATTTGGTTCAAAGCTCACTTGTCCATCCATTAAAGGAAACATGAGAGGTAGGCATGTTGTTGATCATGAACACTTGGGTTGGCTCCTCAACTTGGGGAAGATGCTAGCTAGTGGCCATCAATGAGAATGGATGTGGGTCCCAGCAGTAGTAATGTGCATTATTTTTTGTCGTCAGTTATTATTAGGTTTAATTAATATCTAAATAATTTTATCAAATTTATAATCAAATTTTTATATATATTTTTAATTAAATTTTATATTATTTATAATTTTATAATTAATTTTTTATATTAAAAATTTTAAAATTAATAAAATATTTTATTCAAAAAATATAATATTAAAATTTAATTAAAATTTTAATTATAAGTATCTTTAATTTACGAAAAAATATTTTACTAAAATTAATATTTTTTTATATTTAAAATGATCTAATTAAAAAATAAAAAATTATATAAAAATTTAATTAAAAATATAAACTTAACTATAAATTTAATAAAATTATAGAGATCAATAGAATAATTAAATTTTATTATTATTATTATTATTACTAATTCAATTCGTAAAATTGTAAAAAAAAGTTTATTTTGTTTAAAATTCCACGTTGCCAAGTTGGTAGCCAAGTGTATTTATATTTAATTATTTATGTCACATGAAATGCTATCTTTTTCTTGATAATGAATGAGGTTTAAGACATGACATTATTGTAATTTTGTACAATAACAAAAAAGCCCTTACCTACATTATGCCTACAAAGATAGCAATATATTAATGCACCATAAATGATGATAACATAAAATATTGGCTAGCTAAGTAGTACTTTAATTCTTTGTCTTAGTGATTTATTAAAGGATTTAGCTAATATATATTTTAAGAATATATAAAATGCATGTTAAGATTAAGATTATTATTAGTATAACATTTAAAATTTTTAATAAACATATAATAAATACATTAGAAATATAAACAATTTGTATTTTTTTTATAATTTTTTCTAATTAATAATATTATTATATGTATTTTTAAAACACATATTGATTAAACTCTTAATTATATTATTAGTATTAATAACCTCCTTTGAAAAAAAATTGGGGTTCAACGAAAGTGGCAGGTAAACTACATATGTGACTTCACCTTCATATTATATCACGTAACCTAAGTGAGGTTACATATATCAAACATTATACCATAGACTATAGTAACTTTATGGCTATTCATATATATAATTAAACCATTAAAATGTAAAATCATGCTTAATTTTATTTACTCTGGATAAATTTTGATTTACTGTCAGTATAAAGTATTTTTATATGTGTATTTAATAACATAATATCACATCAATAAAAATAATTATTTTTTACATTAATTACGTAAATAATCATCGAAAAGAAAATGGACATAATTGCAAAAATGTATAGAATGTTTTACATTGTTAATGCATTCAAATTAATCTTTATGACTAAAAATATAAAATATTCTTTTTAGGTATAAAAAGTATAAAACTACTTTTTTTTTAGGACATGAGTATTTTTTTTTTGGTCAAGAGGACATGAGTATAAAACTACTTTAAAATAATCATATGATGAGCCAACCAACTATTGATTTTTTTTTTGGGTCAGGATCAGCTCTTGTGTTTTTTTGGTACTGTCAAAATCGTTTTTATTTTGTTTTTATTAAAGTGAAAGTTCACAAAAACATTCTGTAGTTTGGGCTTAGACAAAGCCCATTTCTAATAAGAATTGCCACACGCCAAGAGAGAAGAAGAAATCCTGACCAAAAAATATAAGATGAGAGAAGAAGAAAAAAAAAAAGAAAAAGGAAAACGGCGGCATTGGGACAAAGAAATAAAAGAGAACGCACGCACGCAACAGAAATGTTTAGAAACGAAAAGAAAAACATTTAATGAATGTGAATGAACCAAGTTTGAAAAACCTCATTTGCCAAGCAACCTCCTTAATCTTATCGTATCTTGTCAACAAAACAAAACATTTCACACTTTATTGTAATAAAACATTAAATTAAGCACTTTATCCTTTTTTTTTTCTTTCTTAAAAAATTAATTATAATACATGCCTGTGGTTTGTGTTATGTCTGTGGTTTGTGTAATTAATTTCTTGTGTGGCGTCAATTGCGTATAGTAATAACAATGAATAAATTAATCAATGTACTAATGTACAATTACTTACATTGTCGTGAATAAATAAGAATAACTAAGGCACAAATAGAATAAGTTTTTTTTTCTATTTACTAGAATTATAAATTAATAATTTTGGTGTTATAATTTTTTCATTTGACTAAAATAATAAAAAAAATAAAAATTGAATATTATAAAACTTTAAATGATATTTTTTATGATTTTTTAACTATTAAATTATAATTTTTTATTATATTATTTATAGAATAATAAAAATATCCTAATAAAATGCTAGTATAAATAAATTTCATACCGACTAATATTAATCACTTTTAAAATATTTTGGAGAATAAATGATCATTTGTATTAATAAAAGATGAAAACGCTGACGTATATATCCACACTAAATTGAAACTGAACTTATACCCACGCAAGATGTTCACCATGTGACAAAAAATTCGAATTCACGACCTCTTAAGTAAGTACAGAGAAATTATACTATTTGAGTAATAACTCCTGGACAAAATACAAATATATATTTTTTATAAAAGTAAAATTATAAATAAATAATTTGAAGAACAAAATTAATTAATTAATTAATTAAAATAAAAAATGATGGAAATGGTGGTGGGTGTGTTATGGTCGCAGGTTCAAAAGAATATGCCGTTGTTATGTTCCTCTTCCTCACAAACATTCTCAGATGCCAACTTTGTGTTGTGTTCTTATGCACTCTTACTTCTATTTTCTTCTCATTTCTTTAATTCCTTCACATGCGCGCTTTTTCTTCCTTTCTCACCCTCCTTCTCCTCTCTCTACATAGATTAGAAGGTAATCGCAATTTTCCCTCTTCTTAATTCTCATTTTTTTATTATTATTTTTATTGTTGTTGTTATTGTTATTTTCTCTTTATATTCAATTTTCGTGCTTTTCTTTTTGTATTGTTTAAACGTTGGGAACGTGGAGATTGTTATGGTCGGTGTTTATCATGTTGCAGTTAAGTTTGAAAAATGTTTTTTTTTTCTCTTTTTTCTGGTTATGATGTTACGTTGCGTTGTGTTTTTTTTTTGTGGCTTTGAAGGTTTTGGTTTGGTTTGTTTCCTTATTTAAATGTTTTTCTTTGCTTTCTATGCTTCTTGTATTGCTTTAAAGTTTAATAAAGGAGGAGGAGGTAGGAGATTAGGGTTTCGGTTTCTTACCAAATTTGATTGGTCATGTTTTATTTGAAGTATACAACACTGGTAACTTGTGGTAACTGCTTTTTGTAGGAATTCAATTTTGGATTTTTTTTTGGTTATATATTTTGTTTGGTTTAAGTATGATTTACTCAGTTTTGTTTGGTATTAGTAGTTTGTTGTAGACTTGTAGTGGTTATTTTTGTTGCACTTTGTGCTTGTAACCTCCATCTGAGGTTATTGTCTTCTACCTGTTTGATGTGAATCCTGAATGAACTTCATATACTTGTGGAAAATGTAAGGATGTTGAATTGAAAAGGGAGAAGTGTTGGGAAATGAAATGGGTTATGAAGTTATAAGGGATAGTGTTTCTGGAGGATGTGATTCTAGAAGATACCTAAAAAAGAAAGAGGATGGTCCATGGAAGCATTTAAGTTGATTTGACATTGGTTCATATATTTGGCTAGTTAAAGTTATTACATTTGATCTTTGTTCATTTGGTTGTTGTGGTGGTTGAAGTTGTTGTTCTTATGTGTCCTTTGCTTTGACAAATACTTAACTGAAAGTTAACTTCATAATTAGCTTATCATTTGATGTTATTGTTCTTCTATGTGTCTATATGTGAATAATGTGATCCCATTACACTTAATTTATACTAAAGTTGCTATTATTATAATTTTGTTCAGGATATTGCTTGTGGTGTTGCTTTCGTGATTTTCTTGAACGTCTAAAGTGGACTTCATCATTGCAGGAATTCTGATAAACATTACGGCACAACTATATAGTAATATATATAGAGATTTTTTTTATTCTTGAATGAGAGATTGGTATGGGCTCTGAAAAGCAGTCTTCCGGTTTTCTCGATACGATCAAAATGGAGAGGGTTAGAACAATTCTAACCCACACTTACCCTTACCCTCACGAGCATTCCCGACATGCTATAATTGCTGTTGTTGTTGGTTGCCTATTTTTCATCTCGTCCGACAACATGCATACTCTTATAGAAAAATTAGACAACAACATTAAGTGGTGGTCTATGTATGGCTGCTTGTTTGGGTTCTTTTATTTCTTTTCGTCGCCATTTATAGGGAAGACAATCAAGCCTAGCTATTCAAATTTCAGTCGATGGTGAGTTTCTTTACCACCGAATGTTTATGTGTTCTTTATGAAAAGTTAATTAACGGCTCAAAAATAATTCCTTATCTACTTTACAGGTACATAGTCTGGATTTTAGTGGCAGCAGTGTATCATCTTCCTAGTTTCCAGTCAATGGGGGTGGATATGAGGATGAATTTATCTTTGTTTCTGACAATATATCTCTCTTCTATATTGTTTCTTCTTGTCTTCCACATTATATTTTACGGCCTCTGGTATATTGGCCTTGTTTCACGGGTGGCTGGAAAGAGACCACAGATCTTGACCATTCTTCAAAACTGCGCTGTAAGTTTGAAAGGTGATTTATTTTATTTTATCTTTTGTATTTAGGTATAAAGTGTCAGTATTGTTCTGATGCCTCCTTTTTCTAACAGGTACTTAGTGTCGCGTGCTGTGTATTTTACAGTCATTGCGGCAATCGTGCCTTTTTAAAACAGAGACCACTTGACCGTAAGAATTCTAACTGGTTTAATTTCTGGAAGAAAGAAGAAAGAAACACATGGCTTGCAAAGTTTCTTCGGATGAATGAGTTAAAGGATCAGGTTTGCTCATCTTGGTTTGCTCCAGTTGGATCTGCAAGTGATTATCCACTTTTGTCAAAGTGGGTTATTTATGGCGAGGTACCCAATATGAATATATATGATTTGTGCTATCTTCTATGTTAAATCATATGTATATTTTGATTGTACTACTTTACTCATTATAGTCATAGTTGTTTTTGTGTTTTAGATAGCTTCTTGCAATGGTTCCTGTCCTGGTTCATCAAATGAAATTTCTCCCATCTACTCTCTGTGGGCCACATTTATTGGGCTTTACATTGCAAATTATGTGGTTGAAAGGTCAACAGGGTAAGTAATTGATTTCATCATGTGCTAAATTTTGTTATTTTCTAGCATGAAGTATGAGAATCCTTTTTCCTGGCTCAAATTAATAGAAAATGTACACTATTAAGTAGTCCCCCCCCCCCCCCTTTCCTAATAATAGATATTAAGATTAGTGCATGATGAAAATTGTTTGTTGCATAACTTTTGTACGTAAGCTTTTTTTAGTGCCACCCAACTTTTCATAATTGAACGAGTTAAGGGTTAATTTTGTATATGTTGTGTTTCTGACAATGTATTTTATTTTCCCAAAACTGTTTATGTTTAGTTGTTTACTACTTCCCTTTGCAATGCAATTTGCACACTGCCATGAAGCCTAGGCTCAATAGAGCAGGATGCATATTACATCTTCATATTACTTTACATTAATATTTTCCTCATCAATTAACTTGATTGCTGTGTTCTTATGTTTGAAAAATTAACAGATGGGCTCTCACCCACCCACTATCTGTTAAAGAATATGAGAAGATGAAGAAGAAGCAGATGAAACCTGATTTTTTGGACATGGTTCCTTGGTACTCTGGGTATGAATTTAAAATATTATTATGTTTACCAATTACACTTTTTTCTTTGTAAAAAAAAAATTCTTGGGGATTTTGAAGGTGCCCTTTGATTGCATTCTTACACTTGCCCTTAAAATACTAAATGATGCAGAACATCAGCTGATTTATTCAAAACAGTTTTTGACCTCATTGTATCGGTAACTGTCTTTGTTGGGCGTTTTGACATGCGTATGATGCAGGTAACATTTTATTTTTCCTTTAACATTGCTTATAATATTGTATCACTGTGTCAGTTTAATATGTAGTTTGAACCTTGAAGTACTTAGATTGTTATAGTGTATCCGATGAAGTATTCAATATACAATTACTTTAACTGAAACCCTTATGTTTATCAACAGGCAGCAATGAGTAAGGTTGACGATGACAATCATAATGGTGATATTATGTACGATCATTTTAATGAGAAGGATGATTTTTGGTTTGATTTCATGGCTGATACTGGCGATGGAGGGAACTCATCTTATGCTGTTGCACGGCTTCTTGCTCAGCCTCAGCTTCGTACAGTGAAAGATGATTCTGTGGTCAAATTAAAGCGTGGAGACTTGCTAATTATTGGAGGTGATCTCGCGTAAGTTTGTTATTTCTATTTATTGTGTCTATTGTATCATCACATGATTTGATTAAGTACTATTTATTTCCTATAAGTTTCATATGAATGATAAGTTGACTCATGTTGAATGTTGATGCTGCAGTCAATGTGTCATTTGAACATTTTGAAATGTTCTGTGTCCATCTTTTAGTGCTGTTTGATGATTTTGTGTCTGCTCTGTTGTAGGTATCCTAACCCATCAGCATTCACATACGAAAGGCGCCTTTTTGTTCCTTTCGAGTATGCTCTTCAACCTCCTCCTTGGTATAAAGCAGAGCAAATAGCTGTTAACAAGCCGGAGGTACCCGATGGAGCTGAACTCAAGAACTATAAAGGACCTCAGTGTTTCGTTATTCCTGGAAACCATGGTTAGTTTCAGCTCATGATTTGTGCTCCACCATATTTTATTCGTTCTCAAGGAGATTGTTCTAAAATAATTATTATTTTTTGATTTTGTCATTTAATCTCATCCTATTTTTGAGAGGATTTCTAAATTCCGTTTCTGCCTAAAGCCAATACGATGCAGTGATTATTATTGTTATTATTTTTAATTTTTTGCTTGTCAGACTGGTTTGATGGACTCCAGACCTTCATGCGGTATATATGTCATAGAAGTTGGTTAGGGGGATGGTTAATGCCACAGAAAAAGAGTTACTTTGCTTTGGAACTCCCTAAACGGTGGTGGGTTTTTGGGCTTGATCTAGCACTCCATGGTGATATTGATGTGTACCAATTCAAATTCTTTAGTCAATTGATCAACGAGAAGGTATAATAATTTTTGCTTCCTCTTCTTTGTTGTCTTCTTACAACTTTATGTGATGGTGAAATAATTATTTTCTAAATAAGTATACTCTAAACTTAGGTAGAATAATTATTTTAGCGATCTCTTTCTTGTTTTCTCCGCAAACTTTTTACATAGGACTACTATGTTATGAGCATTTGAATAAACTTGCATTTTAAATTATTATATGACCTAGCAATGTTTGAATCATTTATTTATATGACCTATCTACATATTGAGTATACCCACTCTCGTCTCATGGTGCTTCTTTTCTCTTTGTCAAGGTTCAAGAGGATGATTCTGTGATCATCATAACCCATGAACCTAACTGGCTTACTGACTGGTATTGGAACGATGTAACTGGAAAGAATATTTCTCACCTGATTTGTGATTATCTAAAAGGAAGATGTAAGCTTCGAATGGCCGGGGACTTGCATCATTACATGCGTCATACTCACACTCAAGTAAATTCAGAGGGGCCTATCCATGTACATCATCTACTTGTAAATGGTTGTGGCGGAGCATTTCTTCATCCCACCCATGTTTTCAGTAAATTTCAAAAGCTTTATGGAGTTAACTATGAATGCAAGTCTGCATATCCTTCCTTTGAAGATTCAAGCAGGGTACGTAGAATGTCTACATTATATTCTTGGGGTGTGATTTCTTGGACCCTATGTAACATGGGATACTTAACACCGGCTTCCCTTTTGCCTTTTCTAACACATGGTATAATATAATTTTTAACATGGTGCAGATTGCATTAGGAAACATACTAAAATTTCGTAAGAAGAACTGGCAATTTGATTTCATTGGAGGCATTATATATTTTATACTGGTCTTTTCAGTGTTTCCGCAAGTGAGTTTCTGTTCCTTTTTATTTTCTATTTTTTTTCCCCTCCCAAATGTTAATTACGGCTTTTGTGCTACGGTCTTACCATTTGTCACTAAATAGTGTTTTCTTTATTTTGATTTCCAGTGTAAGCTGAATCATATCCTGCAAGAGGATACATTCCCGGGTCATGTTAAGAACTTCTTGGCTACTGTGTGGAATGAATTTATATACATCCTGGAGCACTCTTATGTGTCGCTGGCAGGAGCTATAGCTTTACTGGTTGCAGCATATTCTTTTGTTCCATCCAAGTTGTCGCGGAAGAAAAGAGCAATGGTTGGAATTCTTCATGTTTCCGCTCACCTTGCTTCGGCATTGATTCTTATGTTACTTCTTGAAATAGGCGTGGAAACATGCATCCGGCATAACTTGCTGGCAACTTCAGGTGTTGTTTCAACCTTTTCAATTATTTGTGTTCATGCTTGACCTTTGTCTCTGATGATTTTGTGTTAGGATGATGAGAAAAATTATTTAGTTTCACTTTTTTGGGTATATGATCCAGGGTATCATACTTTATATCAGTGGTACCGATCGGTGGAAAGTGAACACTTTCCTGATCCCACCGGCCTCAGAGCTCGTATTGAACAATGGACGTTTGGACTTTATCCAGCATGTATCAAGTACTTAATGTCCGCCTTTGATGTGCCAGAGGTTAGAAATGGATTCTTTTTAAGTTTCAATTTTACTTATCATGATATGATTATGGAGATGATTGTTTTTCTTTCCTCCCTTTCCAGGTCATGGCTGTTAGCCGTAGCAATATTTGTAAGAACGGGTTAGAGTCTCTTTCGCGAGGGGGTGCTGTAATCTATTACGCTTCTGTTTTCCTTTATTTCTGGGTCTTCTCAACACCTGTTGTTTCTTTGGTGTTTGGAAGCTACTTGTACATTTGCATCAACTGGCTTGGCTTGCACTTTGACGAAGCTTTCTCGTCTCTACGAATAGCGAATTACAAATCATTCACGCGATTTCACATCAGGGCTAATGGCGATCTTGAAGTTTATACCCTGGCAGTTGATAAGGTAACAAACTTTAAAACCAAAATGCACCAAGTAAAACTTATAATGATAATCAATAAATAGACTTGGATTAAAGAATTATGTTGCAATAAATAGTCAGTTATTGCAATAATTTGAATCTCTCAAATTTCTTTAACACATGCAAAGTAGCAACTAGCAAGGTTCTCAAACTGTCTATAGATAACACGTAATTCGTTATGAGTTCACAGAATTGTATTTTATGAACTGTGTTAACGAAAATCGATTACGTCTTTGAATGAGCAGGTTCCTAAGGATTGGAAGCTTGATCCTGATTGGGATGGAGAGACAAAAAATCCACAACAGTTGAGCCATTTGAGAAAGCATCCAAGCAAATGGAGAGCAGCAACTTCCAACCAGGATCCAGTGCACACAGTCAAAATTGTTGACCATTTCATTATTGAAACAACACAAAACAATAGTAATAGTAATACTCAGAAGAATGACACTGTATTACAAACAGATGATAGTGATAGGACAGTTCAATGATCTGTTGATCTTGTTCTCAATTTGTAACATAAAAAAAATGTAGTAGTAGTAGTAGTAGTTGTTGTTGTTGTTGTAGTAGATTTTGTATCTGTTCTTTGTCTCTCTTCCTATTCATCTATTCTGTAAAAAAAAGGTAGTAGTGTAAATGTGCTAATCATGGTGTGTCATATAGGGTTAAAAATGGTGGGTAAAAATTATATGAAGCTACAAAATTTTATCATCTTAATCATACTAATACTTTGGAAAAGAATGTCAGAAGAATAATTTTTATGTACAAGTTACATAGAAGAGGCACTAATTGTTACACCATGCAAAATCAGCTCCTACCTTTCTATTTTATTCATCACTATCACACTTTAATTGAATATATTTCAACTTGTATTGAAATATACTGGTCCACAAAATGGATCAAAAAGTGATGGTAGCAAATAGAAAGAGATTGTGTGTTATGTTTCAATTTTCATCAGTCTGATGATAGAAAAGCTTGGTATTGAGTCCCTTTGAGAGCTTCTTGTAATTGTTCCCAGTTCCCAATTTGTTCTGATAATGGAGCTGTGTGTATCTTCACTTGACGACTGTGCAAATCTCTGTGCGGTATTCTTAGAAATTCTTGAACATCATTCAGTTTCTGGATGTATATATGAAGAAATGTCAACATTGGACTCATCTAAATAAAATATATTTCAGATTTTAAGCATGATAAGTATAAAATTTTCTGTGCTTTCATTATTTTACTTGAATATTTCAACAGTCATCTTAGACTTATATATATATATATATATGTGCAAGAATATAATATCTTTTTAAAATTTTATATTACTAAATTTTTTTTAAGTCAACTAACTTAATTAAATAATTCTTGTTCACAATGTACTAATTATATTTATCAAATTTAAGTCATTACCTCAATCTAATCTAATACTCATGTTTTAAGTACATTCATACTAAAATTGATTCCCCCACTTAATTCAATAATTGTGAAATTTGCTTAAATATCAAATATTAGATTTTTACTAACCTTTATAGAAAAAATATATTTATTTTTTTAACCAAACTTAAAAGTGAGAATTAAACATTGTAAAAAAGAAAAGAAAAGAGTGAATATTTTGGTGGTGGACATGTGCCTTACAGTGAGATTTTTCAGAAGATCCTCATAATAGAGAACAATGTGGTGAGTGTTGTTAAAATATTCAATGGCTTTTGAAGCTGTCTCTTCTGTTTCCTTCAGTTCTGATTCCAGTAACGTGGTGTTGATCCATGGCTTGTATTTGGCAAGAATTTTAGCCTGCAAAATTAGCAAACCCTAGTTGTTAAAATTTAGTAATTTTATTTACTCTTCATATCAACTCGGTAGATTAATTATTATATAGCACATGTTTGGTTTTACTTTATTCTAATTAAAAAGTGGCTTTTCAACTAAATGCTATCTCTTTGCAGCAGCAATTTGATTATAAACTTCTCACAATTTGCAACTACATGTTATTTATTTAGTTTTACTTTTCAATATATTAGAAAACCAATAAAGTACCTTTAAAAAAAGAGTACTCAATATTAGTAAACATGTAGAAAGCAAAAAAAAAAAAAGGATAGATAAGAATCTATTTTTTGAAAAGGAAAAAGTAGAAATTATTTTCTCCCTTATTTTTAGAAAAAGAAATAACATAAAAAAACACTAATTTACAACTTTCTGCAAATGTTAGTAGAAAAATTGTAGATTTTAAAATTTATAAATAAAATATTATTATATACTGAACACTCCTACACTAATATGAAAATGCAAATATTATTAATTAATTATATATTTAAATTATTTTTTAATTAACAAAATTAAGAGAACATATATTAATTATTAAAAAATATTAATATCAAAATAGTATCTTCTACAGAGAGTGTAGGTGTTACGGAATTATTTTTTATTCCCCTTAACAAATAAATAAAAGAAATTCATGCAAGAAATGAAGAAAGTGAAAAGTCATTCTAGGGAGAAAAAACAGTAAGAATTTACTTTATTTAATATTAATTAATTATTATAATATTTAAGGTTTGTTTGGATGAATTCTAAAAAAATTTTTTTTTGAGTTTTTTTAAAAAGATTTTATAAAAAAATAAAAGTAATTTTTATATTTGAATATCTCATGTAAAAAGATTTTTTTATTTATCAATTATGTTTGGGTATAATAATATAAAAGTATTTTTTTGTTTATTTATTACATGAAAAACATCTTTTTTTAAAGAAAAAAATCTTTTAAAAAAAGATATAAATTGTAACTTCTCAAAAAAAATATTTATTTTATTTTTCTAGTACTTTTATTTTTATTACTAAAAGTTTGCCAAACACACTAAAAAATAAAAAAATATTAAAACAATATTTTTTATCAAAATAATAACATCCAAACAAACACTTAATAAATATTAAATAAAATAAATTATAATTACTTTTAGCTAATATTTTTTTTTACTAAACACTTCTGAAAGTAAAATATGGAAAGACCTCTAATGGAGAGTGAACATGAGACTTGTGGGTTCCATTCAATGGCTTGGCATCTTTGTCATATGAATTTGCTAAAACAGATACCATTCTGCGAAGCAAATTTCTTCTGAAAAGAAATATTACTGAAACCTTTCTCCTTTCAAAGTATTTCACTATCTCCTCATGATTCTCCATCAAACCCTGAAATATATTATGTAGTGTATAACATAATAATCACATCTTTGGAAAATTACTAAATATCCACACTTTTTGTCAATATAATTTTTCATTTATAAATTATATGTACTATTTTTAACCATTGAATGAATACATATATAATTTTATTAACTTGTGTCATTTTATTACCTCTTAGTAAATTCTAGTGGTATTAATTTTTATCATCATCAAATAATTGTGCTAGCTAGCATGATATTACACTTACACTTTTTTATAATAAAAAAAGTTTTCTAATGATGTAAACAATATTACATACGGCAATGAGTTATAACTTATAACTCAAATGGCATAGTCTCCTCATACTCATTTAAGAGGTCATGTTAAAAAAATGTCCTTCTTCATTTTTTTTTATCTTTTATCGTATTTAATTAAATATAATTTTTATTCAAATACAAAAAATTAAAAATTAAAAAACTTAAGGAAAAGTAAGATTGATAGGTAAAAAGAGTTTGATACTAATACACTGTTAACATAAAATTATACACAGTTCCATCGGATTTATATATTTAAAATATTTTTGGAATAAGTAGTAAATTTAAATTAAATTTTACTGATATAATAATAATACACGACTAAATGTGTGTGTAAAACTCTTTTATATTCGCTTTTAGCGTATAGAAAATTAAACTCAAATAAAAAAAATTGAATAATATATATTGATTTGTAGAAACCTGATTGAGCATCCATTTGAATCCCAAAGCTGAAGTGCATTGATTCTTGGAAGCACTAGTGAACCAATCAAGATTGTAAAGTGTGTCCATTGTCTTCAAAATTGAAGAAACATTTTCTCTTCTTTTTTTCAAAGAGAATATCTCACCATTGGAGCTTACATTGCCATGGCTGTTCAAAAATGTCTCAAACCATCCACTTCCTGATCTTTGCATTGATAGGATCACAAAAAACCTAACAGGATTACATGCACATTCCTCTCTGTATTCACATCCACAAATCATTGATTAATTATTAATTAAATTAAACTCATGAAAAATAATCTCATTATTAAATAATATAATAAACCCACAAAACAATTTTTTTAAAAAAGAAAGCAACAAGTGATGATCATCCCTAATATTATTTTTTATATGTATATAAATCTTTACCATATTAATAATTTCAATATTTTAAAACTTAATAGTGATCTAGCTAGCTAGTAGCTAGTCATGTATAATTAATATGTATGATCAACTAATTTTTTTTAAATAAATTCTTATTAACATACCAAAATACAATAAAAGAGATAGGCTTGTATCAAAAAATGAAATACTTAAAACAAAATCTTGTATAAAATATAGGAAGAGTTTCAAGTATACTGAAACACCCGTATTTCAGTTATTTTAACTGTTTGATCTAAATTATAAAAAAATATATATAATATATTAATTAAAATCAACGTTAAAACAACTGAAACACCGATATTTTTGGTACACTTGAAATTTTTTCTAAAATATATCTGAAAGTATTCATAACGATACATACATCAAATATAGATTTAACAGCAATACTTTGAAGGATAGGCTTGTATGAATTATGGCAAACAAATTATTAAAGAGAAATGAAGATTATTAATTTACCTGTTATAAGTTTTGGGTTGTGGATAATGCAAGTAGGGAAGTTCCCATTGTTCCACACCATAAGGATAACAAGATGATGAATGGTTATTATTACTATTAAAGACTTTACTTCTAAGTTCCAACAACTTTGTATTTGCTCTAATAATAACCCTTGGATGCTCTAAATTAATTGAGCAAAGATACATTCCACAAACTGCAGTGATGACCAAAACTACCAACCCATATGTTAATGGAGATTTCTTAATAGATTTTATGTCCACATAGTCCTGTAATCATGAAATTGATACTATATTATATATATATGCCATTCATATGTCATAATATTATAATAACTTTGAAGGAAAAAAAATAATATCAAAATAGATATAAATAATAAGGTTCTCTATCTTAGCTATTATACTTGAAATGAAGCATACATAAAATCTAAAAGCTTATTCATTAAAATTTAAAAGTAGGAGGCTAGAAACTTGTAATAGTAATAACATGTTTAAATAAACCTAATCAAACCATAATGTATAAACTATACATACCAAACTCATATTTATTCAATAAA
Organism: Arachis hypogaea; assembly: GCF_003086295.3. Classification (NCBI taxonomy): domain Eukaryota; kingdom Viridiplantae; phylum Streptophyta; class Magnoliopsida; order Fabales; family Fabaceae; genus Arachis; species Arachis hypogaea. The sequence goes on along the minus strand of NC_092051.1, from coordinate 149,684,431 downwards.
AAAAATGAATAATCTTCTCCTTTTAAGAATTTAAGGAATCCGTCAATACATGAAAACTAATTTGGCAGCTGAATGTAAGTCCAATGATTTGAATGAGAAAAAAAAAAGAGAAAAATTTCAAATAATTAAGAAATATATAGTTCTTCAATGATTTGAAAACAATAGAACATCTAGAATAATTTGAAATATAAAAGAAATTAAAATTACCATCTAATGATTTATTTGGATTAATATATATAATTAAGTCTAAGTCTCTCACCTTGTGAATAAGAAGTGTATCTTCAATCATCTTCTAATCTTCTTCAAAAGAAAGCTAAGAAGGAAAGAGAAATTAAAGGACAAAGACAGAGACCCTCTTCTTCCTCTTTGATTTTGTTGAACTCCTCAAATCTATGCCATGTTTTTGAAGTGTTATATATAATTACATATATATGTTCATAGTTTCGAGGTTTCCACATGAAGTTCTACGTTGTCAAATTCTACAATAGTTTGCTTTGATATTATAATATTTAGTTTCTTTATTAAACTTTTCAACTTAATCTACACGGAAGACATAATAATCATTACCAAAATTTTTAATATATGGCAATATATATGAACACCTGTTTATTATGCACAAATTTTACGTTAACTGGTGTGTATAATATAAATTGAATCCAGATAATTATATTTATATTATATATTTGTAAGCGTCAGTTGAATTAAAAAAAAATTATGTTAGATAACTAATGACTTTTTGAATAACATGAAGAACGACTTCTAAAATTGGTTCAATTCAGGTAAAATACATTATATTTCAAATTATTTACCTAAAATTTAATATTAGAATAATCATTCACACACTTAATGAATTGAACATCTAATATATCCATTATTCACATTATTTAATATTTTCATTGTCTACCTATATTTTTTCTTAAAAAGATGTTTGCTGTGAAGAATTATTCGATGAGGAGACAACAACAAAAGAGAATGAAAAGTCTAACATCAATTAAGTTCTTTGGTATAAGGAATAGTATCAAAGTCCAAGAAAATAATAAAGAAAAAAAAAAAGAAATAGTAACGTATTTCGAGAACAGGGTCACATAAAAATTTAAGATTGCTATTTTGTTTTTATTCAGAGTAAATAAACTATCATTTTTAATAATAAAAATTTAAAATTTAATAAATTTATTCTAAGCTTTCAATAATTTAGTCTTTTATTTTATTTATTTGGACTTTGGTCACACTGCTGGTTGAGTAGCACAAGAAAATGGGTAAGCACTTTTACAGCCGTGTATCTAGCTGAGACTGTGTCACATGAGAGCTTAATTTAAAAGAATAAAATAAAATAAAGAAATAAATGTAACAATATTTGTTATTCATTTGTTTTTATAGTTAAATAAATTTATATATATTATATTGTCAAGCATTGGATCTAGTAGCATTGTATTAACATCATGAAAATATAAAACCAAAGGTGACGAGAATAACACAATCACACAGAATAAATTCTACAATGTTCTAATATAATAATGAATTAATGAGGAGACTATATATTTTTCATAAAAAAAGATTATTAATAATGAATTAATGAACTGTGTGACACTACTTTTTTTCCCCACCTAAAAGATCAGTTGATAAATAAGAAAACTTCAACTTATTATGATTATTATGTTTGGAAAATTTCATTGCTAATATGTAATGCACGTCATTACATACTGATAGTTGGCGCCATGATAAAAGCATCACTACTACTTATCTAAATAAATTATTATGTAGATTCATAATTTAATGGCATATGAACAGCTGTATGTTACTATGACTTAAGGTATTCGTCAAATAATAGTTTATGCCATTTTATGCCTATCAAGATTCAAGATCATAATTTAATCTTTATAACAGGATTAACATCCATGATGAAATAAATTATTTTGAAGAGTCATATAAATATTATTAGCTGTAAGAAACATAAAGTTTAAAATTGTTCTAAATCATTGTTAAGAAATTTTCTTAACACAAAATCATTATTAAAAATACTTATGTTTCATTAAATATTAATATACTTATAACTAAACGCTAAACTACACAAATTGCATAGGTAAGCATATAATTCTCGGGCGGAATTATAAATTTGTACAACTATTGTTTAACTTCGGTAGCTTATACATTATATTTTTAGGGGGGAAAATATTTTTAATGCACCAAAGATGTAAAATATTTTATAATCATATTCGTCCTTTTATATGGCTATTAAGTATTAAGTATTAACACAAAACATAAAAACATAATAAATTTTTTGCTGATGTAATAATATATAATTAAATGTATACGTGAAATATCATTATGCTAACGGCGCATAAATAAACATTAAATCGATACACAATTCAAAACACAAAACATGCTTCTAAACTTTCTAAATGTTTGCAGAGGCACTTACATATCATTTACCAATCAATTTATACAAAATTGCGAACTTTGCTTGGAATCCTATCTAGTCATATGGCAATCATGAATTTCATTAGCTACTAATAACATTCAAATTACTAAAAAAATTTCATGTGCTGATCCCAAAAATGAAGCCACATAGAGAAGACACAAGTTGGAAATAACGGCCATAGTAGAATCTTTATATCTTCAGTAATAATACTATAGTGATGATGAATATCTCTACAACTATAATATAAAACTTTTTGAGGTCTTCATCTTGTTGGCCAAATCCATAGCCAATATAACGCACCTGCTAAGAAAAATGAAAACATTATCAATATTTGCTATGAGAAAAATGGTTGCCAAAACACATCATATGCCGATTGCCATGATTACTTAGGCCTAAACAATAGATTACCATAACTATACCTGCATTGAAATGCAAGAAAAAAGGATATTTTAGTGCATTAAAATATGAAAGCATCAATTTCTTTTAGTAAATTATATTGACCTTCCCACTTGAAATTTCACACATAGCACCCCTTGATTTGTCATGCCTATATTGACCTTCGGAGAGGTCAGTGTAATGTTGTCTTGACTCTTTGAATGTCAATGTAATTTACCCCATTTTTTTCTCTTTTTCTCTTCAGTTTAAGCACTAAAAGCAAAATAAATGTTTTTTTCATTTTCTGATTGACAATGATCATCATTTTCTAGGAAAGTACCAAGAATATATATATTTTCCAATAATGCATCAAGCATTACTAAGTTGGGATAAACTCTCCTTCATTAACTAAAAGTCCAAAATATCAAAGTTAGTTAAGGGAAGAATAGGTATTTCTAGAGGACATACCATGGAAAATGTCAATGTTGTTACAAGGAAAGGATACAAAACTCTCTTCATAAGATGATGAGACGGACAATCTGGCTCAAATACCGGAATGACTTGGTTGTTTCTCTTAAGCATTTGTTTTTATCATCTCGAGGCCAATGCTGCATCAACCAGAATCACCAGTAAGCAATATGAATGTGTCAGAATCTGAATTTGATGCTGACTTGCAAAAGCTATAAGTAAAAATGATTATTAGAAGTTAACCTCTGCAAGCATGTTGAGATTCTCGCGAACACCCTTTAGCAACTCCGCTGGATCACCTTCCCACCTATAGAGTTCTAGCTCCTTCCCTTCGAAGATCTTTTGAGAAACCTGAAAGAAACAACAAAATGATCAGCTTTTCGGTCATGTTCAGCAATGATGCAGACCTCCTACACGCATTAACTATGTCTGTTCAGAAAGAGTACTGATAAAACAGTACTCTCTCAATTCCCTTTTATCTATCACTTTCTTTTTGTTCTACGGATGTATCCAGATATATTAATCTAGGGATGTACCAATAATGTGACAGTGACAGGTAAAAGAGAACAAAAAGGATTAATTGTTGCAAGTTTTATTACGTGACGAATTTATTCAATTATTTTATGAGCAAAATGGTGAAAGTTGCCTTCTTGCACTCATATATCTTACCCACAAAATCTTTCAGAAGCTCATAAATACACAAAGAAATTCAGGGCACCAATTGGTAGAATTGGTGATTGCAAGGGAGCTAAAAATATTCTATCATATCTATATTCATCTACACAAAAAAATCATCCATAGGCTCATAGATACCAAAGCTATCTATCACTTTTACATGGTTAATTGAAATCAACAAAATATGATAAAATGTATTAGAGATGATATAATCATTCATGATGCCTCCTCCGATCAGCTTAAGTTTTTGGGATGAGTGGTTTCATGACAAAATGATACGATGACAAAGAGTATAATCGTTGTACCTGCTTTGCTATGACCTGACCACCGGCTATGTGAGAAAAATATATGTTGTAGAAATGGGAGAGAAACAAGGGAGGGCTTCTCTCGGCAAGTTCCTCCAAATATTTGGCATAAGTCAGTCCCGGCGAGCGAGGATTCGGAATCGCAAGTCCTTGCTGCTCAAACCCTTCCAAATCCTTTGCAATCCCTTCTGACCTTTCCAACCCAGTTTTCCTAAAGTAAGCATCTGTAATACGAAAGTCGTCAACACAACCGAATTTTCCCCTCCAAAACAACCAACCGTTAATAGAAATTATTGTCAGCATCACAGCATTATAATTTCAGAAGTTTCTACAGCTGCAATAGCACTATAGCAGTGCTTTTACACTCAAAAGTTTCAACAATCCTATTATGCTCCTATTGATCCATGCCATTCTCGAGGATTAATTCAATTACCAGTTCAATTAATTTGGCTACTATCTATGCAATCGATTACTTAGATTCGAATTATGATAAATTGACAAAATAGTGAAAATACTAAAAAAAATTAAGGTAAGAAACGCAATCTATGTTAACTACATGAAGAATTAAGCTTACAAGAGACGTGATCAGAGTCGTCGACGATGCGTTCGACGGTGTTGAAGACAAGTTTGGAATCAACCAAGTAACGGAGGAAGCCTTGAACGGATGGATGCCACGCGTCAGAAGCAGGACCGTTGGATGATGATGATTCTTCTTCTTTGTTTTCGGGGGACTTGGGAGTAGCATTGTTGTTGCGAAGCCTCATAGCAACGAACCTCATCTCTTCGGTGATGCCGGTTGTCTCTCCAGGATAGAGCCTCCGGTACCTGTTCCTCTTCTTCAACGGAGGAGTAGTGGTGGAAGCGTTGGGATTGGGAGCGCATAAGCATAAGGAGAAGGTACGAGTGTTAGTGATGAAGTTGAGGTTCTTGGAAGGTGAAGTTGAGGAGGTGGAGGTGGTTATGGTGGTTGGTGGTGTGGATAAGCATAGTTGAGGTTGAAGAGCTTTTGCCGTTAGCAACATCTCTCATGCTTTGCTTCTGCTATCTTAATTCGCTTCCCAAATTTCTTTTCTTCTCTTTTATGTTCGTTTTTTCGCATAACACTTAACACTACCTAAATTATATCAAATCTAAATTAATCTCACTTAACTGAAGCTATTCATAGATTCTCCAGAATATGTGCTAGGCTTATGATATTTTTAAAATATCTTTTAATTCATTATATATAAAAATTTAATTTTAATTTACTGCCGGTATAAAATACATACAATCATATCTATTTTTTGAATGATTATTTACAAAATTTAGTTATAATGTATCGAAATTAAATTTTATATATAATTCATAAAAAATATTATTTTAAAGATTCGAATTCAAATTTTTTTAATTATTGAATTATAAACCATTTATCATCTTAACTCATTTTTTATTATTTTTATAATATTTAATAAATAAAAGAGTGAATTTAAAGTTGGCAACAAGCAATAAATTTTTTTTTTAAGAAACCCAACAATGTTTTCAGTTCAGTCTTATAATAATTATTATTTAACTTTGGAATGCACGCAAAGGGGAAAAAAGTTGGTAATTCAATCTGTGTAATGAAATAGGTTAACCTCGTACTAGACCATCTAGCTTGTGCGAGCAAATAGGGAAGGACAAATGCAATTATGCAGAGAACAACATATGATTGTTATGTGAAAATAATCAATAATCAATGATATATATACATAAGTAATGATCATATTTCCTATTTATTATGTACAAGAGACGCTGATTACAAACCCCAAAATAGCAGACCTACAAGACACAAGGTTCATGAAAATTTGAAGCAACAAATGAATGATTGGGGAATGGAAATGTACAACTAAGGCCAAGCCAAAAAACAAATGAGAAGGCTTGCAAGAAATTTGTCAGTCCTAAACTTGTTAATGCTATCATGCTACGATCAGATCTAACCATAAGATCTATGAACTTCTCATGCAGTTGACATGCGAATGTCGCACACCAGAAGCCGTGTAAACCGTACACCTAGCTGAACTCTTTTCAGAAGTATTTACAAATCTCGCAAAGAAGCATCATCACAAGCTCAAGTATAGAATGCTCTCAATTTCTGTAAGAACTTCAATGTCTCTATATATGAAGGGTCTGCGCGGCTCAACGGCTTGCAAGAATTTATATGATCTGTTGACTCCAATACCTGTTTCAAAAATTTGAAGATACGTAGAAAATAAATTAAATTGCAATACTGCAAATAAATTATTGAATTCATTTTCATCTGCGATTTCATAATATACTTACAACTAGTTCCCCAAATCCTGGATATGCAGACTCGATTGGTACAATTTCCAGTCGGAAGGCCCATCCACCATAACCTTCAACAATTGGAGTTACCTTCGTCTGCAAAAACAGCCAGCATTAAACTCAAAAAAAGACAACGCATACACAAACAGAAAACGCTATGAACTGCTGACCACCTCGCAAAAACTGAGAACATCAAGCATCCCTTTCTTGTGAAGGTGACGAATATAGTCATTAAGCTGTATCAATCTTGTAGACCCACTTCTTAGCTCCCCAATCTATTAAACATTAAAAACTCTTAAAGATCTTTCAAACGTAGCAATGAGAAAGATTAAACAATCATACATAGTCGAATGTTAACAAGTGACTTCTGATACTAACCGTTGGAGCAGGACGTAGCACAAGGCCCATTCGCCAAGGCATATCTGCAAGTTTGCTACCAAAATGTGGGCAGCTATAAAACACCTAAAACCGAACTAAAGAATAAATCAACAGAAACGGTCATTTCTTAAGCATATAATTAAGGAGTTCAAACTTACAATTCCTTTTGTATTTTTCACAAGATTATCATGTCTTTCCTCCTTTGCTTTATAAAGGATCTGCTTCACAACCAAGCCCCCCATACTGCAAAGTAGAGAAAAAAAAACCACAAAGGGAACAAGGGAAAACACAGTATGAGGCACATTATAAAATTCAACAAATGATGAGATGCAAAGATATGAAAACTGCAATTCCACAGTCAATAAAGCAATCTCTTAAGCTTGAGCTACTTGCACTACCAAAAATGGCAAAAACTTCCTCTGCGTGCATCATTCAACTCATGAATGTATAGAAGGCTAAGTGCAGTGTGTTTAAACATGCAATGTGAAAAATCCGGTAGCCATACCAACCTGTGAGTAACAAAAACAACAGGCCGATCCCCAATTCCTGCAGCAACAAGCTTCTCCAAGAGCATCGAACTAACTTCCTGCAAAATTAAAAAATAAAATAAAAACCATGTTGGTTCCTTTTTACTATATTCCGGTTCAGAGTAGTTGCAGTGGAAGTTGTCACTGTCATGTGCCCTTAATTTGCAAGCCAGATGATAACTATCAAAATTATGTCAAACTGAATAATGTAGAAAGAATCTCACAAGTTATAATCCCTCCAATTGAACAATAAGTATAACTTTAAAACGAGGACCAAATTTTTTTAAAACAAAAATCTTATTATATAAACCAATGTATTTCAGAATAGTGCTAGTTTTGACAGCATCCATTCTATAATATAAAACTATCATATATGTGATAGTAGGGCCTTAAAGAGCAACTGAAGCAAGGTTGGCAAGCCAGTTTATTAAGTATAGGTTTAAAATTGATAATTTTCTACAAACCCTAAAAAGGCTCATCGAGGATGAAATCCTGGTATTGCACACAGCAAAGTTTTCACAACTTCAAAGAAGTCTAAAAAGTCACGATAGTGATGAAGAAAATAAAATGACTCCATTTCTTAATCCACTAATATAATTATAAATAAAGTGTGGAGGAAAAAAAATATATAACCTGAAGCGGCAAGCTAGCTCCAGACCACTGTGTGAGGTTAGTCTGCATAAAGCATTTACTTGAGAGTTAGATGTAGAAGAAGGGGATCCCACACAAAACAAGCTCTAATAAAGCTTTTAGAGCTAACAACAATGAATAATTCAAGATTCAGAAACCAAACATGTCAGGGTCTAACTAAGGCAAATATTTCATGATCTCTTTTTAAGTTTTTATAGAAACATCTTAAGCTTTACTATGGAAAACCTTGTATTTGAGAGAAAACATGCGAGCCTCAGCAAAATCACTGGAAAGCCATTCACTAGGCCAAAAGGTTCCAAGCTTTCCTGCCTCCTCATCAATCTTCTCCACCAGGGTATGCATAGTTGAGGATTTGTCCTCGGATATGCGCCATGTTTTGTAAGGCCCACCACGGAGGCCATGGACAAAAACTACATCTATGGCAGGAGTATTTGCATCTAGCTTTCTTTTAGATGAATTTTTAGCGGAAGTAGCCTTAGATATGTCTTCTGAGGAATCATCTTGTCCATTTGTTTTTTTGGGACACCTCCAGTGAGGAAGATGAGGATTTATCAAGAATATCATGTCGTCATACCGAGGGCAGAAGTCATTATTACTTGTTACACCACCATCCTTATGGCTTCCATTATCAGGTGTTCCATTAAGCTGGTCATTACAAAAAATATTTAGGATTGTGGCCCTCGCATAGCTTTGTAGTTTAGGGTCACTGCAACCTGGGATTCTCCCATTAGCACAATCATCAAGCCATTTGCACCAAGTTTTATCAGCTATAATAAACTTCTTCACTTTGGGAAGAAGAGAAAGAACGGTCAACAGCCGAGCAGCATGCCTGCGGATATGAGCTGTAGGTGGAACTCGGAGACTAGATGAATCTTTCGCATCAGAGATAGGTGGTTCTCCATTGCCATTGGATTTCCTCCCCTGCCCGTCATGTGCTCTAGATGATGCATCATATGCCTCAATTGCAGCCAGCTTTTCATAATCATCATTCAACAAAAACCGCCTTAGCAAACATAAGATTCCAAAATCAACAATCATCTCCTGACAAAGAGAGTCTTCATAACAAACTTCAGTCAAAGCCTTAATCCCTTTCAAGGTAGCTACAGCAGAATCTGCAGCATCTAATTTAGGCAAACTATCTACTTTCAAATTTTTAAATGCTGCTGCTAAAGGATCCAGAGCAAGAAAATCAGCCAGCGGGGATGCATCCGCAGTATTGGAAGTAGTTTTCAATTGTTTTGCAGACAGAATAACAACTGCACTAGCTAGCTGATTTGCAACTTGTGCAGCAGAAGCAATATTGGAGTGATTGATTAAGGTCTGCAAAGGTTGACACAGGTATATTAAACTGTTGACTTGGAATTGCAACAGCGCGATTACAACATGAAATGTCATTTTTGAGTTCAATGCATATAAATCATCATGTAACAGAAAGAACAAAATCATTCCCATACCTTCACATTATCACTTTTAGGTTGACTGGTTTGTTTATCATTTGATTTCTTGATGGAACTTTGCACTTCATTTAGCAGCATGACTAACCATCCTTGAGAAACTGGCACAGCTTTTGGTCCATGGTCTTCTAATATCTGAGAAAGAATCTTTATGGCTGAAGATTGTATAGCATTAGAGGAAAATGTTCCAAAAACCCAAGGAAGAAGAATGCCTGACCATTTTTGACCCTCCTCAAGAGACAAATGGAAGTCCCCAGTACAGAGTAGTTCTAATGCCTTTGCCATTGCTTCTTGCACTTGCTTATTCTTTGATGTCTGCTTGGCAATGTCTCTCATTGAATTTAAACCTTTATCCATCACTATCTTCTGTGCCTCAGGACTTCTCTCGACAGATAACAGAAAAGCAGAAAAAGCTACCTTGGCCAGTGAAAAGTCTTCATGCTTGCAGGCCTGGGATATAGTAGAAAGAAGACTGGAACTCCAATCAGAAATAGAATCATTCAAAGGCATATTGCAGTCTTCTAACAGCAACCATGCCACCAAACTTGCATGCCACTTGACAGATCTCTCTGGTGCCAATAAAGCAGACATGATGGCGTTTCCATCTTGGTCTAGTTCTTGAATCCGAGATCTATTCAACTGTGAAGCCGTTGCCCAATTTGCCAATGCCCAGGATGCAAAAGGAACAGCAACATGTTCATAAAGCAAATCATCCCAGAGACCAGGAACTACAGCAGCGGACATATCATCTTGTGCTAATGAATTGTCATACTTACTTTCATATACGAGTGATTTAGGAGTATAATAATGCTTTAACAGTTCCTTGTGGCTGGAATTAGAAATATTGACCTGCATTAAACAGCTGGTCCTTGAAAGCCCTAAGACAGTGGTACCACCTTCAAGTATCTTGATTCCAATCCCTTTCTTTCCACTGTCACCACTACCACCATCATCATCTTCGGGTGGCTCATCCAAGTGCAAACCCCCTTCCTCAATAACTTGTAGAGCAGCAGCAATGTCCCTGGTCTCAGCATTTCCAGGCAATGACGGCTTAAAAGATACCTGTTCTGCATTGTTGCAGCTGGATGTAACAATGTCCATAATTGCAGCTACCAGCATACTCCTACCCTTCAAAGAATCCGATATATCAAGCGCACTGTGTCTTGAATGCTGCTGCCATAGCAAATAGCGCAACATACAATGTCAAAATCAGAAAAGGGCACAATCAACAATAGTTAGATTGAAGCTATCATTCATATAACATATCCATGGCAGAGAAACCAATAAATATATTATATGATATATAAAAACAATGATCAGATTATATGGGGTAAAGTATACTTTTTGTCCATAACATTGTGATTTTCTTCAAACACACCCCAAACGTTTAATCCATTCAATTTTGTCTCTAACATTTTTTCATGTCAAAATTATGCCTAAATGTTAAATCCATCTAAAACGTTAGAGACAAAATTAAAAATATCCAGGCATAGTTTTGACACAAATAAAAAACGTTAAAGTTAAAATTTAATGAACCAAAAAAGTTAAGAACAAAATTGAATGAAATTAAACATTAGAGCTATTTTTGAAGAAAATCGCAAACATTAGGGACAAAAAGTATACTTTACTTAATTATACATTACATCTCGAGCAAATAAAACAAAGCAAGATATAATTAAGGAAAGCGCAGGTTCCTTTCGGAGAGGTATCAGTATCACCTTGGGAAGCTGCATTTCACACTTTGAAGCATAAAACAAAATAAGCTTGTTAACTAGTATTATTCCTAAACTTGTGTCCTTAGTGCACTACTAACAAAATCCCACAGCTACAGAGAGATTTTGTTATATATCTGCATTTATAACATGACTCAAACACTCCTACACTAAAAACATAATTGAAATACACATGCATATGCAAATCCTAATCCTAACAGTACCAATCAAGCTTAGTGATATGTATATCTTGGAATTAACTGATTATTTCTCTAAAATCTGCGTTCAAGCTAAAATAAGCTAGTACAAAACGCCGTTAACAGGATGCTTACATAACACAATGCACAAATAAAAAAACCTTACAACACATAATCAAAATTTACCTTCTTGTTCTTGGAATTCCGCCGAGGCTGGCACGAGAAGATGAACCTCAGAAGTTTGGGAATGGCGTGAGGCCTTCCAAGCACGGCAGCAGAGACGTTAGGGTCCGCAATAAGGTATGCCAGCGCCCTCGCCGACTCCGCCTGTGCACCGCCGCCATCCTTGGGAGACGTCACAGACTCCAACAGCCAATCCACGACGGCGCCTCCGCCAGCTCCAACGATCGCCGCCCTGCGTCCAGAATTCGCAGCGGCTATATCAGCGAGCAGCGCCGCGACTCTTATCTCAAACCCTGACCGTACCTCGTGGTTCGCCGACGACAATACCGACCGCAGCGATTGCCACAGCACGGCGGCAGCTGCTCCCGTCCGCTGCGCGTGGTGGAAGATCTTCCCGAGCGAGTCCGCAGACTTCTGCGCTGCATTCTCGAGAGCACCACCTCCGTTGCCATGGTGGTGATGATCGGATTTCTGCTGCGAGTTGAAAAGCGTGATGGAGGCGACGACCGCGGAGACTACGGCGGCGGAGAGGGCGATTGCGGAGGCGCGTGAAGGAGAGTGCTGAATGAAGAGACGGTTGTTAATGCGAGGAACAGGTGGAGGGACATTTTGGGAATTTCGAAGATTAATGTTAATATCATTTTCACCGTTTTGATTATTATTATTATTAGCAAAAGAAGAAGCAGAAGAGGAAGAAGAAGGTGATTGTGATTCTGAAGAAATACTTCTTTGACGAGGGAGGCGAAGAAGGGGTCGCGTTCTAGAACAAATTCGGTGCATATTTTTTTCTTTTTTTTTTATATTCCCTCTCTCTTTGTGTATGAAAAAAAGAAGAAAAACAAAAATGGTTTTAGAGTAATAAATTGTGATTGGAAGAATTAAAAAAGGAAGTGAAAGAAGGGGTTTTGGGGGTTGAGAGAGGAAGGAAGTTGGTATGGTATTTGATTTGATTGACTTTGAGTCTCTTTGTGTAGGAAATGAAGATGGAGAGGTTAGAGGCGAATATGGCGGGAGAGACCATATCTCTCTTATTCTATTTTGTTGAGTTAGAAATGGAGCATTGTAGATCAACACTTGTTTAATTTTCTACATTTGGTCTCTGGAATATGCCAATTGCTTCAAAGAACCTTTCAGTGGGTTTTTTTTTTTTTTTGGTATACCTTTCAGTGGCTTTTAATTTTCTTGCTGAAGACATGGTTTGTTGCTTTTTGGGCCTTTGGAAATTGGACCTTTCCTTTAATATAATTACATATCTATTCAGACCAAAAATATAATACCATGAAAAACCAAAAAAAAAAAACCTAAACTAAACTAAAAACAAAAACAAAAAGACATCTATATCGTTTTTCCCTTTTTTTATTTAACGAGTTTAAACTTTAAAGCTATTTCAATTTTCAACCCATCCAAAGAAAATTAGAAAATCATTCCAAAAATTAATTTAATCGGACAATAAATTTGACACTCGTTGTTTTTCTTTTCGTGTAATTTTTCTATGATTTGAATATGTGAGTTTTCTTTAATTTCAAATGCTTTAATTTTATTAGAGATATAATTATTTATTTATATTATTTTATTAATTTAATTTTTTTAAAATAATTTTATGATATAATATAGAATATCTAATTTTTAAAACCTAAAAATCTTAAATTTAAATTTTATTTGCAAAAAAAATATAATATAATAATAGATACTATAAAAAAATTAGGATAAGTACTTTTTTCATTCTTAAAATTTGAGGTCAAAATCAAAATTATTCTTGACCTTTTTTCTTATTAAAATCATCTTCAACGTTACAAGACATTATAAAATCGTCATTTTCTACTTCAATTTTATTTTTTTACCAAATTATCTTTATTAAATAATAAAAATAATTAAAAAAATAAAACAAAACCTAACACCCCCAACTCCCTCACCGTAACCCCTCCACCCCCCCTCTCACCCCCTCATTATAACCCCCACCCCTCACTTTCACCCCCATTCTTCGTCACCACTAGCCCATAAACCCCCCAATTTCTTTCTTCATCACCAAACCTTTTACTCCCTTCTTCATCATTAGGCCTCTTTCTCTCTCTCCCTCCCCAAGACTCTTACTCTCCCTCATCATTTACTCTTAATCATAAAATAAATAAAAAATTCAGCAACAACATCAATCACAAAATAAATCAACAATCCAACATCAATAATTACAAAATTAGCAACAATCCATCATCAATCATGTATATGTTCTTCAAAAATTAAAACACGAAAAAAGAAAAATAGGAAGAACGAATAACAGAGAAAGAGAAGGAAGCCTTGGCTAATCTTCTTCTACTCTTCACCATCACTTCTTTCCCTTCGCACCTCCTCACTTTTCCTTTCCTCACCACCATCACCACTGCCACCATAGCCAAATCATCATCATATAATTACTATAATCAAAAGTAATTACTAATTTACTATAATCAGAATTAGTATCACCAATAATAAATTAATAACAACAATTATGAATGGTGAATCAACAATGGTGAAACAATAACAAAAACAAAAATAGAAGCAGAAGACAGAAAATAAAAATAGAAAAGCAGAACTGTAGGGGCAAGTGGAGGCTTCAGAAAGAGGCAGGGAGAATTCGAACAGCGAACAGCGAAGGGTCGGGAGCTGGACGGCAACGGCAGTGCCTCCATGCAAGCTTGTGACGGCCGGTGGCTGCAGGTTGGACGCAGGGGCGACGGCGGGTGCATCTCCGAGACAGTCCAAACGACAGCATAAGGGGGTGGGGTGGGGGTGGGGGTTACAGTGGGGGGTGAGTGGATGAGGGAGTGGGGTAAGGGGGTGGGCGGGTGAGGACGGTGAGGGGGTAAGGGAGTGGGGTGAGGGGTGGGGGTTACGGTGAGGAAGTGCGGGGGTTGGGGGGTTAAGTTTTGTTTTAATTTTTTAATTATTTTTATTATTTATTAAGGGTAATTTGGTAAAAAAAATAAAATTGAAGTAAAAAAAGACGATTTTATAACATTTTGTAACGTTGGAAATGATTTTAATAAGAAAAAAAGTCAGAAACGATTTTAATTTTGACCTCAAAATTTAAAGATGAAAAAAGTACTTATCACTAAAAAAATCCATAATATAATACAAAATTTAATATCTAACCAGTAATTCAGACAATGTATGGTGAATTATACAATTCTCGTTCAAAACAGAATATATGATCATACTCTAGAAGCTGGCTTATAATAACCTCACATGCATAATAATATATATCCGATGATGAAGGAAAGTTATCAGGTGTACCTAGGAACACCGGTGTTCCTATTGTTTTAACCGTTGATTTTAATTAATATATTTTTATAATTCAGATCAACGGTTAAAACAACTGGAACACCGGTGTTCCCGGTACACCTGATAACCTTCCGATGATGAATTATTATTGCATCTAAGTAATTAAAATTATATGTGATCTCTTTCATTAATTTTTATGTTGCCATACAGAACTCTTATTGTGCATCCAAATACATGAAGTTAATTTTCATACATGTATTATTAGTATAAAATAATTTTATAAAAATAATCAATGTTATATTTTTATATTTATACTAAATTTTAAATTTAATATTTAAAAAATTATTTAAATATTTAAATTTAATTAAACAATTATATAAAATTTTTACATTGTATCAAAATCAACTTCTACAAGATATATTGTCTGGCTAAGTGCCTAACTAACTAACTATATATATATATATATATATATATATATATATATATATATATATATATATATATTAGCTAATATGTGATATCTTGTGTGCCTCTTGCGTATACATTCCAAATAAATTAAAGTAAGCTCGTCTCACATGTTTAACACATGTTATTAACTCTTATCTTATTCAGAAACCGATTATTACGAAATGTGTGTGGTCATTAATTATTATTAACCAAGTGATATGCATTGACCACTAATAATTAAATTATGAAGTTCCTAAGTCACACGTACTTGGGTATGTAAACCGTCACAACAAATAGCGACGGTATAGACCTAATTTTAATTAGTTATATATGAAGTTCCTTAACCCCTTAATTAAGGACTTTCACTGCTACATAGTAAAAGCTAAGTTTGTCTAATTGGTGTGGAAAATTAGGCAGTTGATAATAACTCTCTTAACTCATCTATGGTGGTACGATTTAATTTGCAATTTGTTTGGACCGTGTGAAATTTGATACGGAATTTAAAAATTGACCAGAAATCAAAGGTTCTTGCCACTATAAATATAGCCACTACTATAAGTCCTGAATCATAGCAAAACCTGAATCATTATTAGCTTAAGATATATAGTTTTAAAAATCCTAAGTTAGTTTCTCTATATATTCCATGGAGCGATCAAAATCATCTACTGAACAAATTCATGATCATCAGCCCCCAACTTATGGGAACTTAATTACCATTCTCAGCATTGATGGAGGTGGTATTAGGGGAATTATTTCTGCTACTATTCTTAATTTGATTGAATCACAGCTTCAGGTATATATATGAAATCATTTGTATATATATCTTCTATTTTTTTATTAAAATTAAATAATTTTTCTAAAATAGTAGCAGCTATATGTTTGTTAATCAAAATGAAAGTAATTTGGACTATATTTAGTGTTATGAACAGATTGAATTAAACCCCTAAAATCATAATGTTGCATTCATATATACCACCTATTTCGTAAGAGTATTATAAGGTGGAAACTCAGGTGTAGTTAACTTCATACGAAATTGATAGTTGAGAGTCGTTAAATGATTTGATAGATTTGATTAAATTGTCATGTAATAACGCTTAGCTATCAACTTTACATGAAGTCAACTGTATTCCTGAATTTTCACCTTTGATAAATTTGGATTATAATTTTTTAAAAAATTGTCACGTCTTATGTATCATTAGTTCTCTTTTCTAAGAGTAAATTCATGGTAGAAATTCAAGTGCAGTCGACTTCACGTGAAGTTGATATCTAAGAGCCGTTAGATGAAAATTCAGTCAAACCAGTCAAATCATCTAACGACTCTCAGGTATCAACTTCACGTGAAGTCGACTTCACTTGAATTTTCACCATAAATTTGACATTAAATAATGTTCCCACCACTATGCATATGTAGGAGTTAGATGGTGAAGATGCAAGACTTGCAGATTATTTTGATATGATATCGGGAACAAGCACTGGAGGTCTTGTAACTGCTATGTTAACTGCTCCAGATAAACATAACCGTCCACTTTTTGCTGCTAAAGATATCAAACCATTTTACTTGGAGCACTGCCCAAAAATTTTTCCACAATATAGGTCATTTCTTGTCATTCATTTTTGGAGGAATACATAATCTTTGAAAGGTTACATGTGCACCAATTTAATCATCGAATAATCACAAGTCTTAATTTTTTAATATTCTCCCAATTCTTTTTAAGCAAAAAGAAAGATCATGTGTTAATTTTTCACAAAAAGACAAATATAAACTCTTACATTCAAAACTTACTTGTTTTGAGAGAATTTTACTTATTTAAAGTATGAGTTAATTTTGATGTCTTATAGTTGTGGTGTAATCACGTTGGTTTTGTTGGATGATTAGTTATTCATATGATCAATAATAAAAATAATTATTATTTTTTATGATATGACGTTACGTAATTGGATGTATGCACGTGTAAAATTACTTTACATTAGCAGTGTATTAAAATTAAATTCTTAAAAAAATTGTATTTATTATTTTATATATAGTATGAGAACCAAATATTGGGTGATCCTACTAAAAATTTTAACTAAAAAAATTTTAAACTTAACTAAAATTGAAAATGGGTAAATAAAGTACTTACACCTGATTTTCTATTTAAAAATTTGAGTTTGAGTAACTAGCTAGTTCGGAACAAAATTCAAAACTAATTTAATTAAATTGGATACTAATCAAAATATAAATTCAATTTATATAACCAGTTTAATAAGTGACTAAAATTCTTATTACAGGGGCCTGCGTGGAACACTGATGGCAAAGGTAATTAGACAATTGGGAGGACCAAAATATGATGGAAAATACTTGCAGAGAGTGATTAGAAATAAACTTGGAGACATTCGTTTGCACCAGACAATCACCAATGTTGTCATTCCCACTTTTGACATCAAATGTTTACAACCAACTATTTTCTCATCTTATCAGGTCTCATTTTATTAATTACGGTTGTTTAAAATGGATTGATTAAAAATTTGTTTATCTATACTTTTCTAAAATAAATTAATGATGAAATCAATGCACCAAATAAATAAACCCTAACAAGATCTGAGAACAATCATTGATATGCAGATTAAGAATTCTCCTGGCTTTGATGCTAAACTATCAGATATATGCATTAGCACATCAGCTGCACCTACTTATCTCCCTGCCCATCACTTCACCAACAAGGATTCAAATGGAAATCTACATGAATTTAACCTCATTGATGGTGGTGTTTGTGCCAATAATCCGGTATAAATTCTTATTTATATTTATATTTTTTAAGTTATTATATTAGTTTAGTTTCCATATAATCTCGATCAATTTTGATTAGTCAGTTCATTCGTATGTAAACATGTGATAGAATTCAAAATGTACAATAAAAAATTTATGTAAAAACGTTTATACACAAATGATACATAAAAATTACTAATACAGATGATATTATAATCCAGTATTTTTATAGTTTTTTATTTTTAACTTTAGAATTTAACTAGTGTACTAATTCTTTTTTATTTTTTTAATTTTTGTAATTTATGATGATGCATGCAGACTTTACTTGCCATGAATCAAATAACAAAGCAAATCATTGATGAAAATACAGATTTCTTGGCCATTAAACCTACAGACTATGGTCGCTTCCTAATTATTTCAATAGGGACAGGAGCAGCCAAAAATGATGGAAAATTCAATGCAAAAAAGGCAGCCAAATGGGGACTATTGGATTGGCTAACCTATAGTGGTACCAGTCCTTTAATTAATATTTTTTCTCAATCAAGTGGCGATATGGTTGATTTTCACTTAGCTGCTCTCACTCAAGCACTTCATTTCAAAGAAAATTACCTTCGAATTCAGGTAAAATCATTGAAACCGTAAAATATTTTTCATAATCATTTAATTATATTTATTATATTGGACCACTATTTACATAATTATGTAAACAATAATTATTTTTATTGATACGGTGTTACGTAGTTAAATACACGTATAAAATTACTTTGTAACGAGAGTGCATTAAAATTAAATATTATAAAAATAACTTAGTTTGATATAGTAATTAGTTGATTAATCCGTTTAAATAAGTGTTAGAAGTTTGAATTTCGCTTTGCAGCAACTTATTAGCTAGCAAAAAACTCTTAAATTGAGTTCAGATTCGCAACGAATTAGTCCTTAGTCTGTCAAACTGAAAATACCGTTGAAAACAAAAAAATTATAAAAGCATATATGCATATATATTTTTTTAGTAAAAAAGTTAAATATTAATTCATTAAGCATAAGTGATTATATTAAATTTAATTTGTTGAACATATTATTATGCAGGATGATACATTGACAGGAACTGATTCTTCAGTTGACATATCTTCTAAGGAGAACTTGGAGAGGCTTTGCCAAATTGGTGAAAATTTGTTGAAGAAACCAGTCTCTAGGGTTAATTTGAAGAATGGTCGATTTGAGCCACTAGACAAAGGAGAAACCAATGAAGAAGCTCTCAAAAGGTTAAACTAGGCAAAACACAAAATAAAATTAAATTTAAGAAATAATATTATATTAAATTACATACGCCTATTAAAAATTAAGTGACAAATTATAGAAGTATTATTACTAACAGATTTGAGGTTTTTTTTATTTATTTTTTTGTTAATCAGGTTTGCAAAATTACTATCAGAAGAGAAGAGACTCCGTGACATGAGATCCCGTCACACTAAGAAGCAATCAAACTACTAAATAGTGCCATTTAATTTCTTCCTATTATCTTATCGGTTTAGTTATTCTATCGGTTTTTATAATTTTACTAAATTTTTAATTAAATTTTTATTATTTTTTTTAATTGATCCCTATACTACTTTTAATTTTATAATTACGTCATTTTTAATGTAAAAAATATTAAAATTACCTGAATATTTTTTTGCAAATTAAAGATATTTATAATTAAAAACCTAGATTTTTAACTGTATGTATTTTAGAAAAAATATTCTGTTAATTTTAACATTTTTAATATGAAAATAATTTAACTATAAAATTAAAAATAATGTAAAGGCGTAATTAAAAAAAATATAAAGACTTAATTAAAAATGTAGTTAAATTCTAAGTTCTTTCGTCTATTCGTCGTCAGTACAACCGTCGCAAAACTAATAAATAACGGTGGCTTCACAAACCGCCACTAAATAGCGGGTGATATCTATCGTCTCTCTTATAGTGTGTAGTAACTCTTATTGTATCGTCATGCGCATCAAAGGGGATTTTAGTGGCTATTATTTTTCTGAGTTCATGTACATACATTCATTATCTATCCAAAAATAATTTTAAAAAAATCCAAAAACAAAAGATCCGAATTACAAGTAGCCCTTAATAAAAATAGATAAGTCGATGTTCAAGGTAGTCTTTAATGGCACGCAGGTTCATTATCATATATTAATTACATTTACATGTAATTCGCACGTGGGTATGATCTGCTCATCTGCAGCCATAAGAACGAAGAATTGGTTATTAGAAAATTAATAATAAATATTATGGCATGACTATAGTTTCTAGCATGAGCAATTAATGTCTTCAAATTTCAACTATTTTCTAACCATCCTGGGATTATTTATTAGACCTATACTTTTTCGAGCACTTCTAATATGAAAAACAAAACAAAACAAAACTCATAGTAAAAAAAAAATCGATATTATATTAAAGATATAATTAATTATATATTTTTTAATTAGTTTAAATTTTTCGATTTAAAAAATTAGAATTTGATTTATGATGACTAAAAATTCAGTATAAAGACAAATAAAAAACAATCTAATTATATTTTATTTATATAAAAGAAATACTTTTTTATAGTATTTTCAATTCAGCATATTAAGAATTAATTTATTGTAGATTTAAGTTTCAATCAGTATATTAAGAATTAATTTATTACAGATTCAAATTTTATTTAAAAATTTATCATTGATCAATAAATTATTATATACATAAAATAAAATAAAATTTAAAATTTTAATATTTATTTAAATAAATTAATAAACTAAATCATTACATCAACTTAAATTGGTTAAAAGAAAGACTTATTTAAAACGAGGAAAATATACATGAACAGAATTCATATAGGTCACGTCATCATATCACCAAATTGACCAGGTAATGATATGCATTGACCACACGTGGTCATGTAAACCGCAACAAATTTTCAGACCTAATATTCATACACTAACAAGTAAGAAGATTCAACATGCACCATTATGAATAAATAATTAATTAGCGTTTGATAATCTGTCCAATTATATTAATTCGTCTATGAATATTAGAAATTTGAATCAAGTAGAAAATCGAAATAACTAGTTATAGTGGACAAAAAGAAGCTAAATGAAATAAGTTCTTTTTATACGTATGTTTACAAAGTATTTTCCTAAGTTTCCAAGAAAATGCAATCGAATAGGAGAAGAAGAAAAAAATACCATTTGAGAAATACAATTGAGATTTGTAGATTTCTCAATCATTATAGACGAACAAAAATAGAGTGACATCGGTAAGAAATCAATTCATCACCTATGATAACTATTCATCCTGTGGTTCAAAATCAACAGATTTTTTGAGCAACTCGTAAGTTGAGTAAAATAATCCAAAAAAAATTTCAAATTATTTTTGTATTTCTAGTTTCTAGAATATTTCTATTTCTTCTTTCTATTCTAAAATAGAATATTTATTCAGTTCTATGATTAATAATATATTTTTAAATAATATAATTTTTTTATTTAGATGTTTTTAGTTTGAGTCTTACTCTTAACTTAAAAAATAGCATTCTTAAATAAAATTTAAATTTACGACGAATTAATTATTAACTTGTCGGATTAAAAAATACGTAAAAAAAAATAAAACACACAATTGCCACAACTTTCTCCGATGAAAGTTTGTCTAATTCTAATATTTAGTCTTTAATTAAAAAAATTATGCATTCGATTATTGCCGTATATCTGACTGTGTAGCAACTGGCAATTTAGTTTGCAATAAATTATATTTTGAACCGTGTAAGAAACTTCAAACTCTTAATTGAATCAAGACGTACATTTCTATTTTCTCTGTCGGATTATTGTATTTGTAGTTCAAGTTGAATATGTTAATAGAAATATTAATGGACAACTTCATTTCTTAATTTTCTTGTTATAATATGACTAAATCATGTATTACTAGAAATAAAGGGTTTATTTATTACATAAACTAGTTAAATAAAACTCAAATTTACAATAGATTAATGATTGACTACTTGTTGGATTAAAGATATGTATGCAACAAAAAATTTATAGTAAAAATTCAGGTGAAGTTGACTTCACGTGAAGTTAATATATGAGAGTTGTTAGATAAAAAATTAGTCAAGTCAGTCAAATTATCTAACAGTTCTCAGGTATCAACTTCGCGTAAAATTGACTACACCTGAGTTTCTACCAAAATTTATAGAAGAGTGTTAGGTAAACAATGACTATTTTAAATAACATAAATAATCACCAATCAAATAAAAATACATTACACCCTAATTTAATGCTACTAATTTAAATTTACTTTTTTAACCCTATTAATTCACATTATTCCCATATTGTTCAAAAATGTTGTTGGTTACGTATACTTTTCGAAATTTATATTGGATATGGATGAATGTTACAAATATTGGGTATGGATTTGTTTGCCAATAGTGAATGCATATTGTGTAACATATAAGCATTTATATCCATGCACACCATGCAAGAAAATTCAACAAAATCTTCAACTTTCTGGCCCTTGACTTTGTCTTCACTCGGAAATTGATTGCTCTTTGAATTTTGGACTGACTCCAAATCAAGTTCATGGAACCCTGCAACTATAAATAGGCACTTAAGCACACCAATCTATCTCCTCATAACAATCATCATACCAAAACTTGAATAATCTTTCTTTTTCTTTCATTCATTCATTCTTTCTACAAACACTACTATACAACTACCTTAGCTAGCTTAGCTTGTTTTCTTTTCTTTTAGCTTTTCTCTTTATTGATATTTACATATAACTTTCAAGATAGTATATATTATATTCCAATTAATTAACCATGACAAGTATTATATCATCCATGGAGAGATCAAAATCATCCATTGATCAAATTCAGCCCCCAACTTATGGAAACTTAATTACCATCCTCAGCATTGATGGAGGTGGTATTAGGGGACTTATCCCAGCAACCATTCTTAATTTCCTTGAATCACAACTTCAGGTATCAAATTTAATTAATAAACTTGTAGCTATACTTTCTTAATTACTTTTTTAACCAGAGTTCGGTAAGATATCAAAGGAAATTAAAAACCCTAATTTTAAGTGTACCAATACTTATTTACTCACATGAATATGCTTTCGTACGAAGATAATGGTTAAAAATTATTAGATAATTTGATATGTTTGACTAAATTATTTAACATAATATGTATTAATATTTTGATTATCATCTTTACATGAAAATATCTTTTATGTAATAACTATAACTTTATTTTTATTTAAAAAAAATATTTTAAACCTAATTACTACCAATAAGAATCTTGATGAATTTCAACCATATTTCTAAAAGTAACTATAAAAATTAATCTCTTAATCTTTCATAAGAACATAATTGATGTTGGATAGTTCTTGCATATATGTAGGAGTTGGATGGTGAAGATGTGAGGCTTGCAGATTATTTTGATGTGATATCAGGAACAAGCACTGGAGGTCTTGTAACTGCTATGTTAACTGCTCCAGATAAACATAACCGTCCACTTTTTGCCGCTAAGGATATCAAACCCTTTTACATGGAACACTGCCCAAATATTTTTCCACAACCTAGGTAAGTAATTAACATTAATGTTTCTATCCAATAGTTTAAATTATATTGTATTTCTATATTCTAAAAAGAATTTAATTTAATGTACTCTTTTATACGTGCATCTAATTACGTAATGACACATCAGCAAAAATAACTATTTTTCATATTTTTCTTCATTCAAAAGAACGGATGTGATTGCATGATTGTGTAAAAACGTTTTATTCAATGCATCAAAATTAAACTCTAAAAATATATTTTCTTCAATAATTTTCCGAAAAAAATCAATTATTAGTCGGAATCTTTTTTGTCATCGAATCTTTTATTTTATATGATAAAGAACTATAAAAATCAATCCAATATTATCTAGATGGTGAAAACTCAGGTGCAGTCGACTTGACGTTAAGTTGATAACTAAGAGCTGTTAGATGATTTGACTGATTTCATCTAACGACTCTCAACTATCAACTTCACTGAGTTTTCACCTATCAAGATACATGCTTGTTGAAATTAAATTAGAAAAGTTTAATTAATAGTTTATATATATGATTGACCTAATAACCTAATATTTTGACTTAGTCAATTACTATGCCAAGTTTAATAACTAAGCTTTTGGGGTTGAATGTTATTTATAGAGGACTCCGTGGAACATTAATGGCAAAGGTAATAAGACAATTAGGAGGACCAAAATATGATGGAAAATATTTGCATGGAGTGGTTAAAGAGAAACTTGGAAACATTCGTTTGCATGAGACCATCACCAATGTTGTTATTCCCACCTTTGACATCAAAACTTTGCAACCAACTATTTTCTCATCTTACCAGGTTTCATTCTCTTCTCTCTCTTACTTTTTGGATCTATAAGTCTCTCTATTTGGTCTTCAGTGTTGAAAATGAATCTTCATCCAACTTTCATGCATGGCTGCTATATATTATATATATATAATTTTTGTTCTTTTACTATTATTCCTTGAATAAAGTAGATTTTTTGTTGTTGACTAATAATAATACGAATCTCGTGATGAAATGACATCAACATCTCAACTGAATAATTATTGACATATAATATATAGTATAATGTGATAAAGATAAGAATGACTTTGTTTCCACTAATGATACTAAGTATCATTATTATCTGTAGCTTAAAGACAATCTTGTTCTTCGTCCAAAAATAATTAACAATAATTTTTTTGGCAGCAGCGGTATTAGTAATTAATTAAGAAAAAAAGTTTATATTAATAAAAATAATTAACTTGTAAGAGATATAATTATTTATGTTACTTTCTTTTGTTAGTTTAAACTTTTGGGAAAAAATAATTTCGATGATATGGTGTTAAAATTTTATGTTCGAAATATATAAAATTTGATCCTTAATAAATCCAAAAAAAAAAAGAAAATAACATCAGATAAATAAAAAGAAAAAAAGTCTTTATAAAAAATAAAGTAAAATCTAAAATAAATTTTTAATTACTTAAAAAATATATTAAAGATATAAATATTTATGTTATTCTTTTTATTTGTTTAAACTTTTAGAAAAAATGATTTTATGACTTAGTTATAAATAATTTTATGTTGGCTATTTAATATTTATTTTAATTTTATTTTTTGTGAACATGCGAGAGATACAATTAATAACTATATAATATTACACATCAAACACAAATGAATAAAATAATAACTAGGGTTGCTATTTCAATTTGGGTATAATTACATTAATGATTCCGCTGAATATTAATTAATAATAAAGGAATTAGGTAGGGTTTACTATATACATAGAAAAAGTTAATTATTATTTTTCCATGACCCAAAATTAAACTATATCTCAAATTAATAAACCATAACAAGATCTGAAAAATTATTATTATTGATGCAGATTAAGAATTCGCCTTGTTTGGATGCAAAATTATCAGACATATGCATTGGCACATCAGCTGCACCAACCTATCTCCCTGCTCACCAATTCACCAACAAAGTTCCAAAAGGAAATGTGCATGAATTCAACCTCATTGATGGTGGTGTTTGTGCCAATAATCCGGTATATATATTATTATTATTAGAGTTTAATTTTAATATACTGATTTTGTAAAAAAAATTATACAGTTATCTAATTAGATTTATATATTAGATGATCTTTTAAATAGTGAAATTAAAAATTGATTATTTTTGTTAATGTGATAATATAATACACAATTAGTTATTTATGTAAATTTTTTTATGCTGATAATATATAAAAATATTAATTACGAAAATTAATTTTCTCTCAATTTTTTTTTAATGTAGACTCTAGTTGCTATGAATCAAGTAACAAAGCAAATAATCAACCAGAATGCTGATTTCTTTCCAATAAAGCCTTCAGACTATAGTCGGTTCCTAATAATTTCAATAGGGACTGGGACAGCCAAAAATGAAGAAAAAATGGATGCAAAAATGACAGCTAAATGGGGTTTATTAGATTGGCTAACTCATAGTGGCTCCATTCCTTTAATTGATATTTTTTCTCAATCAAGTTCTGATATGGTTGATTTCCATTTAGCTACTCTCACTCGAGCACTTCATTCAGAACACAATTATCTTCGAATTCAGGTAATTAATCTAATTTTCAACTATATATATATATATAATTCTTTATTTTTTCTGTTGATAATCATCAAATATTATTAAATATATAAAATTTAATTATTCTGTTAATTTTTACGGTTTTACTAAATTTACAATTAGGTTCTTATATTTTTTAATTTATTTTTAATTTTATAATTATATCATTTCTAATATAAAAATATTAGAGTTAATTAAATATTTTTTTCGTAATTGAAGGTAACTTAATTAGATTTTTAATTACATATTTTTTTAAAAAATATTTCATTAATTTTAATATTTTTTATATAAAAATACATAATTATAAAATTAAAAATAATTTAAAATTTCAATTAAAATAAGACTTTTTAGCAATGGAATAATTAAACCAATATATAAAGTATGTGATTGAATATTTTCAACAACATGTATATTGCAGGATGACACGTTGATTGGAAATGATTCTTCAGTTGACATTGCTACTAAGGAGAATTTGGATAGACTTTGCCAAATTGGTGAAAATTTGTTGAAGAAACCAGTTTCTAGGATGAATTTAGAGAATGGTAAAATTGAACCAATTGGAAATGGAGGAACCAATGAAGAAGCACTCAAAAGGTATAATTATTAGGAAGGAAAAAAAAAATACATCCTTATGAAAAATTTAATTTTAATAGACTAATCATAAAAGTTTTACATAGTTATGTAATTAAATTTATGTATTTAAATAACTTTTTAAATAATAAATTTAAAAATTAATTATTTTTTATAACGTGGAAATATACGGTTGTAAAAGCTCATTCAAGATTCAACTACTGATTTTTTTTTTTATTTTGATAATATTAATTACTAACAAATTTGAGTTTTTTTTTTTTTTTCAGGTTCGCAAAAATACTTTCACACGAGAGGAGACTCCGTGACATGAGATCCCCTCACACTAAGAAAGCATCTACTACTAAATAGCGTCATTTCTTCATATGTTTTGATAAAATCGTTATTATTTGATTCTATTGATTTCATTTATTCAATTATTTATTCAAATTTGTTGCTGGTGTTAATAAAATTTAGAAGATATTTTAAGATTTGGAATATTTTATTTAGCTCATTGTAGTTTCACATTCCTTATAAAAAAAATGTAATTGTTGTTTCATAATTAATTAATTTTTTTATCATTTCTTTGTTATTAATAAATTCCCACTACTCCATATTCAATTATTATTTTATATAGAATTCTCAAACTCTAGTTTATTTCTTTACTATTTCCAACAATTATTGACTATTTAAATTATAAAGTGAAATCAATCAATAGTAATAAGAAATATAAATTTACTTTTTTAATTATAGAAATAAAAATATGCTCGCATTAATCATCTTGGACAAATATAATTAACGGCGATCCAAAACCGTTGCTAAATTCACTGTTCAAATGAGTAAAGTTTTTAATTGTTGAAAAAAATTAACTGACGGTTTAAACTATTGTTAGACAATAAAAATAACAAGCCAATTAGATTATATACAATGAATCTCAGTTTAAATTATAATTAATAATAAAATTTAAATGTTTAAGATTTAAAATATGATAAGGTTTTGTTTGATTCAAAAGTTATCAACTAAGTATGTAAAAATGTAAAATTTCAGGGTTTGATTTATTGAACCAAATTTCAGAAGGAAATATTGGGTCATATTATATGAAAGCTAAGTTTAATAGAAGGTTTGAACCATTTGATGCATTATAAGGAAGTTTTAGAATAGCATCGATTTTAGTGACCGAAAAAATTAGTTGTCAATAGCGACTGATTTAGCGACTGATATAGTATTTCAAGGACTGGAAAAATGTTGGTCGCTAAATCGGTCACTAATAGCAATTGATTTAGCAATCGATAAATTTTTTATAAGTAACATAAAGTTGGTCGCTAAAATTGGTCGCTATTTTTTAACTTAGCGATCGAATTAGCAATCAAAATGAGGAAGTAACATTTGGAATTGTTGGTCACAAAATCGGTCGCAATTTTTTAATTTAGTGACCGATTTTGCAACCAATAGAGAATTAAGGTGAAAAAGGTTGGTCGCTAACTCGATCGCTAAATTGGTGGTCGCTAAATCGGTTGCTAATAGTTAAAATAGCGATCGATTTAGCAACCAAGTGTAGATACTAATTTAAAGGAATTGGTCACTAAATCGATCATTATTTTTAACTTAGCGACTAATTTAGCGACCGCTTCATAATAACGTTATAACTAATTGATGACTAAATCGGTCGCTAATTTAAAAATATTACTAAATTACTCTACCCTCACTAACCCTAACACAGCCTCACTACCCTCACTAAATTACACTTCTCCCCCTCCACCACGAATGTGACCACCGCTGGAAGCACCGCACAATACAACACCCTCTCTATTCGCGACGTCGTCGTCTTCTGAGTTCGCAGTGCTGGCGTCATCGTTGAACTTGCAGCGTCGCCGTCGTCTTTTGAACTTGCAGTCGTCATTGTTGTCTTCCAAACTCGTAGCGCCATCATAGTCATCTTCTGAGTTCAATTTATTTCGATAACCTCCATTTGTTCAATTTGTTCAGGTAGGTACTCTATTCCCTAATCCGAATTCTGATTTATTCCGTTAGGACTTTTTCATCATATCTATTTTGGAATCTTCTCCAACCACAGAAATCTGCTAATTAGATTTTCTCATTAAAAGAACACATGAGCTTGGAAAAATGACTTACGATAGTTTTTTTTATTCTTTTTTTTTTTCTGCAAAAAGATCTTGAATATACTGAGTTATTATGAAGCTCAAATTTGTAATATATCTCTTTGTAAGTTAGCTCTATATTTATCTAGAAGTTAGTTTAGTTAGTTGCAAGAATAGAAGATTGAGATCTCTCTCTGCACATAGCATAATTTTAAAGCTTTTTCTCTGTTCTTTTTATTCTCTCCTCAGACATCAATTCTGTTTCAATTTAGTAATTTAGGAGGTGAGGTTTGTTTTGTTTATTTGAATTTTGAATTATGATCATGGCTTATTCAGGATGGTTTTGTTTTGATAATTCACTTTAATATAAAATTTAGATTCCATTATTGAAGTCTCTGCGGATCTCTTGGCAAATGGACTTGATGGTGGGATCAAGGGTGGTGGAGGTTCTGGTGGTAACATTTATATTAAAGCTCAGAGGATGTAAATGTGCCCCCTTTCCCTCTCTCTTCCTTTAATGCACATGATACAGTGACTGCTGTTTTTAAATATGCAATTTTATTGACCCCTGTCTTGTGTTGATTATAATTTTCAAGAACAAGTTTACAAATTAACCAGATGGTTCACTTACTTGAATTCTGATTTCAAGAAAGGGGTTGGTCATTGGAGGAAGATATATTATTTTAATGTTCTTGTTTTGATTTTCATTTAAATCTTGATATATTGTTTTACAGTAAAAGCGGTTGTTATCATTGCTGAATGAAGATCCTGCAATCATGGAAAAACATAGTGTACTTAAAAGAGGCTTAAGTTATAATGGAATGTACAAACTGAGATAGATGCAGTTGTTTGATTTAAGTAGATATTAATATATGTTGTTTATAAATTATTTATATCATGTTTTAGTCTAGATTGTGGATCATAAATTTTATGTATTTAAAATTTTTTAATATTTTAAATTTTATATTTTTATGTAGAAATTGTGAATATTTTTTGTATTTATTTAAAAAATTGATCTTGATTCTTTTTATATTTTGTGAAAATATAATTATTTGTGAAAATTAAGTTTTAATAATGGTAAATGTAAAATTAGTAAAAATCTATAATTATAAAATCAGAAACAACAACTGATTTAGATTTTTAATTCAGAAATTAGCGACTGATTTTAGATTTTCAAATTAAGCAGTAGCGACTGATTTTATGACAACCGATTTAGCGACTGAAAAGTTGGTCACTAGACTGATTTACTCAGTGATCAATTTAGCGATGGAAAATTTGGTCCCTATTAGGGGACCGATTATATTAGTGACCGATACTTTTTTATGAGGATTTGGTGACCTTGTTCAAAAATTGGTCGCTAAATCGGATGGCGATTGATTTTCAATAAAAATCGGAGGGAAGCGTACGACTTCGTCCAAAAAGTAATTAATGCATAATGTCCATCAAATGTTTAATTTAAGGTAAAAATTTAGTTACAGTCGATTTCACGTGAAATTGATAATTGGGAGTCGTTAGATGAAAATTTAGTCAAAATAGTCAAATCATTTAACGACTTTCAGGTATCAACTTTACGTAAAGTCGACTGCACCTGAGTTTCTACCTTAATTTAATGTAGCCGCCGTTATTAGCTATTGATCAAAATAGATGACAAGATTTTATCTCATTTATTTTTTGTTATTATATAAGAATGGGGAGTACAGAAATACTAAATAAATTACGAACTTTATGGAATCTTTTTATTCATATGAGAGTGAGATATTCTTTGAGTATTTAAAAATGAAAAATATATGTAAAAAAAAATGAAAAGTAGTGTTATAATTAAAGTGATGAATTAACTTTTTTTTCCTTGGGAAAAGCTATTATATTTTAAGAAAACTTATATAGTGTCAAAAAATTATATTATATATTTAACCAACCTTATCATGATTGGAGGAAGAAGATATATGAATGTAAAAGTACTAGTGAACAGAAGGCTCTTAATACCATATTAACATTCAAATGAATAATAGAGTGATAATAAAATAGGGAAAGAAAGTTGTTGCAAAAATTTCAAAAAATTCGTTCATCAATTAGTCTAAGTAGTGGATGAGATGTGTAAGCCAACTATATAAAAATATGACTCAAGACAAGAGATAAGCCTAATAACTTTCTCGATATCTAATTAACTAATTAACTCACAGAACTAAAAATTTCTATTTGATATTTGTTGATGTTATGATACTATTTTTTTTAATATTTAAGTTTGATAAGAGAAAATAACATAAATGATTATATATTTAATTTTTTTTAAGTAAAAATCTTTTTTAAAGTTATTTAATTTTTTTGTATAATTTTTTTATTTGTTTTATGTTATTTTTTTTAATTTACTAATAATCAAATTCTATCTAAACCTTTTAAATATAATATAAAATTTTGATATTATATTATGATACTATTTCTTTTAAAAACATAAATCGGTTAAGAAAAAATAATATGAATAATTAGATTTCTAATCGTTAGTTTCATGTTTTGCATACGGATTTTATGAGGACCGAATAAGTTAATTAAAAAGTGGTAACGAAAATATCCATTCATTCAAAGGTTATAAATCATGTTACATAGAGTTCTTTAAAAAAAATAGATCATACTATTTTTTTAGACTAAACTATTTCCCAGATAAGTTCGATGAACTTGACCAAAGCAAGTTGATTTAATTTTAAGAATTAAGTCATTAATGGCTGACTGATTATGTAGTAGTAACATCAATTAATTCTTAATCACGTGGAATATAATATGCATATACCCGAATTCAAAAGTAAGAGTAAGACTAATTAAATTCATTCATGAATCTGATCCTTTGCCATTATTACATCACACCCGTCAAACTTGGTTGTTTAAACACACCTGCAAACTACGTCTAGTTCTCTCTCATCACATCGTCACACCGCGTCTCATTTCTGCTTGCTTCCGCAGTTTGCTCTGACGCAAGGTGCGTGTAAAAAAAATATCAGTATAATAATGAAAAAAAAAACAATGTATAAAAAAAACGTCATATATTCATGGTTTTGAAAATCAAACTGGATTGGCCGGTTCGACTGAAAAAATCAGAAATCAGTCATTTAGTCGGTCTGAATAAAGTCAGAAACCGTTGGCAAAAAAATAGTGAGAAAATTGGTCGAACCGGCAGTTAACCGATGAACTGGGAGAATTATCCGATTTTTTAATGATTTTTCATTTGGATATTAAACTACTAAACGGCGTCGTTTTGAAGAAAAAAAAAGAAAAAACAGAAGCTAAATGCAAGGAACCCTAATTCTAATCTCAGTCTCACACTCTCACAAGAGAAAGCACACCATAGCCACCACGGGCAGAAGAGAAAGCACCCACCGTCGCATAGCCACCCACGATGGAGCAGCCCCTCTTCGCCGTCGCATAGCCACCACCATCGCCACCGCATCCCACATCCCACAGCCCCTCTTCGTTGTCGCCGAGATCCCCTCCTCGTTGGTCGTCGCCGAGCTTGCCTCCTCCATCGTCGTCGCCGAGCTCGCCTCCTCCTTCGTCGCCCTTACTTGCTGCCGGTAATACTCTGCCTTCCACATCGCCTCCTGTTTAATCGTCGCATCTTCCTTCCACCTCGCTACCTTCTGATTTTCTGTGCCTGATTTTATGATTTATTAGCTTGCGATTTGTTCATGATTTGTTATCTGTGCTTGATTTTATAATTTTTCTGTTCATGATTTGTTAAGTCTGTGTTCATGTTTTGTTATCTGTGTTCATGTTTTGTTATTTGGATTCATGATTTGGTATCTGTTCATGATTTGTTATCTGGATTCATGATGAGGTCATCAGAAAAATTTTATTTGAGTTGCTGTTCATGATTTGTTCATGATGAAATGAGCTGCTGCTTCATGATTTTGGTTGCTGAATTATTTATTTGTTCATGTTAGATTACATGATTTTGGTTACTGCTTCATGTTTATCTGGATTACATGATTTTATGAAGTTATTTTCTGGTCTTTGATTTTGGTATCTGCTCATGATTTGATTATCTGTGCTTGATTTTATAATTTTTCTGTTCATGATTTGTTAAGTCTGTGTTCATGTTTTGTTATATGTGTTCATGTTTTGTTATCTGGATTCATGATTTGGTATCTGTTCATGATTTGTTATCTGGATTCATGATGAGGTCATCAGAAAAATTCTGTTTGAGTTGCTGTTCATGATTTGGTATCTGTTCATTATTTGTTCATGATGAAATGAGCTGCTACTTCATGATTTTGGTTGTTGAATTATTTATTTGTTCATGCTGGATTACTGATTTTGGTTGCTACTTCATGATTTTGGTTGCTGCTTCATGTTTATTTGGATTACATGGATTTGCCTAATGTTGCTGATTCTTCAAATACAGCTTCTTTTGGTGGTACTTCTGATGATGGTGGCTTTGAATTACCTGTTTACGATGGAGATATTGGAACACTTAATGATAATTATGATTTTTTATGAGTTGCACCTTTGATTAGTTGAAAACTTGCTAGTAATTTGTTTCTTTTGAATGTAGATCATTATGGGTTTGTCATTATGTGCGTTTTTTTTAGTTATAAACGTTGATGTTTGAAGTTGTTTGTGAACCTCTAATATTAAGTTATGGATAACTTATTATGTGAATTTTTAAATTTTATTAAGTTAGAAATTATTGAATTTGTATATTTAAAATTATTTTTAGGTTTTTTAATAATTTTATTTAATATTTTATTAAATCGGTTCAACTCCGGTTGAACTCCGGTCGAACCAATGAATTAGTGACCTCACCGGTTTATTGACCGGTCCGGTTCTCACAACCTTGCATATATTCAATATGGATAGGAAAAAATATATGGTGTATATAGAAAAAAATCTCCAATTTAATAACAAGAAAAGAAACATACTCTATAACATAAAATCCTAACTATATACTAATCTACTGTATATCAATAGAGTGAACGAAGACTAGCGACGCACAGTAGAAGATAGAAAAGATTTGACGGTGCGACATAGAGGCTTGGCCAAATGTGGTGTCAGGACAGTGGTGGAACGAAGATTCCAGCACGGTGAGGTAGAGGAAGAGGCGCGCAATTTGCGGGCTTCATCAAAAGCGGATGAGTAGCGGTGCACGAGAGAAGAGGAAGAGATGCGGCGGCGCGGCATGGAAGGTGAGGCAACGGTGCGGCATTGGACAGTGATAGATGGTGAACCATGTAGGTGGAGCAGCAGCATACTATAGAGGCACAGTGACGACAGCGCAAAGAAGCTTTGTGAACAACGACGGTGGACAACGGTACAAAAATAGACGGTGCTGGAAATGATGAATTAAGATTTAGTGGAGGTAAAAAGTGAAAGTAAAAATAGGGATGAATAATTAGGTTGAGATTTTTTTTATAATGATTGGGTTTGAGAATACAGTTTATTATTCATATTGTTCGCATCCCTGTTATATACTTAGCAGAACTCATTACTTAACATACATAGGAGCCAAGTTACATTTTCGACTCATCACATCACATAATTAGAATGAGAATTTTTTTGAATGGTGAAGATTGTATGATGTTTTTGTTTTGAATTCTGCTAGGGAGACAATGAAGAATCTTGACAATGTGTACAATGGGTTTTGAATTTGGTCCAATACAAAGAAAAAAAACTCAATCAGTTATTTCAAAAAATTAATCATCTAAATCCTAATTTACCAAAAGAATTTACCCAAACACATGCTCTTTCCCCCAAACCGTCTGCTACATCACCCTCATCAATCATCCCACCTCTCTGGCATTAAAAGTTTCCTTACCGGTCATCAAACAACCATCCACGTAGTTATTAAAATAATCATTTGATTACCTAATAAAATGACCATCCAACATTTGTTAATTATATATAATTAAATTGAATCAAACAAAATAACCATCCAATTAAAAATTAAAATAACCATCTACATACCTAATGGATTGAACATCCGACATCTAAATTCATAAACAAAGCACTCACCTTCTTGATATCTTCAACACCGAGCTGTGCGATGGGACTTCCTATTCTCGGATTTCCTACCACGGTGTACCAACAGGGACTTTAGCTGTGCCCGATTGCGGCTGCAGCGAGATCCAAGGAGTGCAGCATTAAATAATTGCAGGTTGCGCAGTAACCAAACATGACCGCGGCGACGAGAAAGAAAGGAAGGTTGCGGAGGGATCCGATCTTCCACAAAATTGTTGGGCGTCATCCACTCTCTCATAAATCCACCGCCATCCACTCTCTCATAAATCCATTCCCGATGCAATAATGATGCCAACACTCCGAGTTTGAACTTGGAAGTTGGAACTCGCCCCTCTCTTCCGACTTGTTTCCTCTCTTTGTGCGCAACGCAATGGTGAAGGGAGAAAGGCTTGCAAAGAGATACTATGTTGTTTGGTCGGTCTGAACCACCTTTGTGCGCGACAGGGATGCTCAGACGACCGCAATGAACAGGGTGGCATCTAGTCGTGGTCTGCGTAGCGGTGGCAGCGTGGCATCAAGTCGTGGTCTGGGAGGCGTCAGGCTGTGGTCTGAGCGACGGTGGCATTTGTTGCTTGCAGCCAGGGAGAGAGAAGTCGCTTTTACGGTGTACATAACTGTTGCAAATCTTTATTTAATTTAAAATTCAAATTCAAAATTATTAAAAATTAATTAATTTAATTATTATTTGATGTTAATTTCAATTTTATTTTTATTGTGCACATTGTATACCAAATTTATTAGCTCCTTATACTTTTTCTTTTGTTTTTTAATTATAAAAAAAATAATATTTCCTTTTTATTGAAATATACTCTACGTCAACAAGTTATAACTCAAATAATATAGTCTTTCTATACTCATCTAAAAATTATGGGTTTGAATCTCACTCCTAACTTAAAAAAAAATACTCTGCACTATAAAATGAATCAATTAAAATACGTCATCATGAATATTTTTTGAACATTTATATTGTTAAAATAATATAACGTCACTTTTTCTCTGACTTTAAATTTTTATAAATTAAAATATCTAATAAAGTTTGATTTTTATTATAATGTTATTCTCTAAAAATAAAATCAGTGTAAGACAAAAATAAAACATTTACAAAATTTATATATAATCATTAACGTAGCTCTTTTTATCCGCCTAAGCACATAAAAGTGTTTTCTAAAACTCGAACTTTTGATATTGCAAGAAAAAATCATCTAATTAAGACGATAAATTAACTATCTTTAAGTCATTTAATTACACTCTAAGATATAACACCTAACTCTAAATTTTTATCTATTTATTAATTTTTTTTTTACATTTGGAGATATTCCACATAGACACCCATTTTATTTGAATTAAAGAATTGAATTAAGAAAAAGTCTAGGGGCAGCAGTTTTATTGAATTTTGGCAAGCATGTAACTAGCAGAGAAAGGTGAGCCATTGGATGAAATCTCACACCAAACTCACACCATCAAATCATCATTGATGGCTAATTAATGGCTAACAATCACAAAAATTACTGTCCCTAGCATTGCTCGAATAATATCATGCAATGATTTATGCAATAGCCACCACTATAATTGCATATGTTTCCTGTGTTGAACATGATAGATAATAAAACCATGACAAATTATAGTCCTAATATAATACCTAGCTATTCAAATTCCACTATTTATGAATCTCTAATGTTTACAAAGTTCATATCAAGACAAGACTTAGTAACAGAACATCAGTAATAGGGAATACAATAATTTTTCTTATACCATTAAAAAGAAAGGAATACAATTTTTCTAGGTAATGAATGAAATTAAAGTTTGTGTAGCATCGCAACTAACGGTCATTGTCTTTTTCATTGTCACTAATTATTGGACCCTACAGCATTTAACCCTAGGGCTGCTATGAAACCCTTCAGAAAATCATAAATTGGAGCAAGATATTTAATACTTTCATCATGAAATTACTGGTTTAAAAAATTTAAATCGATAAAAAATATATATATATAAATGATCATATTTTTAACACGTTAGTTAGCAAAAAAAAATTCTTTTGGATTTGCATCAATTAAATTTTAGATCAAACTTCTCTAAAATATGAAAGTTGGTTAAATGAAAAAGTAAAAATATCTAATAATCACATCTAAATTAAGATAGTAAGATTTATATATAATTAAAAATTATAAATTTAATGTTGATTAACTCTTCATTCCGTGCTTTACTAATTTTATCATTTTAGATTTTTTTTATTTTTTAAAAGCTTTTTTTTTATTTTTGTCTTATACTAAATTTCTTTTTGAAGTAATAAAAGTTGAACTCTAAACCTTTTCATCATAAAAATTCTAATATTATATAATAAAATATTTATCTTAAAAATTTAAATTGATAAAAAATACATAAATAATTATATATTTAACAAATTTAATAATCCGAGACAAATAACATTTAATTTTTAAGGACAAGTAGAAAGAAATTTTTATTCAACATATACATGCAGCCAGTGGTGACTTTCATTTAAATTGGCCTACAAATTAAATAAATCAATGCAACTTGATGGGGTCTTATTATCACTATAAATAGCCACTTTGAACACACCAATTAATATGATCATAGAAATTGTAAAAGCCTCGATTATCTTTCCTTAGATAGCATTAAGTCCTTTAATAAGCATATACACACAATTATTGAGCTTTTTTCTACTTTTAGTATTATATATTGATCTTTAGTTCTTTACACATACATAGCTACATATAATTAAGCACAAAATCATATCTAATTAATATTGTTAAGCATGCAAGGTATATCCGTTGAGAGATCACACTCAAGTGTTGAACAAATTCAGCCCCCAACTTATGGGAACTTAATTACCATTCTCAGCATTGATGGAGGTGGTATTAGGGGCATTATTCCAGCTACCATTCTTGAATTCCTTGAATCTCAATTTCAGGTACGAGATTTTCTTCTGGATTGGACTTGCTTAATTGAATTGTGATTATTATTAGGTTCAAAACTATATATCTCATATAATTAATTTCTCAAACCATGTCTATCTAAGCATCGCTACTATATCTATAATTCTATATCTATATATATATATATTATTATTATGTATAATAGATGTTATAGAATCACTAATTTAAAAAATTTAAACTGATAAAAAAAACAGTATGAATAGTTATATTTTTAATATTTTTTTAAGTAATAGTTTTTTTTAATTAATTAGGTTTACTTGATTTTTGTATAGGCTTTCTTTTTTTTATTTGTCTTATGTTTTTTTTTTATTTTTGGAATTCATTAAAAATCGAACTCTAATTTTTTCAAACATAAAACTCTAATACCATATTATGATACAATGCATTCTAAAAGCTTAAGTTGATAGGAGGAAGGCAATATAAATAGTTATATTTCTAACAATAAAAATATAAAAAACAAAAAATGGTACACAATCTTTTTCTATTTCAAAAATTTGTATCCAATATCTCTTAAATTAGAAATTGCTTTTTATCTTAACTAATTCTATTTTTATTATTTTTACCACTACTTATAAAATACACATATATATCTACTTAATATATCATATAGCTCTTTAACTTCAATATTTGGGAAGTCAAGCATTATTACCTAATTATATACTAAAAATAAGCTATTTAATAAGAGAATTTGAGGAATTTTGATCATAATAGTTCTAAATATTATTTTGGCTAATATATGATAATTAGTGTTTTGAACAATACTATTACTATAAAAAAAATTAGCAAATAGC
This sequence comes from Arachis hypogaea, assembly GCF_003086295.3. Taxonomy (NCBI): domain Eukaryota; kingdom Viridiplantae; phylum Streptophyta; class Magnoliopsida; order Fabales; family Fabaceae; genus Arachis; species Arachis hypogaea. The sequence continues at coordinate 149,645,760 of NC_092051.1, read as the reverse complement.
AACCGTTTATTTGCAACTGATTTTTAGTATAACATTACGCTAAAGATAATAAAACAGATGAATAAATTATAATTTGTATCCATAAAAAATACAAACGCTGACAAATATATCCATATAAGAATAAAACGACAATTGTATCCACGGAAGATAGTTTCCGTGTGTCAAAAATATCTTAACGGACTAATTGTGTAACCAACGTCCGGGTACTCTTGACACACGGAAGTCATCTTCCGTAGTTATAATTATCATTTTATTTTTATATGGGTACATTTGTCAGCATCTATATCTTTTATGGGTACAAATGGTAATTTATTCAAAAGAGATAATATAAAAAAAAAATACATCTTTCGGTATTAAATAAAAAATACACACTGACAGTATACTAAAATATGATAAAAATATTATTTCTTTAATTTTTATAAGAGAAAATTAAACTACAACCTTCAATTTGTATGCATGCAGGAGTTAGATGGTGAAGATGCAAGACTTGCAGACTATTTTGATGTGATATCAGGTACAAGCACTGGAGGACTTGTAACTGCAATGTTAACTGCTCCAGATCAAAATAATCGTCCACTTTTTGCTGCTAAAGATATCAAACCATTTTACTTGGAACACTGTCCAAAAATTTTCCCACAACCTAGGTAATAATTCACTTTTCAAATATATATCCTTTCATGTTTCTTTTTAACACATATAGATATCTTTTATCTTAAAGATATTATTACACATTTACACACATAAAACTATAAGTTTGTTTCATTATTTTTTATATAAATAGATAATTAAATATTATATATTATTGATGAATAAAGATAGTTAATTTTTATATATTTACTATTTTGAAAATAAATAATTACTTTTATCAACCTAACAATTTTGGATTGAATGTCAATAAATATAAAAATTTACAGTAAAAATACATTAAAATAGAGCTTTAATTAATCAAAATGGAATATACTTATTTTAAGAATTCTACGTATTCTAAAGTCATATAATTTAACGACAATGATAGAAAGAAAAAAAAAACAGTCAGAACATGTTTTATTTATTATTCATTAATTGTTGAAATAATTAATAAATATTAAATAAGATAAATTCTAATTTATTTTGGTTATTTTTTTTTTGTTATTAAACATTTTTTATGATGTAATTTCTTGTAGGGGGCTATGTAGAACATTACTGGCAAAGGTAATAAAATCATTGCTGAGAGGACCAAAGTATGATGGGAAATACTTACATAAAGTGGTTAGAGAGAAGCTTGGAGACATTAGTTTAAATGAGACAATTACCAATGTTGTCATTCCCACTTTTGATATCAAGTCATTGCAACCAACTATATTCTCATCTTATCAGGTTCCTTTCCCTTTTCTATCTTTAATTTTCCTTAGAAAATTTTCCAAAAAAAATGGAAATTTAATTCATTATATTCTGATGTATGTAAGTCACATTTTAACACAAACTCTTTTTAATTTTGGTCACCATTAATAAGATCATATTGATATCAAACTAACACCTACCTACTTTGAGATGTTAGTTGAAACTTTTAAGTTAAATATCATCACTCTTTGAGAAAAGTCTAACTTTGATCTTCATTGGTATTGAAATGACAATGAATTTCCAATTTGCATGCATGGGACCTAGCTAATAAAAAAAATGGGTAGGGGGATTATTGCATGTGGGACCTAGTTTTTTTTTTTTTTAAATTTGTTTAGGGTTTGAAATTTTGACATTCATATGAAAGTTGCTGCCATCAGCATCATCTAAACACTACAATAGATTAGGAAGCAAAACTGTTGAAAAACAAAACTGAATGAATGTTAATATGAAAATACATTAATTATTCATGATCTATTTTTTTAAATAATTCTCTTATTTATATATATATATATGATGCAAAGCATAACTATTGATTAACTTCGAGCCAAAAGAATAAAATAATGCTCAACAAAATTTGGATTTTCAATCGTAATTACTTCAAATAAAATATTTCAGTTATCTATTAAAAGAATATTTATATCTCAACTTATTTCTATTAAAGATACAATTATTCGTATATCTTCTTTTATTCTTTTATTAGTTTAAATTTTTGAAAAAAAGAATTTTATAATATGATATTAAAATTTGTATAACCTAAAAATTTAGAGTTTAATCCTTGAAGACACTAAAATTTATTTTAATATAAGACAAATAAAAAAAATTTACACAAGCCAAAAAAATGTTGTGTGAGAATACGTTTATTAGAGATATAACTATTTATGTATTTTTTTTATTAATTTAATTTTTTGAAAAAAAAATATTTTATCATAATTTCATATACTCTAAAAAAATGTAATTTTTAATTTAATGTATTAATATTTTAATTTCATTCTATTCTTCAAGTCTTTCTCTTAATTTCTTATTTAGAATTTTTTTAAGTATTCATTCATGGTAGACATAATTTTTTGTGAGATAAAAATAAAAATAAGCATCACTATATATGAAGAAAAAAAAACCTAACAAAAAATGAAACTTATTGATATGTATACGCAGATTAAGAGTAGTCCTAGCTTGGATGCTAAATTATCCGATATATGCATTAGCACATCAGCTGCACCAACCTATCTCCCTGCTCATCACTTCACTACCAAAGATGCAAATGGAAATCCACATGAATTCAACCTCATCGATGGTGGTGTTTGTGCCAATAATCCGGTATGCATTTTTAACTTATTATTATTAGTAGTTATTATTGTTGTTATTGTTTAATTTTGATGCTTTTGATAATATAAAAAAAGTTACACTAAAATTAAATTAGATTCGTGTATAAAATAATTATTTTTTGAATAATTAATTTTAAAATTATTTTTGTTTAACGATGTGACAATACAAAATTGAATATCTGTATAATTTTTTTTAAATAATTAAATTTTTTTTATTATTTAATTTTCAGACATTAGTTGCAATGAATCAAGTGACAAAGCAAATTCTTGATGAAAATGTTGATTTCTTTCCAATCAAGGCTGCGGAATATCGTCGGTTTTTAATAATTTCAATAGGAACTGGGACAGCCAAAAATGAAGAAAAATTCAATGCAAAAATGGCAGCAAAATGGGGGCTTTTGGATTGGTTTATTCATAGTGGCTCCACTCCTTTAATTGATGTTTTCTCTCAATCAAGTGGTGATATGGCTGATTTTCATTTAACTACTCTCACTCAAGCACTTCATTTAGAACATAATTACCTTCGAATTCAGGTAAATTGAATTCTACAACTTTGTATAACATGTGTATAACTTCTTTTTGAAATAATTATCTTTTAATTTTAATCGATTTTGATTAGTCGAATAGTCATTAATTCATTAATTTGTTTAAACATGTGTTAGAAATTCAAATTATATATTCTTAAATAGAATTTAGATATTATATAATAAGTTAATGTTTAACTTATTGAGTTTAAAAATTTCGTAAAAAAAAAAATTCTTAATTTTGTCTCTATTTTTGAATTAAAATTTGTAGTTTTACAAGAATGCTTCGGTCACTAAAATCAGTCATTAATATATTTGTATATAAATACAAATATATTTGTGGTTTAAATTTTTTTAATATGTATTTATATTCCAATATATATTTTATACTGATAACTAATTTTAATGGTTAATTTTGATTTACACATAATATAGTGTTTGTTTAGGCGCCATTATTTTGATAAAAAATATCCTTTTTCAATGAAAACAGATCTTTTTTTATTTTTTAGCGTGTTTGACAAATTTCTAGTAGTAAAAGTAAAAACACTAAAAAAACATCTTTTTTGAGAAGCTATAATTTACATCTTTTTTTCTTAAAAAAAAAGATGTTTTTCATATAATAAATAAATAAAAAAATATTTTTATATTACTATACCCAAACATAATTGATAGATAAAAAAATATTTTTGGATAAGATATCCAAACATAAAAACTTCAAAAAAAAATTCAAAAAAATTTTTTTTTAAAAAACTCACCCAAATAAGCCCATAATATAGTCGGTAGTTTTAATACCAAAGAAAAAGTAAAATATTTAGTCATCATGATGCCTTCAAATATCATTTTATTTTAAATGTATACAAAGCAAAACTCATCACTTGATATTTCATCAAAAGCATCTAATTAATGTGGCTGCTATCTATTTTAGCAATTGAAAATAAATAAGTACATAAGGAATTCATTAATAAGCATATTTAAGTGACTAATTTAATTTGTTAAATTGCAGGATGACACATTGACTGGAACTGATGCTTCCGTTGACATTTCCACCAAAAAGAATTTGGAGAGGCTTAGCCAAATTGGTGAAAATTTATTGAAGAAATCAGTCTCTAGGATTAATTTAGAGAATGGTAGGTTTGAGCCAATCAAAAATGGAGGAACAAATGAAGATGCACTCAAAAGGTAAAATTACTAAAAATTCAAACTTTTTATACGTGTGTATTATTATTATTATCATTATAAGAATTTAATTTCGATCTACGACAGTATAAAATAGTTTTATACGTGCATTTAATTACATAACGTCACATCAATAAAAATAACTAACTAACCTTCACATTGACCACCTGAATCATCACATAAAAGAACGGATGTGATGAGTGTACGATTACTGTCAGTGCATTAAAATTAAATTCTTATTAATTATATTATTTATTTTATTCAATTAATTAACATAATCCTATTGCAAATTACAAATTCAGTCACAAGATAAATATAATGTTTAATTATTAATGTCTTCAGGTTTGCCAAAATACTTTCGCAAGAGAGAAGTCTTCGTGACGTGAGATCCCCACACACTAAAAAGACCCGTCACTAGTGCCTTTTAATTTCTTCATCTTATGTTTTGGTAAATAAAAGAAAAACATTTAATTCTATTAAGTTCATTGATGATTTCAGTTATTGTTCAGATCGATTTGTTATTAGTTGTTTCAAAAATTATTAATAAAATTTAGAATACATTTGAGATTTAAGATTTTTCATAGAGGTCAAGCATGAGACTCTTATAAAAAGAAATGTAATTTTCAGTAGTTTAATTTTTCCATTATTTTTTCAGCTTCCATATAATTGTACGCAGAGAAACAATAATAATGAATTCTCACTGAATAGAATTATAATTTGTGATTACATGTACACTTGATCTTAATTAGCATTCAGCACAAATTTGTTCATGTGAATATGTGATTTGTATTAAGAAATAATCATAATAGATACTTACATGTAAGTGATCTAATAATATTAATAAAACGAAAAGAATACATAAAGAGTTTGGAAAGATAATAAGATTCTGAAAGAATAAAGAAAGAAAAGAAAAGATGAAGAAATTTTATTGATTGTTGATTGATTAAAATTGTAAACTATGAAGATAAAACTAAGTATATATAGAGCATTGGCCTATAAAAGATAAAAATAAATAAAGATAAGATAAAGATAAAGACTAAAATTATAATTGAATTTGTATATTCTGTTGGGCTGAATTTATAGGCCGTGAAACGTTTTTATTGTTGTTATGAGCTAAGGTGGAAAAGTGATTTAATAAATATTAAATTAGATGTCATATTAAAATTGAGATAAAATGAGTTTAATTTAATTTCGAAAGTCAATTCATAAAATGAAGGAGGTCTCATATTTAAAAACTATCTAAAAATCCTATTTTGATCAGATATAAGACTTCTGAGTGTCTTCGATATTCATATCACGTATATATAATAAAAAGATTAATTACCAAACTAATTATCTTATAAAGTAGATATAGTAATACATAATAAAAAAATGTATGAAAAACACACTTGAATATAACAAAAAACTTTTGGCGTTATAAGTTTTTCTTACATGTTTGTTTATTTCAAAATTAGTAATAAAAATATGTTATCTTAGAAGTAGATTAGAGGAAATTAAAGTTATTTTTCCTAAAATTAATTATAATAAACCAATTTGTATTGGTCAAATAGTTAATGTATTCGTTTGCTTAAATAAATGTAGTTTAGATTTGTGATAAATTAATTATTATTTATTTATCTAAAAAATATAGTGAAAAACTAAAAAAATTAATTATACTAAACAATTGACAGAACTTTTAATTAATTGCAAAATTATTGAAATTTATTAAATTTCTCGTTTTTAAAAGTCATTTATTTTAACTATGAAATAAAAATCTAATTCATATATAAATTTTGTAAGCCACCCTTATCTCTCAGTATCCCTCAACAATTGCTAAGAATAATTCATAATGTGAAAATCTTTGGTAAAGAAAATTACATATCAAAACAAATTATAGTGCTTAATAATCAAAGATACTTATAAAGCAAGAAACCTTTCCCAGTTACTAGTAATTAAAAAACACGTGGAATGTAGTTATTTATATAAATCGCAACAAATTGTGTATGTGACCTAACTTACTAAGAAAGTTCAACGTATTAAAAATTCAGAAAGAGTCTTTGTCACAAAACAAAAGGACACACAAACTGCCACAAATATCTCTAGCGAAAATTTGTCTAATTCAAGAATACAAAACCAAGTGGAAAATTATCAAGTCAATAATTGTCTTATCCGCGGAGTTGTAAGAGTGATTTACAATTTATTTTGACCATAGGAAATTTCAAACTTCGAAAATTCAATCAAGCTATTTATATTTTTCTCCCTAAGATGGGATTGGTTTCTTAATTAATTAACTATCTATCTAATCCATTTTATCATAATTTTTTATTCCTAAAAATATAAAAGAAATAATTAACTCTTGACTCACTCAATGAAATTAATTAGTACCATATATATATATTATAAAATTAAAAATAGTCATTAAATTAGTAATTATATATAAATATTTATATATTTTTTCAATTAAATAATAAAATGTTAAAATAATTAAATATATTATAGTAAACTAATCAAATGCATAAACAAAATAATTAAGCGTGTCTACATAAATATAATAAAATATCAAATATATATTTCTACCATAATATTAGTAATTAATTTTGAATACACACATAACATATTTATCTACTATTAGACAAAAATCTTCCATATCTTTCGCTAAAAGAAAAAATTATATGTGACTAATTAATTATTAACAATCTCACTACGTTATCAACAGTATTTTTATCAAATTTTATCAATTCTTAGTTATAACGGTATTTAATAAAAATATTTTTATAGATACATTTAATAAAAATATCTTTCTTATAATTGTGTCTAATAAAAATATTTTTATATATATATTTTTTAAATATATTTTTTTATACATATATTTAAAATATAATAATTAATTATTATGCACAATAATAAATTTGACTTTTCCAATTATTAATTAATAGAAGATGTAAAAGGGCATGATACAGCAAATTGAAACAGTTATGGCAATGTAACCAATAATAAATGCAGACAGCATGCAAGAAAATTCCACAAAATTAATTATTTTCCAACATAAGCGCAGCCTTTGATTTTGTCTTCACTCGGAAATTGTTTGGTCCTCTTTGACTTATAAAACTGAAACCAATTCAACTTCATAGGCTCTTTCTTCCTATAAATATGCACTATGAGCAAACCAATATCATCATACCAAAACCTCAAATCTTTCTTAGCATAATATAAGTGCATCATATTATATACTACTTTCTTTGCTACCCACCATAATTAAGTATATATATTTTCTTTCATCTTTAATTTAATTATTACTATATTTGTGCACCAAAATCCTCTAATTCATATTGTTAATAAGCATGCCAAGTATGTCATCCGTTCAGAGGTCAAAATCATGTGTTGAACTTCAGCCCCCAACTTATGGGAACTTAATTACCATTCTTAGCATTGATGGAGGTGGTGTTAGGGGCATTATCCCAGCTACCATTCTTGAATTCCTTGAATCTCATCTTCAGGTATGAGATTATATATGAATTTGTAAATATGCTTTCTTTCTTGCTTTATTTATGAGTGAATATCCCATTCGACCCCTGACAATTATTTCGAAAGGATAACGAGGTCCTAAAAAAAAAATCAAATCTGGCCCCTGATATTTTTTTAGGACTGATTAGTCCATGTACAAAAAAAATAACATTGACTTTTTTTGGCATAGGACTAATCTGTCCCATAAAAATAAAGCTCAAGAATCGGGTTGGTATTTTTTTTTGTCAAAAATTTTGTTGTCTTTTAAAATAATTGTCAATGGCTGTTTTGGATTTTTTTCTTTATTTATTTATTTTAACATTATTTTCCCAAATGTTCTCTATATCAAAACATAAATTTCTCCTCCATTTGGATGTAGCTAGGTACCTATTAATACACTATGTTCAAATTAAAATTTTACTATATTAAATTAAAAGATGATATACTTGTTATTAGGTTATATTAGTCAAGACTTGAAGTCATATTTAATTTAATTTAATTTAAATAACAGTTTTTATAAATCAATATAATAAATAGTATTTTATTAACAATAATACATGCATCAATTCCCATTATATATAGTCTATGTTCAGTGAAATATATAAGCTAAGCTTTCTCTAGAATTCCAGCTGATAAATAAAAACCTAAATAAGAGAATCTTGATATAAAGTTAGTTAAACTGTACTGTATGTAATTTTAACTTTTGCATGCATGCAGGAGTTAGATGGTGAAGATGCAAGACTTGCAGATTATTTTGATGTGATATCAGGAACAAGTACTGGAGGACTTGTAACTGCAATGTTAACTGCTCCAGATCAAAATAATCGTCCCCTTTTTGCTGCTAAAGATATCAAACCATTTTATTTGGAGCACTGCCCAAAAATTTTTCCACAACCTAGGTAATAATCCACTTTTGAGATATATCATGTTTTTTTTTTTACATATATAGTTATTTTTTTTAAAAAAATTATTTGTTAGAAATATAATTATTTATATATTTATTCTGTCAAATTAAAAAATTTAGTATCATGAGATGATATTATGGTATATTATTAGAATTTCACTATTAAAAGTCTAAATTTGATGCTTATTGCAAAAGAAAAAAAAATTATTCAAAATATCACTAGTAAAAAGAGATAATATCTTCTCAAATAAAGAACATGCTATGTTAACATTTAAGAGAAAGATAATTATAAACACTTGAATTATTGAACCCTAGTTACATATTAAATGAGTTTTTGTATCCATTTTATTTTAGTATTTATTGCATTTATTCTCTTCTAGTATGATGTAATCAAATATTACAACCAAATATTAGATAATCTTGTTCCAGATATATAAGATTCTTGGTATGTAATTAAAATTCTATCCCAACCAATCAATTATAACTAAAAGCTAGTGAAGAGGTAGGTCAATTTTCAAGTCCGATTTGAATAGGTTTGAGGGATTAATTCACGCCAATTATTTATTTAAAGGATTTTGTGAACAATAGAACATAATTTAAGAATATAATAATAAAAGTTATTTAAAATTGTTAGATATTTAATACAAAAAATATTTTAAGAAATTTTTAGTCAAATATTTTTTTATAATACTCTTAAAATATAAATATGTTTAACAAGACCCTTTAAATTAAATTAAATTAAATTGTATCATATAATTTAATTAACTCCGATTCAACTAATAATGAGCTACTAATTATTGAAACAATAACTTAATTAATAACCTAATGTCCTGACCAAGCTAAGTCAACTCCCAGTTCAATTTAGACCATCCAAATTAAATTTAATCACTTTCATTTTAATTTCTTTGCAGAGGCTTAGGTGCAACATTGATGGCAAAGATGATAAGACAATTGGGAGGACCAAAATATGATGGAAAATACTTGCATGGAGTGGTTAAAGAGAAACTTGGAGACATTCGTTTGCATGAGACAATCACCAATGTTGTCATTCCCACCTTTGACATCAAATGTTTACAACCAATTATTTTCTCATCATACCAGGTTTTAATTCACTCTCTTTATATCTTGATGGATCTAGCTACTTTTATTTTATTTATTTATTGGATGTTCAGTGTTAAAAATTGATTCCACCAATACAAGGAGTCTTGATCATATGGCATGATCAGCATCTCAATTGAATAATATATACGGTTTTGTTAGATAAACAATGACTTTTTTAAACAATGTAAACAGTGGATTCTAGAATTGACTTAATAAAGTAAAAAAATACTCCACCCCTAAATTATTTCCTAAATTTTAACATTAGATAACCATCCGTACACTTAGTGAATTGAACATACAGCTATTATTAACTGTGCATGAGTAAATCGAATAAAAAAAATAACTATCCAATTAAGAATAATCAACATAATCATCTGCATATACCTATTAAATTGAACATTTAATATATTTATTGTTTACGTTATTTAGTATTCTCATTGTCTTCGTATGCTTTTCTGTATAGGAAAAGACAAAAATGATTATTGTCTTTCCTTTTGTTTCTCATTGGAATTGGAATACTTATAATCATCCTCCATTATACGTACAAATTAAACGTATATAATTGTCTAGGTTAAAGACATTAAGACAATAAGCATGCATGCTCATCCAAAAATAAAAAGACAAATCAATTGATTATTTTATATATATTAAAGAAAAAAACTTGGTTGCTAGATTAGTCATTTTAGTTAATGACAATGTAAATTTCATCCTCAATTGATTGAATTGTTTTTTGTTCTTGTTTGCTAATAAAATTATGTGACCTAAACCTAAGCAATTAAACCAATGATCAAATAAACCCTAACAAAATTTGAGAATTATTTTTATGCAGATTAAGAGTTGGCCTTGCTTGGATGCTAAACTCTCGGACATATGCATTAGCACATCAGCTGCACCTACTTATCTGCCTGCCCATAACTTCACCAACAAAGATTCAAAAGGAAATAATGTACATGAATTCAACCTCGTTGATGGTGGTGTTTGTGCTAATAATCCGGTATGTTTATAGGTTAATTAATATCATTATTACAACACAACTGATATTTAGTGGCGTTTTTTTCTTGGATTTATAAACTGTTGCTAAAAGATTTAGTGGTGCTTTAATAACCGCCATTTTATGAGGTGTGACAAAACTATTTGCGGTGGTTTTAAATAATAGCTACTTAGCTAGAATAACTGGTCGCTACAACCAAACTTTTTTTTTTGTCTTTTTACAGTTAAACTCACTACAATAATACCAACAAATAATGGCACATTTTTAGAGGATTATAAAAACTGTCGCTATTTACTGGAATCTGCCGCAAAACATATATTCTTACAAAACATAAATATTGTTTAAATAAACTTTTTCAGTATAAAAACCAAAAACTAAACCGTTTGTTACGCTGAAATATACATCTAATTAATATTTGAGTCTATCACTTATATATTAATTATCTAACGAGGCAAATAACAAATAAATAAGTATCTTATAATTGGGATGATAAAATTTTATAATGTCAATATTTGGCCATTAAATTCTTATTATTAATAATTGCTATTGAAAAAATTATTAATAATTTTGGAATTAGTATATACTAATATAATTTGTTTTTGTGTGTAATTTATATGATTTTGCAGACTTTAGTTGCCATGAATCAATTAACAAAGCAAATGATAGATGAAAATGTTGATTTCTTTCCAATCAAACCTTCGGACTATAGTCGGTTCTTAATAATTTCAATAGGAACTGGAACAGCCAAAAATGAAGAAAAATTCAATGCAAAAGTTGCAGCTAAATGGGGGCTATTGGATTGGTTAACTCAAGGTGGTTCCACTCCCTTAATTGATGTTTTCTCTCAATCAAGTTCTGATATGGTTGATTTCCATATAGCTACTCTCACTCGAGCACTTCATTCAGAAGAAAATTACCTCCGGATACAGGTAATTAAATGTTCACTAATCACTAAGCATTTTCCATATCTTTATCTCTTCTATATATTATTGAAATTGAAGCATTAAAGTTAAATATTAAGCTTAAGTGATTTTGAATTTGTTCATCATATTTTGCAGGATGACACATTGATTGGAAATGATTCTTCAGTTGATATTTCTACTAAGGAGAATTTGGAGAGACTTTGCCAAATTGGTGATAATTTGTTGAAGAAACCGGTTTCTAGGGTTAATTTAGAGAATGGTCAAATTGAACCCTTAGAAAATGGAGGAACCAATGAAGAAGCTCTCAAAAGGTAAAATTAGGAAGAAAAAAATTAAGAGAAAAGTACAAATAGATTCCTAACTTTTTGGTCTTTCGACATTTTTAAGTATCTGATGATTTAAAAATACATTTAAGTCTCTAATCTCTTCAAAATTTGGAGACATTGATCCCTGGATTTAATTTGTCCTATTTTAAAAACTCTTTCATGTGTTCATCCATATTAACCAAATCAGTACAATGGGAGTCACGTTTGATTTTTTCGATGAGTCTCACAGGACCAAGCGAACATGAGGAATCGATATGTCCAAATTTAAAAAATGTCAGAGACTTAAAAGTATTTTTAAATTCTCGAAAACTTAAATGTTCGCGTATCAAAAGGTCAAGGACTTAGTTGTCATTTTCTCAAAAATTAAAGTATATATATAATTTCTTAAAAGCTCATTATTCAACTTCTCAAGAATAGTATAAATTAAAATACCACATATACCTATATATTGAAAAGTTAGTAACAAATTACAGTAATATAAATTAAATTTTTATGTATTATTGGTATAAAATAATTTTACAAAGAAAACTAATTATGTATTATCATATTAGTAAAAGTAAATAAATTTCAAATATAATATATTTAACTAATCTCTAGTAGTATTACTAACACATTTGAGTTAAATTTATTTACAGGTTTGCAAAAATATTATCACAAGAGAGGAGACTTCGTGACATGAGATCCCCTCATACTAAGAAGGCATCATACAACTAAATAGATAGTGACATTTAATTTCTTCATATTATGTTAGTGATGAAACATTTGATTCTACTAATTTCATTAATTCAGTTATTGTTCAACCATATAATTTTTAAATAGAATTTAATATTTAGAATTTTAGATATGATTAGTCATATGTACTCATGTATTGTTAAATTCCATGCTTGTTAATATATTATGAGTTTGTTTCTTTTATTTAATGATTTATAAATTTTAAATCCTAAATCTTATTGGACGTGATATTAATAAAACTAATTTTTTTTAGTAATTGGAATAATTCTCGAATAGTATTAAACTATAAAGTGAAATCAAAGGGTAAAAAAGAATTATATATATGATGCATTCTGTCATCTTGGATTATTTATCAAAAATTAAAGATCACCATCTTGGACTAAATTAAACGGATTTTGTTTTATCAGAAAATGAACTTTTTTTTTCTCTTTTAATTTTAATTTGCTTAAAGAAAAACGACGAATATTCTTCAGAAGATAAGGAGCTTATATCAAGACCTTGGGTTGTGGATTTTGAATGGATTACCCGTGATGTTAACGCTGTGGCAGATTGACTGGCGAAATATGCGGTCAAGACCAATCCAACTCATGTTATTTGATTGGAACCTTGTGATGAGCTTCAGCATCTTATGCTTATTGATTTAGGATAATCTCTTTTTTTTTCTTTGTTTCTTTTTGTTTAATCACAAAAAAAAAAGAAAAACGGCGATACCAAAGGGATTAGTTTTCCTGGCCCAATATGAATATGAATCATAAATTTGGGTGCGTTTGGTTAAGTTGAAATCCATATTAGAAAATCGGGTTATTTTTCAATGTTCAAATGGTTCAATTTATCTGTAATTTGCCCAATTCACAATATACAGTTTTATGTAAAATTTTTTATTCAATCTACATATAATTTTTAAATCAATGCATTAATTATAAATTGCAGCGATTTAAAATCACTACAAATTTATATTTTAAAATTAATGTATCAAATAAAATTATCATTTAACGATGACTATAAACTTTCGGTAAATCTATTTGCCGGTACTTTAGGCTAACAATTTATCAAACACCATGGTAATCTTTGTAACGACAGTTTAAAGTAGTCGCAAATCTCTATATATACCGCAATTATTTATTATTTTCTTGTAAGAATATCTCTTTCTTTCTCTCACAAAATTATTTTCTCACGCAATTATAAACAAATAAGAAAAAATATAAGGTATCAATATATTATCTGCGAATTTATTGCCAACAATAATTAATTATTATATTTTAAACACATATATAAAAAGACATATTTAAAAAATATATTAAATTCCTACCTCCCTCCCTATGCATTGGCACATCAGCTGCACCAACCTACCTCCCTGCTCACCAATTCACCAACAAAGATCCAAAAGGAAATACACATGAATTCAACCTCATTCATGGTGGTGTGTTGTGCCAATAATCACTAGCTAATTCTCTATTTTTTCACTATATAAAAGTATTGCCTTTAGCATTCTCCTTTCGAATATAAACATGCATATAATTAAACTTATTATCTTCAATTAATTTGTTCTTTAGAAGAGGTTATTGGTATGAATGATTTAATTTATATGCATCTCTAGTGTAAAAAAAAATCAATTATATATCGTTACGTTAATACAAATATTGGCATATTAACAATTAAACTCCAATTAGGATGCTTAATCAATTCTCATAATATTTTATGAGCATCTAATAATGTGGCTCTCTAACGTAACTAAATTTGTTCAACTGCAGGTTGACTAGCATTGGCAATCTATATTTTATTCGTGGTATTTAATTTGGATCAATCCGTTCGAATAAGATTGTCTATCTTACTCGCTATGGGTAGGGTAGAATGCGGTGTGAATTTGTCTGCAGGTAGGGTAGGATGCGGTGTGAGTTTGCATGCGGATAAGGTAGGATACGGATTCAAGGTATACCCTACCCTACCCTATCCACACCCCTAATATATATATATATATATATATATATATATATATATATATATATATATATATATATATATATATATATATATATATATATATAATGAAGAAAGTGAGTGTTGCATCTACAATCTTTCTCTTATAAAAATTTTCTCTTATAAAAATTTGAAATAATTACTAAACTAGTTGATGATCATATTATTTGTAATTTTATGTTAGATTTTTTTAAAATTTTATTATTTTTAATTTTCTATTTTATTAATATGTATGAAATTTGGAATAGTTGAATTTTATATTTGTTTGAAATTTGTTTATTTTTCTACGAGTAGAGTAATGTTTAAAACTTTAGAGTGCAGATAGAATTAGAGTTGATAGAATATGATAAAATTTTAAAATAATTTTCAACTCAAGAAAAACTTTACCCTATCTAACAATTGTCAGCCCTAACGATAATATATTGATTAGAATTGATTCTTCAGTTGACATTTCTTCCAAGGAGCACTTGCAGAGGCCCAAAACATTATTATTATTATTATTATTATACAGGCCTGATAAGGCCCAATAAAAAATAGCCCAAATAAGACCCAATACAAAATGAGCTAAATTGCCTCTTTTCTTTTTTATTTTTTGTTACATATTTTTCCTTTCTTTTCTCCCCCCTCAACAATACGTCGTCGTTTCTGATATAAAACAAACATAAAAGCCTTGTTCTGCAAAAAGCCATTAACCAAATTATAGCATCCTGCAGATACAAGAAACCTCAAAAACCTTTCTGTCTTCGTTAACAAGAAAGGAAGAAGAAAACACAAGGCTTCTTCTTTGCCATTTTTTTCTCTCTTTAGATTTTGAATCTGTAGTTGATGTCAGGTATGGAGAGGCTACAGAGGATGTTTGCGGGTGCAGGTGGAGCACTGGGCCACCCACCACCGGATTCCCCCACCCTCGATTCCTCCGAGCAAGTCTACATCTCTTCACTCGCACTTCTCAAAATGCTCAAACACGGTAAACCCTAACCACGAACCCATTAAGCTTCGTTATCTTTCATTACTCAGAGCTAATTTCGCCGCTTTCATTTTAATTTGCTCTATTTTGCTGTTTTTGTTGTTCAATTGAGCTTGGAAACCCTAGCTTGTCTTTGGGTTAGCTTATTTTTACCTTAATTCGGTTATGTGAGAAAATTTGAGTGTTTACGTGAACCCTAGTTTATGTTTGGATTAGCTATTTTGAGCTAAAGTTAATTTATAATCAGAATTGGTTATGTATGCAGAATTGATTATTATGCATGGAAAAAAAAATCAGTTTTCACGGATATATAGAAAGATTGGATAGTAGCTTCTGAGAAAGATAGTTTTTAGCTTTTTCAATTACATAGAAGAATTCATTGTGGATTGACTATTTTTTAGTTGTTGAAACAAACATGCCATAAAGTTTGGTTTTTGAAAACTGGGTTTAATGTGGTGTGGTCTCATGTGTGTGGATTTGTAGGAAGGGCTGGGGTTCCAATGGAAGTTATGGGCTTGATGTTGGGGGAGTTTGTGGATGAGTACACGGTTCGTGTTGTGGATGTGTTTGCTATGCCGCAGAGCGGGACTGGCGTCAGTGTTGAGGCTGTTGATCATGTGTTTCAGACCAATATGCTTGATATGCTCAAGCAAACTGGAAGGTAAATTTTGCTTTTCATTTTATTTTCATTTGATTTGATATTGCAATTTTCATCATTATTGAATTAGTGATATGTGGTTGGTTATGTATTCATATACCATTATAGCAATGAATTTTTGTGGATACTATTAGATTTAAGGTGAGTTTGGCATTGGGGTTAGAAATAGTAGAGGGTACACATATGTCTCGTCCATGATAATTTGTCTGTCATTTCTTTCCCTTTCCTTTAAAGAACAATGATAGATGATTAGTCATTTAGTTAGGATTTCGGGAGTGGCTGTATGTTTAGGCCTGGGATTGTTTGTATGGGATTGCCATTAGAGTGATGTTAAATTAGTGCGCTAAAGTCCAAACCCCTCAAAAAATGTTAGTCCTGTAGAGAAATAGAAAATATCTAGTCTTCGAAAGATTTCTGACTTCAATTTGATCTCTTAGTGTTTAAAATGTGTATCAATTTGGTCTTCCAAATTATATTTAGGCGTTAAGTTGGTCTTTAAATTTGTATGCCATGAGTGAAGTCTGTTTTATTCTTCATCTGTTAGTTACGACTTTGAATACTTGTTTCAGACCTGAGATGGTTGTTGGTTGGTATCATTCACATCCTGGATTTGGTTGCTGGCTTTCCGGAGTGGACATCAATACACAACAGGTTTCAACTTCTCTTTGGTCTTTAGTTCATTTTGGTAGAATGTCTAGTAATATCGTGTCATTTTTTAACTTGAGACTAAATGAACAATTTGTAGATGAGTGCAAGAATGTTTTTCCTTGTTCAAACTTCAAACAAAAAGTGAGATGCACACCAATGTGTGTTACTATGTGCATCTTTTAAAAGAAACATGCGAGTTTCTGAAATTTAAGGCTTTAAGCAACAATTTCAACTAAACTGCAATTGAATTAGGTAGTATTAATTCTCGTGTTTTAATCTCAATGTTTGATATAAATTATGAACCACTGGGACAATATATAATTAATATTAACATTATGATGAGGAGCTTTAATAAGAGAGAACAAGATGTTGGATTTAGTATTATGAGCCATGGCGTTACCTTACATTTATTTTGAATCTCATAACAGAGTTTTGAGGCTTTAAATCAAAGGGCCGTGGCTGTGGTGGTGGACCCTATTCAGAGTGTTAAAGGCAAGGTGGTCATTGATGCTTTCCGGCTGATTAATCCACAAACTATGATGTTGGGTCAGGAACCACGGCAGACAACCTCTAACCTTGGCCATCTTAATAAGCCGTCTATACAAGTGAGTGTTCTCGAAATTTCTTACAAAGCAGAGCTTCTGCTGCTAATATCTGTGTGTTAAGTGTTAACCATTTTTAAGTTTTAACTGCTTATTCTCCTTGTCAGGCTCTGATCCATGGCTTGAATCGGCATTATTACTCAATAGCAATTAACTACAGGAAGAATGAGCTTGAAGAGAAGATGTTGCTTAATCTTCACAAGAAGAAATGGACTGATGGTTTGACACTCAGACAATTTGATTCTCATTCAAAAACTAATGAACAGACTGTTCAAGTAAGTTAAAATTCTTAATGCAAACTAGAAATACACATGTTTCATGTAAAATTTAGTAGTTATAGATTGCTCATCAATATACTTTGGATCTGTCACCATAGATATTTAAGCAAGTGTGAATCTCAAAGCAATTGCTGATTTAGCCATTTAGGTATTTATATTATAGGCACACCCCCCAGTCATATTCCTAAATCTTTCTTTTACAGGAGATGCTATCATTAGCCACCAAGTACAACAAGGCAGTGCAGGAGGAAGACGAGTTACCGCCAGAAAAACTCGCAATTGCTAACGTGGGGAGGCAAGATGCTAAGAAGCACCTTGAGGAGCATGTCTCCAATTTGATGTCTTCCAACATTGTTCAGACCTTGGGAATGATGCTCGACACGGTCGTGTTCTAGAGGCTAGAGCTAGCATCATCCAATGTGTTCTTCCCGATCATGTCAAGCTATATTTTATTTGCGCTTTCTAGACTTGCTACCAGGAATTATTTATTTAGCACGCGTTTTCTGCTTTTATAATATGGTTGTTTCAAATGGAAGAAGAGCAAGTTGCTTGTTACACAATGATAGTGTCCTTTTTGTTTTTTAATATCTATAAATGACAAGGGGACATTCATGATTCTTGATTATGCAGACATTGAGGTTTCAGTCATTCTTTACAATAACAATGTTTTGTAGATTTAGTTGAAACATGCACAAATTGGCTTGAAAGATTATAAAGTCACATACTCTAATAAAAGTTGAACATAGTGAAGAAAGAACAAAATGGTAATATTGAAAACTAAAATGGAGGGGCGTCCCTGTTAAAGAATTCAGCCATGCTTGTGATCAGTTCCTTTGCCTTGTCACATTCAAGATCATGTATGTGAAATGCATGACCTTTCCCTTCAGTCTCCTCAATCTCCACCACCCCGGTCCAACCGCTTCGACTCAAGGCCTCATAGTAAAGCCTCCCTCTATCCTTCAGTACATCCTTCTCTGCTATGCACACAAACACTCTCCGACAACCCAACCAAGCCAAGCTAGGTGCATCCTCCGCCATTGGGTTAACCCACAGGTTGTCACTCTCTGGCATTGATGGGCATATAAACGGCCACAATCGATCAACTAACTCCCTTTTACCTAGTTCTAACACTTCTGATCCAATCGGAGTTGAACCCCAAAAATATGGGTGACTCAAACAAGCCCCTAGAATATCTATGCCAAGATTCATATCAGGGTGCCCAGCCATCATAACTATGTTATGAACTATGTTAGCACCGGCACTATCACCCGCCAAAAATACTCTTTCAAAATCAGCATGCTCATTTAACCAAGGCTCAGGTCCATTGTTCTTCCCATGAGAAGCCACCCATTGCAGTGCAGTCCAAGCGTCATCATATGCGGCGGGAAGAGGATGTTCCGGTGCTAGCCTATACTGAACAGAAACTGCCACAACGTTGGCCTTGGAGACCAAAGCAGTAAGGTAGTTATGATATGCTGCATTAAAGGGTGAGTTGACACAAAAGGCACCACCATGGAAGTAGATCACGATAGGGAGCTTGTGGTTATGGGTGCTTTGTGGTGGGGGGAGGAAGAGACGTGCGGCGATGTTGTTTTGCGAGTCAAGTGTGATGTCTTTGGATGAGACAACACTGTGAGGGTAAAGGGAAGGTGGGACAATATCTGTTCCCCTAAGCCTTTCAACACGACCGTCGGTAAAGACACGAATAATATGAGGGAATTCTTGAGCTATTTGTGGTTGCTCATCGGTTATGGTTGTTGAGTTTGTGCTGCTTTCCATGGAGTTGAGGCTTGGAGAGTAATTCAGTGAGGATAAGAGAAGCTTTGAGATGGATGGTGTTGGTTTGAATGTATAGTTCTTGGCTGCTAGCAAAATAAATAATTCTTGTGGAGGATTTTGGTCTTCATGTCAATGTCAAGTAGGGGTGGCAAACGAGCCTAAATCCGCTGGGCCGGCCCGCGTAACCCGCCAAAAAAGGCGGGCTGGACTGAAAAATTGGGACTGCCAAATAGCAAAAGCCCGCCTAACTCGCACCGCTTAAACTACAGGCTTTGGCAGGCTTTGGCGGGGCGGGGCGGGGTGCCGGGCTAAGATTTTTTTAGTGAGGGGGTATTTTTGTAATTTTTTTGCCAAAACCTAACTTCCCCCAACCTAACTTACAAGAGTATGAAGATAAAAATGGAGTGTTTTGAAATATGTTTATGTTATTTTGGAGACAATATTTATAATTATGTTTTGAATTATGTTTATTTTATTTTGGAGAGAATATTTATACTTATATTTTGAATGAAAATTTGGTTTATAATTATATTTATTAGATATTTATAATTACAAAGATTTTAATATTTGTGAATATAAAAAATATAATTTTTTATGCCATTAGAAATTATAAACTTATTAATATGGTTGTGAAATTATATATATTACTTAGTAGTCAATAGTTAAAAAAAAAAAAGAAGAGCTTTGGCCCGCCAGCCTGCAATTAATCAGGACGGGCTAAGATTCTAAGACCGCCTCACTAGACGAGCAAGGCGGGCTTCCCCGCTTGCCATCTCTAATGTCAAGTGACCTTCATTCGGTCCATGGCAGCAACATATTGGTGTTTTTATAGTTGAGTCAAAATAGCAATAAGAATAACACCAAGTTAGTATTTCATTCTAAATTTATAACCACAATTTTAACGACTTTATAGTTAATAGTCAAATGGTACCTACCTGAGTTGATAAATTTAAATAAAATAATTTTAAATATTGTGTTTCTAACCTTGGATATTTGAGTTGATACATAAATTTATCTAATCGAATATTCATTATTATAATTAATTTTATGTTAATTAATATATTTTACCTGTTAACAATAATATAAATATAAAATAGATTACTACGTGTAAATTTTAATTTTAATATATTTATAATATAAAATATTTTACATAATTATCAAGCAATTCAGATAAATTTTTAAATAATAAATTTAAAACTAGATGATCTGATACTATACTATTATCTCTATTTATATTCACAAATCACAATACATACATAAAAATTAAATATTTAAATTCGTATAATAAGCATTCTTACACAGTGGCACTAACTTCCCTAGACAGTGGTTCCAAAAAAAAAAAGAGTTAAAGTGACACAATTTAATTTTAATAGTTTATTAATTATTAGTTATTACAATAGTTTAATTCGTCATTAGTGTCCTTAACCAAAAATTTCCTGAGAAACAAAACCGGGGCAAACTGAGAAAAAAGTTGCATCGAGCAGCTGCTGTTCCTTCTTTTCGTTCTTCCTTCTTCTGAGTTTGTTGCTGCAAAGTGCTAAAACATGCAGAAAATGGCGTCACTCAGATCACTTCTCCGATTACTCTCCTCCAGATCTCGCTGTCTCGCCGCTTCCACCAACCAACACCACCACAACCTTCCTCCTCGCCACCTCAACCGTTTTCTGCGTCCAGCCCTTTTCAGCCTCTCTCCCTCTCGCAACCCTAATCGCATCTCTCAAGGTACACACTCGACGATTTCTTCTATATTTTTGGGTTAGGAGCTGAAATTTGGCTAAACAAGTCGATTTTGATCCGAAAACATTGTCTAAAAGTTAGATTTTTTAATGATTAAATTAATGTGGAGTTAGGGTTCCTTTTCGTGATTGGATTATGTATTTGATTAAGTATTCAATTTATTGATGTGGACCCTGTAAGATATATATGTAGGTATTCAGTGAGCTTAAAGTTCATGTTTTAATTGACTTGGATGTGTAATGCCCGAAATGAACTAATAATCCCTTGCTATTGCATATTGGACTTATATTGGGTTAGATTCCTTTTGAAATTTCTAGCTGAGTTTATGAAAGTTTTAATTATCATTCACTGACAAAGACACTCATCTAATAGTTTAAATTAGGATTGTTTGGTACTTTTCTGGCTGTCAATTTCAATGCATTGTGGGGTTGGTGTGTTTTTGTGACATGTTGAAGCTGAATAAAGCATTACCGTGATGCTACTATTTGAATTTCAATGGTTTACGTTGCAAAAATTGATGCTGCTGCTATAGAGTCAGATCAAAACTTCCAAATTCTAGATGTGTTAATTTGGAAAAGGAAGTTATTATCTTGTGCTCATTTTCGTTCTGGATGTGAGTCATACTTTTGTGGAGGCTACAAACTATGTTGATTTTGTTGCAGAATTTTGTGCTCCTCTCTCAATGGGCTTGGGAAGCTTGCGATTCTATAGCGAAGATGTGTCCCACACGCCTAACATTAAAGACCCTCAGCTTCACAATCTCTTGAAGGATTTGATGGCTGTAAGTTGGAGTGATCTTCCGGATTCTGTCATTGAAGATGCGAAGGCAGCTTTATCCAAAGATACAGATGACAAAGCTGGCAAGGATACTGTGACTAACGTGTTTCGGGCAGCTGAAGCTGTTGAGGAGTTTGGTGGGATCCTAACTACCTTAAAAATGGAACTGGATGACAGTGTTGGAATGAGTGGCGAGGTATTTTGATTTAGCTTTATTCACCTATAAGATGACATTACGTTCCTGTTCACCCTTCAAATTAATTTCATAATCTGGTTTCTTTCCATAGGATGTAAAGCCTTTGCCAGAGCATATGAAAAATGCTCTCATTACCATTTTCAATCGCTACTCAACCTATTTGGATTCCTTCGGGCCTGATGAGACCTATCTGCGGAAAAAGGTGGAGGCCGAGTTGGGCACAAAGATGATACACTTAAAAATGAGGTGCAGTGGCCTTGGTTCAGAGTGGGGAAAGGTATCATAGATTTCACTTGTTCCCTCTTATTTACCCAAACTATGTGATTGAATAAATCCTCCTCCATCTGTTGCGGGTCAAGGACTCCTTCCCCTTCTTCAAACTCCGATTCATATTTCAAGCATATTTAAGCTTTCAAAAGTCATTGTCCATGGTGGAGTATGGTGGCCAATGGGGGCAAGTTTCTAAACCCCCATGGCTGAATGAAAAATTCAGGTGAACTATGCAAAAAAGCTGCCACTTTCACTCTGGTATTTGCCATGATACCACCATTCGACAGCACAGCATCATTAGTGGTTTACGACAAGGAGACGCGAAATTTCCATCAGCACCCAATCAACAAACTATGATTTCAAATTTTGTGCGCATTTGCAAATTGCAACATTTACTCTAGTCTTTGGAATGTATGCAGATTTTGTTGATTATCCTTTCAGCTTGTTCATCCCTGTTCTCCGATCCTTCCTTGAATTATTTTCACAAAGTTTCCTAATTTGGTATTCTGCTATGTTGTAGTTGTTAATAACTGCAGTCATTTTCTATTATCTTTTCTAATCATGGTTCTCTCTTGCAGGTAACTGTTCTTGGAACCTCTGGACTTGCAGGTTCCTATGTTGAGCAAAGAGCATAGAAAGACATTTTAGAATCAATGTCATAGTTGTTTTTGTGTTGCAAATATCATGCTTCAGATGCCCGTACACCCTTTAATGTGTGTTTTCTCCTAATATTTTTGTTCTAAACGGATTGATGCTATGGAAAATAAGAGGGCTTACTTTTTGTTAACTTGATAAAATCCTTTTACATTATTTTCTTTCAGTTGTTCATTGTTTATATGCTTAGTTTTGTTATTCGTGCATACATGTTATACCTGCAAATACATGTAATAGAGGCGATCAGATTTGTGGCAAGTAACAACCTCACAAGCTCGCCTCTATGAGGGATGGTGAAAACACTGTTCTAGATGTTCTGTGAAGCTGGGGAATGCTATAATTTTAGGTGGTTGATTCCTGCTGAGTTCACTTGGTCTTTTGGTAATAATATAATACATTATTGGCGATATGTAACAGAATATGGAAGCATCAACAATGTTTAATTGAATTGAGTCCGTTTTCATGAATGGGGAGATGTATTCAGCAGAAAAACCAGTGTTAGTTTATCTGTAACAAAGCCAAAACATATTGTTAAATTTTGGTACCCATTTTTGTCATTATGCCCGTTTATCACCATGGTTAAGAAGTCCTCATCCATTTGTTAATTGAGAATTTGAGATATACCATAGCTCTACTAATTAGTATTGTTTTCAGATGTTTATATTTCTATATCCAAGAAGAAAATGAACTGCCTTTGGTATGGGCCTATAGAGTATTGGTACTGAGACTCGATGACTGTTTTGTGTCTCGTAGCTCCAGACAATAGAGACATGGAAATTAAAATTTTTAGAGACGCAACTGAAATTTTAATAACATTTATTTTCAAAAACACCTTCATGTAACTTTTTAATATCCAACTCTATCCCTCCCCCAAAACAGAGGACAAAGTCACAAAACCAAGCTGGGCTGGGCAGGACAGTCGGCGAGCTCTCCTTCTCTAGCGGTGGCACAGTGGCAGGGCATCTTGGCGACAACGGCGGTGATAGCAATGAGGGTACTGTGATCTTTATTGACAACAAGAGGATAGTAAAGTGGCTAAATGCGGAGGAAAGTACTTCTTGGGAGCAATGGAACTAAGAAATAAAGCTTATGGAATAAAGCATTTCCTACAAAATATTGGGGTCAAGTATAGAAACCCTGAAGATTTTAAGGCAAGAAAGGAATGAGAGAGTGTGGCTATGACAAATAATAATTATTGAGTGAAATAGATCACATAAATATAAGTGCATGGCAATGAAAGTGGGATACATGAAGTGAGTCGGCAAAATTAGAATGATACGAGTGGTTAATGATACGAGTGGTTAGCATGGTGAAATCATTTGGGAGAAAGTCAAAACAAGGCAAACATAACACTTGAGTACTCAACAAAAGACATGAAGAGATATATTCGTGTTTTGTCACATAATGTTACTCATTATTTGTTTGTTTGAGGATCTGTTATATTTTGGTTATTAGTTTCTATACGTTTTTAGTATGATGTATATTTTGTTTAATTCGAGTTATTCTTGTTGGCATTGCCGAGAGGATAATTCACAAATTAAATATTCTTTCTCCAACTTGGGTCGAATTCTATAACAGTGATCTAAAAAAATTCAATTAACAAAATCAGTAGGTAGGAACACAGAATTTATTTACTTTATTGGTACTATATCATTAATCTTCTCATTGATACAATTGCTGAGATATAACAGTAATATGAAGTGCAAAATAAGCAGCATCTATATATACTTAGGAGTCAGTTTAAGACTGAAACTGAAAATAGTTGTCATTGATAACATAAAAATGGGGTTGAGAGGGTGTATGGACTGAGTTCTAGTTTGTTCTTATTATGCACTCTTATCATTGGATTTAATAACAAAGAAGTGTTGTCAACTAAGTATACAAGAAAGGTGAATACAAATAACATACCTCAACTGTTCTCGGATTTAGAAACCCGTGACCTTAAAGTCTCAAAATACCAACTCTAACAACATAGAATCCAACAATTTTTATTGCTTATCACTCATCAGTCATCACTATCATGCTTCTAAATATGCTCTTCAAGTAGCATCCGTAGAACTTCTTTGTATTTTTCTTGACAACCATGATTCAGAAGGTGACTTAGGCAATGGTGGAAGCAACACAGCTTTCCGGCAGAGACCAAAAGGCCATCCCTCACAATGACAAAGCTCCCGAATAATCGAACGCTTCCAATACTCTGGCGGCGGAAACAACTCAACAGCTTCATTGATGCTTGAATTACATCTCGAGAGGTTTGTCTTCACAGAACAGAATGCTTCATCACTCACAGCAGCAGCATTGGAAGAAGAACAACATGAGAAGCAACTCTTAACAGAACAAAACTCTTCTCTTTGATCATCATGTTCTTCATTACCACCCTCTTTTTTTTCTTTTGTTGTTATAGTTTGTGTGACATATAAGCCTGGCTTGTGCTTCTGTTTCTCCATGGCTTGGCGCCTTCTAACCGCCATAACAACCACCTAAAGCACAGTATAACTAACTTTAAAAGCTTAACAATGAATTTCACATTCAAATTAAAAAGTTTGTTTGATCTAACAATAAAAAAACAGTTTATGTATTGATTGATAATTATTAAAACATGTTAAAGCTTAAAACTAAATGGAGATATAATACTTTTGTCCAAATCATTGTTTACATAACATTTATTAAACAAAAAAAACTATGGTTGAAATGTAATAATGATTATACCAAATATGTTGAAATGAATTCTAGTTTGCACAACCACCTTTCAACTATGGTTTGTGGTATGCAAAAAAAAAAATGAAAATGAAACATCATGTTATAAGGATTGTGGTGAAGTGAAATATACATACTTGTTGTTCCTCTTCAAGATCAGTGATTGCTGGGAACTCCTCATCATCAAGGCTTGCAATGGAAAGCTTTCTACAAGAATTTTGGCAGTTGAAAGAAAACACTTCCTTTATGGTAGCTGCAAATATTTTGAATCTCTTTGTGTGGTGGTTTGGTGGATCTTCATGATAGAATACACCCATTCTAGAATTTCATTAATCAACTTGTCATACAAGAGAAGAATACATTATATATATGCTTTTTTAAGATAATTTCTTTTTACTCCTCTAATCTTTACATCATATGTATTTTGATCTCTAAAACTTAAAAATATTACAAATTAGCCCCTACACTTTTTGAAATATGCAGACAAACACAATAAAGTTGCATAATTTTAAAATCGTAGGTGGAAAATTCGCACTAACATCAGGGAAGTATAATGTATTTATTTGAGGTAGTTTGCACACTTTAGATCATTCAAGTTGTTGATGAAAATTCAAGGGGGATAAAATGCAATTATTGATAAAACCACAAATATTCTTCTACTACTGAAAGAAATTCTAATTAAGTATTATTGAAATTTTTATAGAGAATATGACTATTCTAAAACTTAGTTCTTTGTATTTAAGGCTTAATTTTCAAATTGATCTTTTAGAAAGAAGTACTTGTCAATCTAACTAATTGAATATTGATTTAAGACTTAAATTCTAATTAATTTTTGCAATTTATGTACTTTCCTAACCTTAGGACACCCTAACATGATTTGCATGCATAAAGTTAAAAACGTAAATCGTCGTAAGATGTGACGATTTACATTTAAATCCTAACTCACACAACCTTAGCATGATTTATATAATATAAGAAACGACATTTGTGTAATTAATTTCGTTTCAGGTGAATCAAGTAATGTATTTGTTTTTAATTTTTTTAGAAAAAAAAACCTATTACTAATTAATGAACACCAATAATTCAGTGTATGTACGTTTCATTGGTCCTGAAATGGAGCTGCTTTATTATTGATAGTGGCCTTGCAACTTACTGAAGCCACTAAGCCTTCCGTTCTTGAAGGTAAAGGCAAGTAATCAATGGCCTAGAAGACACTTTTAAATGAATGGAAACAAAATTCTCTTTGTAATTCAAATGCTTGTTTGACTGCTATATAATAAGCACAGTAATTTAATTTACCTTTAATTACCATGAATAGCCTTCATAGATTTGTTAATTTAATTGTGTTAGTGCTTATTCAGAGATGAACTTAAAGCTAAAGTGATAAGGTTAATAGGACATGCCACCAAATTGATACTGCTATCAGATAAATTTGCTTTGATTGGTCAATAATGTCTATGTCCCCCAATTGAAAAAGTAATCCAAAAATTGACAAAAGCTTTGGTACATTATTTGAGCTAAGTGGCCTTATTGCATCCACTTAAAATTGACTAGCATGACATAAAAGGTGGATTCTATATACCCCTAGGCCCTATGTATGAATAATTTGATTCATTGATAAGACTGTTACCCTTCCATGGCTCAACATGTTTTGCCAATGCCTATTCCTCACTTTATGGTTTATGCTATCAAAGAGTTGGCACATTTCATAAATCACAGATCTTATACTTTATAAATTTTTTTTTTTTTGGTTTTCCTCTGCCAACACTTGTTTAAGCAAACGAGTGAGTAAACAACTCGATCAACTCAAATTAGTTTTGATATAAAGATATTTAGTTAATAAGTAATTTCTTAAATAATTTTTAAGTGGTTTTTGAGTTTTAAAATTTATGTCGAATTTTAATAAAATTATCGAAACTAAAAAAAACCTATATTTTTTTTTCTTTTGAATAGAGAAAAACCATTCATTATTTATATATATCTTCTTTTCAAAAATAGTTTTCCTTTTTTCTTTTTCTCATATAGTTGTCTGCTACCTAACATTAGTTATTCTCCAAAATTTGTTAGGATGATTAATAACAAAGAATAAAAATGAACAAGAAAAATAATAAGAAGAATCACATTTCATTTATTCAAATGATCAAAATAAGATGAAATCCAAGGAGATTTGGCTAACCTTTATTTCCTATGGCATAAATGTTTGCTCCCCCATTACTAAACATTATGATTGTAATGGGGTTGGATAATAGCTTAAATAAGTCTTATACTAGTATCTAATCAGATGTGAAAATAATTTTTGCTTAGAATTGTAATGATTATAAAAGTTAGTTATATTTGTGTGTGTTTGAGTAGGCATGTTAGTTCTATTGAATGATGACTTAGTTTGTTCTAATTGTTTTACAATGTCATTTCTATTAGGTTTTTATTGATTTACTTTTGAAATTGCAAAGCTAAAAATATTGGAGCATGAGCTTGATGATGTGAAAGAATGAGAACAAGATCTTTCATTAATCAAAGCAACTGGAATGAAAAAGCTAGATTTCAATGGTGCTGCTTGTTTTACACACAGGCATAATAACAAACACCTTAGCTTCAATCTCATGTAAGATTTCAAATTTACAACAATGATTGCTAGAGTCTCATGTCACTTTGAATTAGAATTAGAATTAGATTTAGATTTAGATCTTTGATTCTGAATCTGCTGGGATGTGAGAGAGATCAAAGACTGAAGTTTTGTCACCGCCGCTGTCTTTTCCGGTGGGCACTTCGATAGTGACACCTTCAGAGATCCGAGCGCCTCTTCAATCTTACCTGCTGCCAAGGCTGCGCATCCGGCCTTATATGCCTCATCCGCCACGCGTTCGTCGTATCCGCCGCCGTCTGCGGCAGCGGAGGAGGAGGCGGAGTCGAGGGTAGCGGTGGCGCGTGTGTATTCGAGAGTGGAGATTGCGGAGTCGATCTCCACCATGAGAGCCTCCGGCGTGGCGGCAATGATCCTGACGCCATCGAAGACGCTCCAGCGAACCTTATTGGATTCTCCGAAACCCGAACCCATGACAAGTTCCTTCTTTTCTTTCTAATTCGTTTGCGTAATTGGAATCGGTGAATCGCAGAATTGGAATTCCTATTCCAAAGTGATGAATGGGTTGTGTTACATTTTCTAGATTATTACAGTTTTGGAAATTTTGTTAAACAAAAAAAAGTGGGAAACGTGGTTGGTTAGGTTTACCTACTGGTTACCATGCTTTAGCTTCTTCTTTCTAGTTTTGGGAAGAATGGAACATTTTGTGAAAAAATAAATGAAAAATAAATTAATTTAATAACTGTTACATAATTTAATTAAATTTATCAAACGAAAAGTATACATAGACAATGAGAATACTAAACAATGTGAACAATGAATATGGCGGATGTTCAATTCAATAGATATGCAGATGATTATGTTTATTATTTCTAATTGGATGATTATTTCTTTTGATTCGATTTACTCATGATGGAGTATTTTTTTACTTTATTGAGTCAATTCTAGAACCCATTGTTCATTTGTTTACAAAAATCGCAGGAATAGATCCTCTTCAGTAAAAAAAACTAGATGGTATCCAATGTTTAATCTCTCCTATTTATTTTTAGTCTCACTTATAAAATTAAAGGTAAGAGATCACATTTTATTCTCTCAAGTGTTAAAGAAAATGAAAAGAATCCATTTCCATTCTCCACTATCAATTTCACTTTACATTCTAAACCAATTATTATGAACTTACTAATTCGGTTCAAGTTTTATAGTTATCTTTTCATTCTAAGGCGCATTTTTAAGTTCACAAATATAAAAGTGGATCAGAGAGAGAGAGAGAGAGAAAAAAAAGAAAAAAAAATTTCACCAAAGTTACTAAGACACCCTTAGTAGTAAAATTCTAATGCCCGAAGCTGGATGCAAGGAGATACTTAACATTGCTAGACTCAATTGTCCAAGTATTTGACAATGTTAACTAGAAAAATACAAGCAGCACCACAATTAACTACACACTCCTTATTAATATTATCAACTAAAAAACAAATACTTCAAAGTGCATTTATGAATTGGAGTTTGGTAGGGGAATAGATGAAATGAATGGAAAAGAGTGAGAAGAGTTAAAAAGCTTTCACTTTACACTTCAAGCCTTTCTTGGCCCCTTCAAATCAAAACTCACAGACACAGATAAATGAATTGGACCATCAATATTACCAATTGCAGGAATTATATTTGAGTGGGATGAATATAAATCCCACAGATAAATGAATGATAATACCAGATACATTGATCACAACAAAAACAACTTCCTTCTCATCTATTTAACTCACATTGCCTCGGTGATTAGAACTCACTTTAACCAAAACCTTAGTCCTAATTCCTAAATCACTATTAGGGGAAAACCCTCTCTTCCTCTGAAATTTTCTTTCTAACTGTAAAAATAGGGGGCAAAAATATGTTGACCAACACCATACTATGATCCTCAAAGCATGGCAAAGGCTTTCCTAAGCTAGCTTTTATGTGCCTGTAAGTCTAGAAAGTAGCTCTGGACCACAGTTGATTTTGTCACATTTGGCGTCAGCTATTTGGCTCATGCGCTAACAACTCCAGAGGCCCACGGAACAATCACGGGTGCAGACGGATGCGAATTTCGATACCATTCCGGATACCTATCTTTAAAGTTCAGCTTCGGTTTCTCAGCCTGGATTCAGAATATCATGCAGGTATAAATTAGTCAGCAGAGAAGAACAACTACAGCAATAAATGGGAACTTTTAAAACCAGACATTGTTTCATATTTCAACAGCATGATTATCAAATTCTTGAGTTAACTAGTAAACTTTTCTGGGTACAAGTTTAGGTCCTCAGATAAAATTAACAAGTTTACAAGTTTTAGTTCCCCTAAGTTCCACAAATTTACGCGAACTCTTTTGAGTTTGATTACCATGTTCAAGAGCAATTTGTCAAATCCAGAATATGTAAGTATCAAAGGCTAACTTACAAATTTCAGCCAGCATTCCTGATGTTTGTGCTGATAAATATCCGGAGAATGACACCCAAACTCTGATGGACAATAAACCCAAATGTTGCATTTCTTTTCGCCTTCTTTGGCGTTTTTAGCCTGGTCCAAGCAAGCTTGACAGCAATCGGCTGCACTATCTTGGGGGTGAGTAAGACCCCATCGAACTGCATCGCCACCATAATCTGTGTGAAGTTCCGCATTGCACACGGGTGGAAGGGGCCTACCCGGAAGAACTTCTTCGTCTGTGGATTGTCACATGCAAAAATTTGTTTTAGCACAGAAAGAAAAGATACATGCATATTTCAAGATTCTGTGACACCTTGCATTGTTAATTTGTTAATTGATCCCAGAGAAATCAAATGACAACTTAAATGACATCGAGTAAACCACAAATGGCAAATTTGTCCCTCATCATTCCATTACCAAACAGGTTCATTATTAAGAAAACAAAGGAACAACTTTATTCATTGTTTTGTTAGAGAATATACTGGAGGTTGACTCAGAAAAATAGTCTAAAGAACATGATATTACCAAACTCCTCGGCACCATTTGGTTTGTCATCATGTTCCTCATTTGCAACTTGAACAGGTATCCAAAGGCCAATTTCTTCGGAAAGCGTATCCCAACCAGAATCCAAAGCTCTTGCTAGTATGCCTACGAAGTTCAAATAGATATTTTGTAAAATACTAAAGTGTCAAAGATTTGTGTGAGCATTCATTACCAATGTGCAGAAGACAAGAACGTGTCTCATAAATGTAGGAAATGTCACAGAAAATCAATTGCCCATACGGCCATACCTGCCTCTTCAAAATTGATGCTTGAGCTCGAAGTCCCTCTAACAAGGGCCAACTTAATCTCATTCAATCTTTCCTTGCGCCAGTTTTCTACTGCTTCTGTATTGGATGAGTTTATGTTAAAGATAATTTTGCAATAAAATATCATCCAAATACTACCAATTTAGCATTTACATAACCAAATAAAAATTTGTGTCAGAAAAAAGAATGACTTATTGCTCATATAAGAAGGGAGCTCAATTTCCCATTCTCAAGATAAATATCCCCAACACTTTCAGAAGCAACAAAGGAGGAAACTTTCTAACAAAAAAATTTTGGCAGTGTGACTGATATTTTATACACAGTAGTTGGATAAAAAGATTCACATACAAATAAATGAAGCCTTTTCTTGAGATGTAGAGCTGAATATATCTTTCAGATGAAGTTGTTGTGTCCTATCATAAACCCTCTCAACATTTATTAATCCATCACCAATCTAAAACTCCGGTATCAACTAAAACATGAAACTATTGAATAATTTCCCTCTAATAAATCAATCAGTGTGCATTTCAAACAGTCAACCTCAGGTACATGCACATCCATGATCCATTGCTTATAACACGAAAGTATATTATTATCATTAAAAACTCTAAACTATCTCAAACTATATGTGGAAGTTTGTGGTAGCTCAATAATCCACTGTCTACTTTTACGTAGGCTTCCCTATATCACTATTCAATTTAATTTAGAATACTCCTCAATTATGTCAATCACTACATCAAGAATGGTAAACCATTTTTTCTGTAAACATTATAAGGATGATCTCAAACTTCAAAGGTGAATGAAGAGTTATCGACATGTTTATAAGTATTGTTACATGTTTCAAAAATTTGAAAGTTCTGAAGATAAGTCAATCAAGTAATAAAACAACTGTATCAATGTCACCAAAATAGTTGATAAACTGAACTTGACAATAAGCATAGCAGAACCATGCGCTTCCACTCCTACAGATGATATTATTAGCTCAACCACAATTTGTAGAATTTTACTATTACACAAAGTGCCTATCAATGCTCCATCATAGATGGAATTGTATATGCTAGCACAATTTAAAAGCACTCACGCCGTTCCTTATCAATGCCGAGGGAGTCGGAACTGTTTGTTCTATTACTATTCAAGCTCCTTAGTCTCTGCAGGACCTCATCAACTATTTTCTGTTTCAAATGCTGAGGCAACTCAACTGCCACAGTTTCACTTGAAAACTCCCCTTCAAATTTCTTCACCTACTTGCAAAACAATTGAATTTAATTTAGCTTCTGAAAAAAATATTGCTGAAGTTAGGTAGAATAGAAAACAGTTCTTACCCATTTTACTAACTCCACTGGTTTGTGCGCCTTGCGGATTTGCTCTGATTCTTCCATTTTCTGAATCTGATCTGGTTTATACAACACAGCTGAAAAAAAGGGGGCTTACACTACTGATAAAAATAAAGTTCTGGTTTCTAACTACTCATTGCAATACCCTTGTTATTCATTTGGCTCAAATTTAACACAAATCATTAAGTAGTGACCTATATACTCCACAACTGAAAGCAAAATAGAAACCAAAACAAATAAAAAAAGGGGCTTCAAAAAATTGATATGGTCCAGTCTAGAACTATAATTGCAATACTATTTATGTCTTCTGGTTTAAAAAAGCAGTACCCTGCTCCATAGCTTAAAACAGTAGAAACCAAATCAAATAGAAAAAGATTTATAAAAAATAATCAATGTTTTTAGTCTAAAACTACTCAAAGCAATACCCTTTCTGTTTTTGGTCCAAAAACTTACTAAAAAACACAATGCATACACTTTCCTATTGTTTCCTTTTTTGTTGTTAGTAGAGGAAACAAAAATAAGACATAGTGAGAGATTGAAAATTGACTTAACTGTTCCTTCCAACGCTACCGGAGTAGATATAGATAGAAGCATAGAGAGAGCGAAGACAGAAGAGTGCAACGGCAATGTTGACGAAGCAAATAAATAGGGTGATCTTCTTGTAAGAACAAACCCATTTCCCTCTTGCCATGTCACACCCTCTTCCACCTTCTTATTCTTCTTCTTTTCTTCCTTTTTAATCCTCATCCCACCATTGCCCACAACAAAAAGTTTCCAACTTTGCCAAAAAGGGAGAAATTTTGAACCTGGGTTTTGAAGATTTTTTCCTGGGCACCCCCCAAATAGATCCAAAGCTCAACGCTTGTTCCTTTGAAAATAAAAAATAAAATAAAAATCCCGAAAAGCGTTAACAAGTTACGTTCTTTCTGCTTCACAGTTTTGGATTTGCTTTGTGTGTTGGGTTTCAGTATTGAGTTTTGGAGGTGACACATGGAAGCTATGTGGGGCTATTATATTCTGTGCTAATGTGCGCCTTGTTCTTCATTGTGGGTTGTGTAAGTTGGTGGGAATTAAGATGGATCGCGTAAATCCTAATAATTTCGGTGGTTTATAGCCATAATTGATGGTGGACCTCTCTCGGTCTTTGCTAAAATGCGCTTCTTTCTGATTAGGCCAGCTATGGCTTCTGTTGTTGTTCTTATCTGTTGATATTGCAGTGTTGCTGATAAATGCTAACGTGCACCGGTTTTTTTGTTTCAGAAGGGAATCAAACTTTCCTTTTGCTTTTTCCATGGGTAAGACATGTTGTAATTAGTATGGAAACTTGCTTTTCTTTCTTTCACAGGGTTCAAAGTATGAACTTATTAGAGCTGTAATTTTTTTTTTTTTAACCATAGAGAGACTCGAACCATAACATGAAAAATTATGTCATTTGAACTATAACTCGATGGTTATTAAAGCTTTAATTAATTTGATTCAAGTTGGATCAAATTATGATAAAAAAGTATTAGTTTGTCTTTATCAAGCAAGCTGCTTCATTTATTAGGTTTGAAATATCAACATTTTATCCTAAATTTTTTATACTAAAATTATTCATTAAAATATTAAAAATAAATTAAATTATATATATATTTATACTTAAATATATAATTATTAATTTTATTAATTTTGATAATTAATTTTACTATATAGACAATATTTTCTTTATAAATTCTTGCCTTTTTCTTGTATTAAAAAACTCAGGGATCCACTCTTTTTGTTGATGAATTCGAGGGGGTCCCGTTGAGTTCTTAATAAGAAGAAGATTTCTTATTCTATAAATGACTCAATAGATAACTTTTTTCAATGTTTCAAAAAAGTTCATTTCAATTTTTTTTAATGTTTTTTAAAAATGAACTTTATTTTTTGATTAAAAAAAGTCTTTTCCAGAGGAAAATTTCTTTCAATTTAAGTTGAAAGAAAAGTAAAAAAAAAATAAAAGGGGAATCATTTGATTTACTTTTTCGGGATATCGCAATGGAAATAATATGAATTCTGTTTAATTCTGACTAATAGAGTTATCAAATGAGTTGAAATTACAATTGATACGACCGAAAACGATATATGAGTTAATATATGCTCTAAAGTTGAAAATATCATAAAAATAAGGTGTCCCAATAACTAAATACGTATTGATCAAAAATATAGTGTGTAAATTCTTAAATGTTTGTTATTAAGAATTTTTTTTGAATGTTTTTTAATCCTTTTCTCTAGACAAAGCTGATTCTAATTCTATTAAATAAAAATTTTTACTTATAACTCATATAAATATCTATTTTGGAATCTATTTATTTTATAAGAAGAAAAAATATTTTGAATGGAATATTTGAATGGAATACTAAATTGGTGATCAAAAAATGATAAATTTTTGAATTTCTTTTTTTAAAAGAAAAAAAGAATATGCATCTCTTTGGATTCAAAAATGAAATAGAAATAAAAAAGATTTGATAATAAATGAAAA